>NC_091285.1:374381017-374690056 GCF_032444005.1 Ranitomeya imitator
TGTGATGCATGCGTCTTTTTTGGCGCAAGCGTCAGGGCGCAGAGGACGCATCAAGTTGCATTTTTTTTTGCGTCCAAAATCGGCCAAAAAAGGACGCATGCGTCACAAAACTATGCGTTTTTGCATGCGTTTTGCATGCGTTGTGCGTTGCGTCTCCAACGCAACACACAACAACGCAAATGTGAACGTAGCCTTATTGAATCTTAATTTACCATACTTACTGCATTGACTAATCCTTGAATCCCTCAATCTGCTTCAACAAAAATAAATTTAAAAAACAACGTAAATACTCTCTGTACGCCATAGTCCATTTACCGAGTGTCCCACGATGATCTCACGTATAGAACAGTCACATCAAGAGATATGTGACCGCTCTTCCGTGCCTCCAGCGATACACTGATAGGAGGTAATCGCTCCTGCATAGTATCACAGAGTTCATCGGAGTTGGTGCTCTCACTTCCGACACCGCTGTGTGAGAATTTTCTTACGCAGTGGTGCCGCAAGTGAGAACCGGTGAGATCATCCGTGAGATCATCGTGGGACACTCGTTATTAAATGGACTGCGGCGGATAGGGAGTATGTGTTGGTTTATTATTTTATTTTTGTTGCAGGAGACGCTGGCGTCAGGGATTAGGTGTTTAGAGAGTATAAATGTTTTTTTTTACTATTTGACACAGTCACCGGATGATGGGACTACTGTCCCATCATCATCTCATGCTGTCACTGTTATATGGTGGTAGTAGTAGTCCTGTCAGAGGATGCCTGGCTACACACACAGACACCCGCAGACAGACACACACACAGATGCCCGCAATCACACACAGACGCCCGCAAACACACACATACACCCGCAAACACACACAGACGCACACAAACACACACAGACACCCGCAAACACACACAGACAACCACACACACACACACACACACAGAGCTCTAGACACCCGCACACAGACACAGACAGACCCGCACATATTCTCCCTTCACACATAGTCTCTGCACAAACATGTATTCTCCGCTCCCCCCACTCTTTCTCCTTCTTTTCTGCAGCATTTTTGGCAAATCCGCAGCAAATCCACAAATCTTTTGACACCCGCGGTTTGGCTGTGGATTTGACGGACTAAATGTAAGTCAATAGGTGTAGAAATGCTGCAGATCCTCAAAAAGAATTGACATGCTACGAAAAATAAAACGCTGCGAATCAATGCGGAATTTTCCACAGCATGTGCACACCAATCTGGATTTACATTGATTAACATTGCTTGAGCACTCCTTTGCGGATTTGCTGCAATTCCACACAGAAAAAACACTGCGGATCTGCAACAAATCTGTAATGTCTGCACATAGCCTTAATGTCAAGGCTGACATTTTTTGCAGCCTCTGCAAAGGATGTCAGAGCATGACACATGTCTGTCACCAGCAGTCAAGGTATTTTTTTCACCATTTTACCATACTTTAATTTTTTTCCTGTTTATTATTACACTATATATTAAAGTGAATGGAGTAATTAAAAATTATAACTAATTAGATTATAATCTCAGATAAAACAACCTCTCATACGGATACATCAACAGACAAATTTAAAGTTTTGGCTCTTTAAAGGGAGGAAAAAGCAAGAGAGCAATAGTCAAATATCACTAGATTTTGCTACGATTAAATTAAATTGTGGTTTTCCAATGTTTAGTGGTACATATACTGAAAATATACTAAATGTTTTCAAGGAAATTAATCTTTTTTGGATGCACAGATTTATATTTTAATCCCTAAATAGCATTCTTATTTAAAGGGTAACTGTTTCTCTTTAAAGGGACCATCATGCTTGCACTTGGAGATTTAAAGACCAGATAATAATCCCTGCAAAAAAATTGCACATCCTAGAGTGTAGTGCCAAAATATCTCCATTTGGTGACTTTGCAGTGCCCTCACGAGAAAAAAACTGTGTCCACTAGACTTCTTTGAAAGGCCTTTCATCAACATAAACAGTCCCCTGATCTATACTGACTAGGGACAGTACCCCAAAACAGCTGTATTCAGAGAGAGCTCTGCAAAGGCTAGTTAGAAGGTTGGGAATTACAGCCTTCAATGGGTGGCACTAGAGAACAAGCTTTTTTTTCAATTTGGAGAACCACTTAGATTGCAATAGATCCATGTGTTACACATTATCCATTGAACTGCTCCACTTTTTCTAGTTGTGCTTAAGTGAACTTTTAAAGCCTTGCCCTCCAAAGCTTTCATAAGCTCATTATCTAGCGTAGAGACCATTACGTTAGAAACAAGAGCATTACTATATCTACTTACCGTCAGAAAAGTTTAATGTGACAATAATCACATAAAAGTCAAGCAAAATGTTTGCAGGTTTGCCTTTAACCCTTTAACATAGCTGCAAAGTATTATTTTGCAAGCTTTTTGAATTAATTGAAGATTTTATCAATGTTTGTATGCTTTTATACATCTTGTTTTTACATAAATCTGTCATAACTAGAAATGAGTGAATCTCCCAAATTTGCTTTGTATAAATTTACTCAACGCATAGGGCAGATTAGGTTTGGTCCATATAAATTTGGTAAACATCTAAAATACCTTCAAAAGATGTTTATTATGATCAAAAGTCACTCCAGACTCCAAAACAAACTAAACTGGGGGAAAGTATTATGAGACTCTGTAGTTTACTGGCAGCACAAAATAGGGCTTCCATGTATAGACTTTGTGTTAGCTACTCTGACTATCAGGCAGGGACAAATGACTAGTGCAACAGCCCTGGTATGGGGCTATTCCGTTCACTGTTATCCACCCCCACACAATGTCCACAGCCAACTGAATAGCCACAGACAACAGTTCTCGTTGAAATCAGCTGCTTTACTTCAGCAGAACGGTGGGATATAACATGGAAATAGTAGTTTAGAGTTCACGTGGGGAATCCATGACCAATACAGTTCACGATTGGATTCTGACACAAAATTGAGGATCTGGAGCTTTAAGAACCTGTATTAGTTAGAAGCATTACTTGCAGGTACTTATAAGAGAGTTGAAAGTCTCTTGGTAGCATAAAGGCAGAAGATGGAATATACAGTTAGGTCCATATATATTTGGACAGAGACAACATTTTTCTAATTTTGGTTACAGACATTACCACAATTAATTTTAAACAAAACAATTCAGATGCAGTTGAAGTTCAGACTTTCAGCTTTTATTTGAGGGTATCCACAATAAAATTGGAAGAAGGGTTTAGGAGTTTCAGCTCCTTAACATGTGCCACCCGGTTTTTAAAGGGACCAAAAGTAATTGGACAATTGACTCCAAGGCTATTTCATGGACAGGTGTGGGCAATCCCTTAGTTATGTCATTCTCAATTAAGCAGATAAAAGACCTGGAGTTGATTTGAGGTGTGGTGCTTGCATTTGGAAGGTTTTTTCTGTGAAGTAAACATGAGGTCAAAGAAGCTCTCCATGCAGGTGAAACAAGCCATCCTTAAGCTGCGAAAACAGAAACAACCCATCTGAGAAATTGCTACAATATTAGGAGTGGCAAAATCTACAGTTTGGTAAATCCTGAGAAAGAAAGAAAGCACTGGTGAACTCATCAATGCAAAAAGACCTGGGCGCCCACGGAAGACAACAGTGGTGAATGATCGCAGAATTATCTCCATGGTGAAGAGAAACCCCTTCACAACAGCCAACCAAGTGACCAACACTCTCCAGGAGGTCGGCGTATCAATATCCAAATCTACCATAAAGAGAATACTGCATGAAAGTAAATACAGAGGGTTCACTGCACGGTGCAAGCCACTCATAAGCATCAAGAATAAAAAGGCTAGACTGGACTTTGCTAAAAAAATATCTAAAAAAGCCAGCACAGTTCTGGAAGAACATTCTTTGGACAGATAAAACCAAGATCAACCTCTACCAGAATGATGGAAAGAGAAAAGTATGGCGAAGGCGTGGTACAGCTCATGATCCAAAGCATACCACATCATCTGTAAAACACGGCGGAGGCAGTGTGATGGCTTGGGCATGCATGGCTGCCAGTGGCACTGGGTCACTAGTGTTTATTGATGATGTGACACAGGACAGAAGCAGCCGAATGAATTTTGAGGTATTCAGAGCCATACTGTGTACTCAGATCCAGCCAAATGCAGCCAAACTGATTGGTCGTCGTTTCATACTACAGATGGACAATGACCCAAAACATAAAGCCAAAGCAACCCAGGAGTTTATTAAAGCAAAGAAGTGGAATATTCTTGAATGGCCAAGTCAGTCACCTGATCTCAACCCAATTGAGCAGCATTTCACTTGTTAAAGACTAAACTTCAGACAGAAAGGCCCACAAACTAACAGCAACTGAAAACCACAGAAGTGAAGGCCTGGCAGAGCATCAATAAAGAGGAAACACAGAGTCTGGTGATGTCCATGAGTTCAAGACTTCAGGCAGTCATTGCCAACAAAGGGTTTTCAACCAAGTACTAAAAATGAACAATTTATTTAAAATTATTTAATCTGTCCAATTACTTTTGGTCCCTTTAAACACAGGGTGGCACATGTTAAGGAGCTGAAACTCCTAAACCCTTCATCCAATTTTAATGTGGATACTCTCAAATGAAAGCTGAAAGTCTGAACTTCAGCTGCATCTGAATTGTTTTGTTTAAAATTCATTGTGGTAATGTCTATAACCAAAATTAGGAAAATGTTGTCTCTGTCCAAATATATATGGACCTAACTGTATATTGCAATATGTACAGACCTGAAATCTCGTATTAATTTTCTCAGCTGGTCATGGTACGTGCAGAAATATACTTGAAGTAAATAACGGATAATTTGCGATGAGGCGGGGGACCCTCAATTTCCTCAACATGTGGAGCAATAGGTTCTTGTGTACTCATTTAGTGCGACCTAATGCTGGAGAAACAGCCTTAAACCAGACAGCGAGGATCCAGGGCTAAAAGCCTTTAGCCTTATTGGCTGTAGAAGTAAAGGGAAGATCCAAGACATTAGGCCTGGCTATAAGTCTTGAGATGAAGAGAAGGATGAACCTCCAGGCTCCAAGCCTGGAGGGGTCAGTAGACCCCTCACTGGAGGTCTGCTCTGGGTCACATCTTCCCAGAACTCTGTCTTGTCTCCCCAGAGACTGGAGGTAGCTCCTCACAATGAACCATGGTGACAGGGTCACTGGCCAATAGGATTACTCTCAATTCTTTTGTCAGACTTCACATTGTGAGATTAATATATAAAGCAACACAACAAATGAACAGTGCACTTAATAGAACACTGAAACACATACCTGAGGAATATATGAGATTAGTGAGTTTTTGATTCATTTAAACCATATAACAGTAAGAGGATAACTTAGGAGTGAGTTGCAGTGTACAGAAGCTACTCACGGTCCAAGGTTACTTATAGGGACAGACACACTCTGGACCGGGTCACTACACTAGGACTTGTGGAGAGTAAGTGTTGACAAATTATACCCCGCCGTTGATTCCCTGTGTATTATTATTACGTGTTATTGCTTCAATTTTTGTCTGGGTATCTGTTAGTTAATAAATCAGAGTTTGCACATTCTGTTTTACAGTTGGTATTGATTACATGCTTTCCTAAGGGTTAATTTGGGTTTGGCCAGTGGGCACACCCCCCTAAGGTTCACTTTTTTATCTTTTTACCCACACCCTCCTGTCTTCCTGACATTCCTGGGCATAACTTATGAGCACTGATTGGCATCATAGTTTGGTTGGTGTTCAATGTTGTAGCCAGGGTCTTCTAGCGAGGATCTAGGGAGAGCCGATGGTGAGTGGGGGCACCACATTCAGCCCAAGTTAGGGTGCCAACCTCCATGGGAAAAAAGGGATGCAGTAGGGCGCATCAGAGTTATTTAGGGCATTTTGATAATCTCTACCACCATTTTTTGTTTTGGCTAATCTGCCTATTGTAGGCGTAATATAGTATGTGTTTCATGGAATTTTGCTATTGACTTGCTTTCCTATCTTTTGTCATTTTCTGCAATGAGGTCTTTTAACTTAGATATTGTATAGCTTGTTTCCATGGAGCTTGGCCACGAGTGTCCGGCTGAGTGTACACAATAGTTAAATTCCAGGATGGGAGTAAACTCCTAGCATACGAGTCAGCTTTCTCCACCTTTATATACAACAGTGAGCTGCTACCTATCATCATCCTTCTCATTTTGTATTGTCATTATTTTCTCTATTGTAACTGGATAAGTGTATCTTCTGTAGAGTGCTAGCTCTTATGTTTAGCAGGGTACTCGCTTTCTCTCTTTCTCGCCTCTGCAGAATGCAAGCTCTTATGCTGAGTTGGATCCTCTCTCGTCACTAGAGAGTAAACTGATATGGTGAGCGGTTTCCTGTCTTTTGTGAGCTTCTCTCTTCTTCTTTCTCATCTCTCCCATATGTGTATTTTACATGCAATTACAAACTTTCTAATATTGAAATCTGCACTAATTTATTCACGGCAAAACAAATTTGTTCATGAAAATTTAGCAAAGTTGGTCAACTTGAATTTCAAAAGACCCAGTCACCACTAGTGCTGAGCTTTTTGCTTCTTTAAATGCACTGTTACTATTTCAGAAACAAAAAAAGCTTTTATGATTTCCTGAAAATAAATTCAACTGGCTGAGAGAGTCAAACTGATGATCAGAGACTAAAGGTACCGTCACACTAGACGATATCGCTAGCGATCCGTGACGTTGCAGCATCCTCGCTAGCGATATCGTCCAGTGTGACAGGCAGCAGCGATCAGGCCCCTGCTGTGATATCGCTGGTCGGGGAAGAAAGTCCAGAACTTTGTTTCGTCGCTGGACTCCCCGCAGACATCGCTGAATCGGCGTGTGTGACGCCGATTCAGCGATGTCTTCGCTGGTAACCAGGGTAAACATCGGGTTACTAAGCGCAGGGCCATGCTTAGTAACCCGATGTTTACCCTGGTTACCAGCGTTAAAGTAAAAAAAACAACCACTACATACTTACCTACCGCTGTCTGTCCCCGGCGCTCTGCTTCTCTGCTCTCCTCCTGCTCTGGCTGTGAGCACAGCGGCCGGAAAGCAGAGTGGTGACGTCACCGCTGTGCTTTCCGGCTGCCCGGTGCTCACAGCCAGAGCAGAGAAGCACAGCGCCAGGGACAGACAGCGGTAGGTAAGTATGTAGTGGTTGTTTTTTTTACTTTAACGATGGTAACCAGGGTAAACATCGGGTTACTAAGCGCGGCCCTGCGCTTAGTAACCCGATGTTTACCCTGGTTACCGGCATCGTTGGTCGCTGGAGAGCTGTCTGTGTGACAGCTCTCCAGCGACCAAACAGCGACGCTGCAGCGATCCGGATCGTTGTCGGTATCGCTGCAGCGTCGCTTAGTGTGACGGTACCTTTAAAGGGAATCACCCACACTCCTCATTAGCAGCTTTCTATTTACATTGCAATCAGTGGTGGGGGCAGGATTACACAAATAAGCTGGACTGTCTGGCGCATAACACTTAAGGTATAGTTACACTAAATGACTTACCAATGATCACGACCAGCGATACGACCTGGCCGTGATCGTTGGTAAGTCGTTGTGTGGTCGCTGGGGAGCTGTCACACAGACAGCTCTCCAGCGACCAACGATGCCGGGGAAAGACTTCGGCATCGTTGAAACTGTCTTCAACAATGCCAAAGTCCCCCTGCAGCACCCGGGTAACCAGGGTAAACATCGGGTTACTAAGTGCAGGGCCACGCTTAGTAACCCGATATTTACCCTGGTTACCAATATAAAAGTAAAAAAAAAAAACATTACATACTCACATTCTGATGTCTGTCACGTCCCCCGGCGTCCACAGGGTTAAACCTGCTTTCGGCAGGAGCGCTGCTAATGCACGCGCTGCTGCCGAGAGTTTCCCTGCACTGACTGTCAGTGCCGGCAGTAACAGCGGTGATGTCACCGCTGTGCTCTGCTTTATGGCCGAAGCTGACACAGTCAGTGCAGGGAAGCTCTCGGCCGGAGCGCGTGCATTAGCAGCACAACTGCTGAAAGCAGTTTTAACCCTGTGGACGCCGGGGGACGTGACAGACATCAGAATGTGAGTATGCAGTGTTTTTTTTTTAACTTTTACAATGGTAGCCAGCGTAAATATCGGGTTACTAAGCACGGCCCTGCGCTTAGTAACCCGATATTTACCCTGGTTACAAGTGAACACATCGCTGGATCGGCATCACACATGATCAGCGACCAAAAAAAGGTCCTGATCATTCCCCAACGACCAACGATCTCCCAGCAGGGGCCTGATCGTTGGTCGCTGTCACACATAACGAGATCGTTAGCGGGATCGTTGCTACGTCACCAAAAGCATGACGTTGCAACGATATTGTTAACGATATCGTTATGTGTGATGGTACTTTTAGTACTGCAGTGATAATCTCCTGCTGATAAAACACTGATAGCAATGAATCGACTGCAGGTTGTGAAACCTGTGAACCCCTTGGACTTAAGGCTATGGGGAATTAGACATGTCACTTTGGGTCCCAGAAAGGGTGACCTGGATAAAGTTTTGCTACAAGAGGAGGCAAAATAGATCTTTCATTTGAACTCGAGAAGCCCAGTAGATCTGAATGAGGGACTTACATTTACCGCTTTCCTCTAGAAATATATGGCCCTCCTTAGGTATAAATGTTCTTCTATTTATATATGCTCCTTGTTGATAATTTGCCCACTGAGAGGGGAAAAGTATTGTCTGTGATCATATTACTTGAAGTGGATGGAAACTATTAATATTTAAATAATAAAGGAAATTAATATCCGACCTGTATCCTCTAAGTCGAATTAAATTTAAATATATGACGATAATGACCACTTGTTTATTCAGGATGGCTGTGTCATATATAAGTAGTGTTGAGCGATACATTCCGATATCCAGAAGTATCGGTATCGGATTGGATCGGCCGATATTCCAAAAATATCGGATATCGCCGACACCGATACCCGATATCAATGCAAGTCAATGGGACAAAAATATCGGAATTAAAATAAAACCCTTACTTTCCTTGTAGGTCAATTCAACATGAAGGAAAACAACTAAGAATAATGTAGGATGTATTGGGGATGGTGGAGGAGACATTAAAGGCATAGAGGTTTAGGCCAATCAAATGGAATAGCAGGAATTATTTTTTTTTAAGCCGTTCGGAGTTACCAAGATATTGACTATGCTAAGATTTTTTATATTTTGTCAGATATTAATGTTTCACTACTTCCATGCTCTTCACCTTCATTTTTACTTCTCCCACACTTTCTTCTTCATCATCCTTAGGAGCAGCATCTTTTTCATCAACTTTTCCTTCATCTTATTCATCATCTTCTTCTTCTTCTTCACCTTCTTCCTATTATTCTTTTTTTTACATTATTCATATTCTTTTTATTCAACTATTATTCTTCTTCAGATTCAACTTCTTCATCTTCTTCATATTCTTCTTCTTCATCATATTCTTATTTGCTACAGGCCTTCCTGTAGTTGTTATCTATAAAAGTTTGAAGATTACTCCTTCTGTTTTGCCCGTCACAAAAGATTTACAACAGGATTTGTCCGCGTTCAGTTTGGCCTGCAGCAGCAGGTTTTTTCCAGGGGCACCACAAGGAGGAACGGACTAACCCCCATACACTGCTTAGTCTTCTTCTGCTTATAATTTAGATAATATCTTTTGCTCTGATTTTTAGTCTTATGCTTAATGTTCTTCTGCTTTTTGTTCTGCAGCTTCTTGTTTTTCTGCTTCTCGGTCTCCAGGGTCGTCGTCTCCAGGGTCGTCGTCTCCAGGGTCGTCGTCTCCGGGGTCGTCATCTCCGGGGTCATCGTCTTCTTCGGGGTGGTCTTCAGGGTCATCGTCTTTAGGGTCTTGAAATTGGAAATGTAGCAGAAGGTGCAAGAAGGCTGAGGAACTGCCGAGAACCAGCTGATGGTACTGGAACACGGATGGCTACCCAAAGGTACAAGAGCCAATGGCACTACCAAGGACCAGCTGACAGTACTAGAACCCGGTTACTAAGCAGGAGGTACCCTGCCAGAAAGCACTACCAAGGACCACTAGACGTTGGTGGAACTCGGACACCCAGAAGGAGGCACCTAAGCCAAAGGCTCTGCCTGGAATCAGCTGACGGTACTGGAACCAGGATGAGGAGCAAAAGGTACAAGAGCAAAAGACACTGAACACTGACGAGAACCAGCTGATGGTACTGGAACCCGGATGGGTAGCAGAAGCGCATGCCACTGCGATTAGGGATCAGCTGACGCCGCACAGTCTGAAGAAGGCAGAAGGAGACGAGTGAGAGGCGAAGATATGCACAGCGCATGCCCATTAACCCCTTTACCCCCAAGGGTGGTTTGCACGTTAATGACCGGGCCAATTTTTACAATTCTGACCACTGTCCCTTTATGAGGTTATAACTCTGGAACGCTTCAATGGATCCTGGTGATTCTGACATTGTTTTCTCGTGACATATTGTACTTCATGACAATGGTAAAAATTATTTGATAGTACCTGCGTTTATTTGTGAAAAAAACGGAAATTTGGCGAAAATTATGAAAATTTCGCAATTTTCCAACTTTGAATTTTTATGCAATTAAATCACAGAGATATGTCACACAAAATACTTAATAAGTAACATTTCCCACATGTCTACTTTACATCAGCACAATTTTTTTTTGTTAGGGAGTTATAAGGGTTAAAAGTTGACCAGCAATTTCTCATTTCTACAACACCATTTTATTTTAGGGACCACATCTCATTTGAAGTCATTTTGAGGGGTCTATATGATAGAAAATACCCAAGTGTGACACCATTCTAAAAACTACACCCCTCAAGGTGCTCAAAACCATATTCAAGAAGTTTATTAATCCTTCTGGTGCTTCACATGAATTTTTTGAATGTTTAAATAAAAATGAACATTTAACTTTTTTTCACAAAAAATTTAATTCAGCTCCAATTTGTTTTATTTTACCAAGGGTAACAGGAGAAAATGGACCCCAAACATTGTTGTACAATTTGTCCTGAGTATGCTAATACCCCACATGTGGGGGTAAACCACTGATTGGGCGCATGGCAGAGCTCGGAAGCGAAGGAGTGCCATTTGACTTTTCAATGCAAAATTGACTGGAATTGAGATGGGACGCCATGTTTCGTTTGGAGAGCCCCTGATGTGGCTAAACATTGAAACCCCCCACAAGTGACACCATTTTGGAAAGTAGACCCCCTAAGGAACTTATCTAGAGGTGTGGTGAGCACTTTGACCCAACAAGTGCTTCACAGAAGTTTATAATGTAGAACCGTAAAAATAAAAAATCATATTTTTTCACAAAAATTATCTTTTCGCCCCCAATTTTTTATTTTCCCAAGGGTAAGAGAAGAAATTGGACCCCAAAAGTTGTTGTACAATTTGTCCTGAGTACGCTGATAGCCCATATGTGGGGGTAAACCACTGTTTGGGCGGATGGGAGAGCTCGGAAGGGAAGGAGCGCCGTTTGACTTTTCAATGCAAAATTGACAGGAATTGAGATGGGACGCCATGTTGCGTTTGAAGAGCCACTGATGTGCCTAAACATTGAAACCCCCCACAAATGACACCATTTTGGAAAGTAGACCCCCTAAGGAACTTATCTAGAGGTGTGGTGAGCACTTTGACCCACCAAGTGCTTCACAGAAGTTTATAATGCAGAGCCGTAAAAATAAAACAAAATTTTTTTCCCACAAAAATTATTTTTTTAGCCCCCAGTTTTGTATTTTCCTGAGGGTAACAGGAGAAATTGGACCCCAAAATTTGTTGCCCAATTTGTCCTGAGTGCAATGATACACCATATGTGGGGGGAACCACTGTTTGGGCACATGGGAGGGCTCAGAAGGGATGGAGTGCCATTTGAATGCAGACTTAGATGGAATGGTCTGCAGGTGTCACATTGCGTTTGCAGAGCCCCTAATGTACCTAAACAGTAGAAACCCCCCACAAGTGACACCATTTTGGAAAGTAGACCCCCTTAGGAACTTATCTAGATGTGTGCTGAGCGCTTTGACCCACCAAGGGCTTCACAGAAGTTTATAATGGAGAGCCGTAAAAATAAAACAAAAATTTTTTCCCACAAAAATTATTTTTTAGCCCCCAGTTTTGTATTTTCCCGAGGGTAACAGGAGAAATTCGACCCCACAATTTGTTGTCCAATTTGTCCTGAGTGCGCTGATACCCCATATGTGGGGGGGAACCACTGTTTGGGCGCATGGGAGGGCTCGGAAGGGAAGGAGCTCCATTTGGAATGAGGACTTACATGGAATGGTCAGCAGGTGTCACATTGCATTTGCAGAGCCCCTAATGTACCTAAACAGTAGAAACCTCCCACAAGTGACACCATTTTGGAAACTAGACCCCCTAAGGAACTCATCTAGATGTGTTGTGATAGCTTTGAACCCCCAAGTGTTTCACTACAGTTTGTAACGCAGAGCCGTGAAAATTAAAAAAAAAATCTTTCCCCCCAAAATTATTTTTTAGCCCCCAGTTTTGTATTTTCCCGAGGGTAAGAGGAGAAATTCGACCCCAAAAGTTGTTGTCCAATTTGTCCTGAGTACGCTGATACCCCGTATGTTGGGGGAAACCAACGTTTGAGCGCATGGCAGAGCTCGGAAGGGAAGGAGCGCCATTTGGAATGCAGACTTAGATGGAATGGTCAGCAGACGTCACATTGCGTTTGCAGAACCCCTAATGTACCTAAACAGTAGAAACCCCCCACAAGTGACCCCATATTGGAGACTAGACCCCCCAGGGAACTAATCTAGATGTGTTGTGAGAACTTTGAACCCCCAAGTGTTTCACTACAGTTTATAACGCAGAGCCGTGAAAATAAAAAATCTTTTTTTTTCCCACAAAAAATATGTTTTAGCCCCGAGTTTTGTATTTTCCCAAGGGTAGCAGGAGAAATTGGACCCCAAAAGTTGTTGTCCTATTTGTCCTGAGTACGCTGATACCCCATATGTGAGGGTAAACCCCTGTTTGGGCACACGGGAGAGCTCGGAAGGGAAGAAACACTGTTTTACTTTTTCAACGCAGAATTGGCTGGAATTGAGATCGGACGCCATGTCGCGTTTGAAGAGCCACTGATGTGCCTAAACAGTGGAAACCCCCCAATTATAACTGAAACCCTAATCCAAACACATCCCTAACCCTAATCCCAACAGTAACCCTAACCACACCTCTAACCCTGACACACCCCTAACCCTAATCCCAACCCTATTCCCAACCGTAAATGTAATCTAAACCCTAACTCTAACTTTAGCCCCAACCCAAACTGTAGCCCTAGCCCTAACCCTAGCCCTAACCCTAATCCTAACCCTAGCCCTAACCCTAGCCCTAACCCTAGCCCTAACCCTAACCCTAGCCCTAGCCCTAGCCCTAACCCTAGCCCTAACCCTAGCCCTAACCCTAACCCTAGCCCTAACCCTAGCCCTAACCCTAACCCTAGCCCTAACCCTAACCCTAACCCTAGCCCTAACCCTAGCCCTAACCCTAGCCCTAACCCTAACCCTAGCCCTAACCCTAGCCCTAACCCTAGCCCTAACCCTAGCCCTAACTCTAACCCTAGCCCTAATGGGAAAATGGAAATAAATACATTTTTTTAATTTTTCCCTAACTAAGGGGGTGATGAAGGGGGGTTTGATTTACTTTTATAGCGGGTTTTTTAGCGGATTTTTATGATTGGCAGCCGTCACACACTGAAAGACGCTTTTTATTGCAAAAAATATTTTTTGCGTTACCACATTTTGAGAGCTATAATTTTTCTATATTTTGGTCCACAGAGTCATGTGAGGTCTTGTTTTTTGCGGGACGAGTTGATGTTTTTATTGGTAACATTTTCGGGCACGTGACATTTTTTGATCGCTTTTTATTCCGATTTTTGTGAGGCAGAATGACCAAAAACCAGCTATTCATGAATTTCTTTTGGGGGAGGCGTTTATACCGTTCCGCGTTTGGTAAAATTGATGAAGCAGTTTTATTCTTCGGGTCAGTACGATTACAGCGACACCTCATTTATATCATTTTTTTATGTTTTGGCGCTTTTATACGATAAAAACTATTTTATAGAAAAAATAATTATTTTTGCATCGCTTTATTCTCAGGACTATAACTTTTTTATTTTTTTGCTGATGATGCTGTATCACAGCTCGTTTCTTGCGGGACAAGATGACGTTTTCAGCGGTACCATGGTTAGTTATATCTGTCTTTTTGATCGCGTGTTATTCCACTTTTTGTTCGGCGGTATGATAATAAAGCGTTGTTTTTTGCCTCGTTTTTTTTTTTTTTTCTTACGGTGTTTACTGAAGGGGTTAACTAGTGGGCCAGTTTTATAGGTCGGGCCGTTACGGACGCGGCGATACTAAATATGTGTACTTTTATTGTTTTTTTTTTTTATTTAGATAAAGAAATGTATTTATGGGAATAATATTTTTATTTTTTTTTTCATTATTTTGGAATATTTTTTTTTATTTTTTTTTACACATTTGAAATTTTTTTTTTTACTTTTTTACTTTGTCCCAGGGGGGACATCACAGATCAGTGATCTGACAGTTTGCACAGCACTCTGTCAGATCACTGATCTGACATGCAGCGCTGCAGCCTTCACAGTGCCTGCTCTGAGCAGGCTCTGTGAAGCCACCTCCCTCCCTGCAGGACCCGGATCCGCGGCCATCTTGGATGCGGGGCTGGAGGGAGCAGGGAGGGAGGTGAGACCCTCGCAGCAACGCGATCACATCGTGTTGCTGCGGGGGGCTCAGGGAAGCCCGCAGGGAGCCCCCTCCCTGCGCGGTGCTTCCCTGTACCGCCGGCACATCGCGATCATCTTTGATCGCGGTGTGCCGGGGGTTAATGTGCCGGGGGCGGTCCGTGACCGCTCCTGGCACATAGTGCCGGATGTCAGCTGCGATAAACAGCTGACACCCGGCCGCGATCGGCGGCGCTCCCCCCGTGAGCGCTGCCGATCGCATATGACGTACTATTGCGTCCTTGGGAAGTAAAGCCCACCCCACATGGACGCAATAGTACGTCTAATAGCAGAAAGGGGTTAATCCCAGCCCCACAGTGTGAATAAATCAGAAGACACTGCGGGGCGGGATCCCGGGCAGGGCGGCCGCACAGGCTCAGTCAGCCTGACAACAAATGATGTCAGAAGACGGGCAACGCTAACTGTGCATGCCCAAGGGATAACATAACAGCGCAGGCTCCGGGACAGATTCAAACAATGCTCAGGAGGCGGTGCACAGTGCCAAGGGGGTATGAATGACAGCTGTGCCCCACCTCCTGGACTTTCACGGTATGAGGGGACACATTTTAAAAGTCTTTAGTTCAGCATGTGCAAGGAGCATAACTAAAAGAGCCACCTTTTCCTTGTGCCGCATTAGTGCTGCACAAGTTGGCTCTTTTAGTTACAAATGCCTGGAGGGGACAGATTCCCTTTCATTTCTGTAGTAGTGTGAGCGTGGATTGAGCAGGAGAAATTGCCGGATACGCAGCAGGGGATCAGCTGACGTTACTGAACCCCAATAACACAGCAGCAAGTATTGACTGTGCAGACGGCACTTCCCGGCAGCAACTGGCGGTGTTGGAGCCAAGGGTCAATGCTAGAAGCAGAGTGTAGGCCGAGGCCTAATTGGAGCAAGTTTTATATCTGTTGTAGTCTTAGTGTGGAGGGA
This sequence comes from Ranitomeya imitator, assembly GCF_032444005.1. Lineage (NCBI taxonomy): Eukaryota > Metazoa > Chordata > Amphibia > Anura > Dendrobatidae > Ranitomeya > Ranitomeya imitator. The sequence goes on from NC_091285.1 coordinate 374,396,706, forward strand.
GCAGGAGACATTGCCGCACACACAGCAGGGGAGCAGCTGGTATTACTAAACCCCAATAACAGAGGAGCAACTGTTGACTGTGCAGACAGCACTTCCGGCCAGCAACAGGTGGTGTTGGAACCCACGGTCAATCAGGGTGTAGGCCGAGGCCTAATTAGAGCAAGTTTAATATCTGAAGTAGTGTGAGTGTGGAGGTAGCAGGAGCTATTGCCGGATACACAGCAGGGGAGCAGCTGACGTTACTGAACCCCACTAACACAGGAGCGAGTGTTTTTCTCTGTGCAGACGGCACTTCCGAGCAGCAACTGGCGGTGTTGGAGCCCAGGGTCAATCAGGGTGTAGGCCTAGGCCTAATTGGAGCAAGTTTAATATCTGAAGTAGTGTGAGTGTGGAGGTAGCAGGAGCTATTGCCGGATACACAGCAGGGGAGCAGCTGACGTTACTGAACCCCAATAACACAGGAGCGAGTGTTTTTCTCTGTGCAGACGGCACTTCCGAGCAGCAACTGGCAGTGTTGGAGCCCAGGGTCAATCAGGGTGTAGGCCGAGGCCTAATTGGAGCAAGTTTAATATCTGAAGTAGTGTGAGTGTGAAGGTAGCAGGAGCAATTGCCGAATACACAGCAGGGGATCAGCTGACGTTACTGAAACCCAATAACACTGGGTCATGTGTTGACTGTGCAGACGGCACTTCTGAGCAGCAACTGGTGGTGTTGGAGCCCCGGGAATCCAGGAGATACAGAGTGTAGGCTGAGGCCTACACTCAAGGCTTTTTAATATCTGTTGTAGTGTGAGTGTGGAGGTAGCAGGAGCAATTGCCGAATACACAGCAGGGGATAAGCTGACATTACTGAAACCCAATAACACTGGGTCATGTGTTGACTGTGCAGACGGCACTTCTGAGCAGCAACTGGCGGTGTTGGAGCCCAGGGATTACAGTTCAAGTGGTAGAAACATGAACACAACAGGAGACCTGGATACTGTTGCCAATCAATTATTTAATCTGAAAGAGGAGTAGCAAATTACTGCGAGATCCAGGCTTTGTTCATTTTCAGAAAAGTAAGCTGGTCAAAGTAATCGGAGGATAGTCGCATGCAACGGTCTGTTAGTATACCACCTGCGGCATTAAAGACGCATTCCGATAATAAACTAGCAGCTGGGCAAGCCAGCACCTCCAATGCATACTGGTTAAGCTCTGGCCATGTATCCAGCTTAGAGACCCAAAACTTGAAGGGGGAAGAGTCGTCTGGGAGTACACTGAGCAGGCAAGACATGTAGTCTGTCACCATCTGATGGAAACGTTGCCTCCTGCTGACTGGAGCCGTCTGTGATGGTGTAGACATTTGTGGCGGGCACACAAAACTTTGCCACAGTTGGGCCATACTGGTCTTGCCTTGTGCTGAGGCACTGCTTCTGCTCCCTCTTTGTGCAGAGCTTACTCCACTGCCTTGACGCACTGAGCTGCTTTGTAAAGCACTAGCAGCACTGCTCTCGATTGGACTGGAGAAGACGATGGACTGCACCAGTGTGCCTTGGTACTCCCACATTTTACGCTCCCGATTCAATGGTGTTATGAGGCTTTGAAAGTTGTTCTGGTAGTGAGTATCTAGGAGGGTGTACACCCAATAATTAGCCGTGTTGAGAATGTGGGCGATGCGGCGATCGTTTCTCAGGCACTCCAGCATGAATTCAACCATGTGCTGCAGACTGCCAACTGGCCAAGAAACGCTGTCCCTGCTTGAGGCGTGATCTCTGCCTGCTCTGCATCACCCCACCCTCGCTCTACATACTTACTACTGGATAATTGTGTAACTCCCTTCTCTGGACAGATGTCTTCCTCCTCCATTGACTCCTCCTCATCCTCCTCACAAAATGTCCCCTGCCTAGGCCTTTGTGAGGAACCACGTTGCGCAGACTGTCCACAAGCAGGTGGCATTTGTGACTCCTCATCCTCCACCTCTTCCACAACATCATCCCTTAGCGCTCGCAGTGTTTTTTCAAGCAGGCAGATAAGGGGGATAGTCATGCTGACTAGTGCATCATCTGCACTCGCCATCCGCGTGGAATCATCGAAGGCACGTAAAACCTGGCAGATGTCCTTCATAGTGGCCCACTCAGTGGTTGTGAAGTCTGAACGGCGTGCAGTGTGACTTTTTACGACTGATGCAGCTGGTACTCCATTACTGCTGGCTGATGCTCACACAACCGCTCCAACATATGTAACGTTGAATTCCACCTGGTGGGTAGGTCACATATGATGCGATGTTCCCGGAAGGCGGAATCAGCGCTGCAGAGCTGCAATGTGCAATTTTGTCATGCTGGAATGCTGCAAGTGAGCACACTCTAGGCGGACCTTGTGCAGAAGTGCATCAAAATCCAGATAGTCCCTCAAAAAACTCTGCACGACCAAGTTGAGCACATGTACCAGACATGGGATGTGAGTGAGGTTGCCTAGGCCCAGAGCTGCCACCAGATTTCGGCCATTGTCACACACTACCATGCCTGGCTGGAGATTCGCTGGCACAAACCACACGTCGCTCTCCTGCTTGATGGCATTCCAGAGCTCCTGCGCTGTGTGGCTTCAATTCCCCAAAGAAATTAATTTCAATACGGCCTGTTGACGTTTGGCCACGGCTGTGCTCATATCGGTCGGATCAGGTAAGCGTTCACGGGTCCATGTGGAGGTGGACCGTGACGGCTCCTGCAGCGCTGATTCAGAGGAACTGGAGTATGAGGAGGAGTCAATGTGTACAGACTGGATTCCTGCAATCCTTGGAATTGGCAGAACACGTACAGCACCACTCTCACAATCTGTTCCCGGCTCCACAACATTTACCCAATGGGCAGGGAGGGAAAGGTATCGTCCCTGTCCATGGTGACTGGTCCAAGCATTGGTGGTGAGGTGGACCTAGCTACTGACGGCGTTTAGTAGCGCATGATTAATGTTTCCCTCCACATGCTTTTGCAGGGCAGGGACGGCTTGCCTGCTGAAATAAAAGCACATTGGCACGTTGTATTGTAGGACTGCCAATGCCATCAAGTTACGGAAGGTGTTAGTCTCCACCAGCCTGAATGACAGCATTTCAAGGGAGAGCAGTTTTGCAATGCCATCATTCATAGCCTGTGCTCGGGGATGGATTGCCGAGAATGGTCACCTTTTCTCCGATGCCTGTGCTACCGATGACTGTAGACTGGGCTGGGAGTGTGAGGATGACAGGGAACGTGGTGCTGTGGGTGGAATTACACTGGGTCTCTGGACAACAGTGCCAGAGGTTCTTCCATGGCAATCCTGTGAGGAAGCCGAACCAGCTGTGTGTGAGCTGAAGGAAGAGGCTACAACACAAGCTGAAAAGGTGGTAGGTGCCGCTGTAGGTTGGCCAAGGTCTTCAGTCTGTTTTTGTAACTCCACCACGTGCTTGGTCCGCATATGTTTCCACATATTTGTGGTATTGAGGTTGCTGACACTTTTCCCTCTTTTGATTTTCTGATTACACAGCTTGCATTTGACAAAGCAAATGTCATCTGCAAGTGTGTCAAAAAAGGATTAGGACAGCAAGTCTTGGGAGCGCCCATTTTGGCTTTTGGAAGAGGCATGCTCCTAATGGGTGCTGAAGTGGAGGCTACAGACAATGCAGTCTTTCCCCTCCCTCTCCCTCTTTGGGCCATTCAGGGAATCTCTTCCTCAGAGTTGCTCCCATCACCTTCCTGTAACTCATGCCACGATGGGTCAAGGACCTCAACATCTACACTACCCTCTTCCAACAACTGCTTCTCCTGGGTAGTCTTGGCAGCACAGTACGTACCAGAAAGTGGCACCTGAGTCTCATCATCAGATGCGTAGAGGTGTGGTGACCGGAGGCACTGGCCCACCCGCCTCTTCAGAATCAGAGAGACAAAGCTGTTGGGCATCACTGCATACTGCCTCTTCTTCCATTTCTCGAATGCTGCTTAGCTGGCCCCCTCTTTCCAAGCCAAGAGATTCAGAGAACAGAAGTAGAGATGGCTCCTGCCCTGGGCTCTCTGACTGCTTGAGCAATTTGGCAGGTGGTGAAGAGACAGATGGGTGCTCTTCAGTGCTCTGTGCCAGAGAGGATGTGGCACTAATTGAAGTCGATGTGTTAGCTGCCATCCATCTGACAACGGCTTCAATTTGTTCATCCCGCAGCAGCGGGGTACGGCGAGCTCCTACAAAGCTGCGCATGAAGGACTGTTCTCTGCTAAAACTGGGGGATGATGAGTCACCAGTGCCCGCAGCAGGCACAGAATCCCCACGTCCTCTCCCTGCTCCATGCCCACGACCACGTGCCTTACTCCCTGCCTTCTTCATCTTGGTAGACTGATAAAGATAGGCAGAAAAGTACTAAGGGCTTAGTGTGCTTATTCCTGAACAGCTGCTAACAGGTATAAGAAACACTAATTTTTTAAAGTGTGGACTAGACTTTAATATGCAACTGTAAAGTGGAGTGTTTGGTGAACTTTATTTACTTTTTGTATTTTTCGCAGAACAGACTACAGAGACTTTGCAGACAGCCGTGAACGGCACTGCAAGGCCTAAAAAAGCTCCTGTATGTACTCCTATAGAGTGTTTTTCCACAATCTAGAAGGATACGGATGGAAACACACTAATAGGATAAATCTGGAAAAAATGTGCAGCAGGCAGCACTAATTGAAAAAAGGACAATGGAACAGTATGAGGCAGTGACGCACGCTGAGCTGACTACAACCGGCTGTGGCTGCAGGAAAGTCTACGGAGTGAGCTGCACTCAAACAGAGACCTTGCAGACAGCTGTGAACGGCACTGCAAGGCCTAAAAATGCTCCTGTATGTACTCTTATATAGTGTTTTTCCACAATCTAGCAGGATACGGATGGAAATCCACTAATAGGATAAATCTGGAAAAAATGTGCAGCAGGCAGCACTAATTGAAAAAAAAGGACAATGGAAAAGTATGAGGCAGTGACGCACGCTGAGCTGTCTACAACCAGCTGTGGCTGCAGAACAGACTACAGAGTGAGCTGCACTCAAACAGAGACCTTGCAGACAGCTGTGAACGGCACTGCAAGGCCTAAAAATGCTCCTGTATGTACTCTTATATAGTGTTTTTCCACAATCTAGCAGGATACGGATGGAAATCCACTAATAGGATAAATCTGGAAAAAATGTGCAGCAGGCAGCACTAATTGAAAAAAAGGACAATGGAAAAGTATGAGGCAGTGACGCACACTGAGCTGTCTACAACCAGCTGTGGCTGCAGAACAGACTACAGAGTGAGCTGCACTCATACACACAGAGACCTTGCAGACAGCTGTGAACAGCGCAGCAAGGCAAAAACAAGGTTCTCACACAGCAGTTGCTAAATTAGCCTGGGTAAAGCACAATGAAGCAAATCGCTATCTCAAACTGACCCTCTCAGTCAGAACACAGCGCCTTGTCCCTAACTGAATTCACAGCAGAGTGAACCCAAAATGGTGGCGGCGACTTTTATAGTGCATCGTGACATCATTTCAGCAGCCAGTCACAGCCATGCCAGTAGTTACATGACTAACATGCAGAACAGGATGTGCCCACACTTCTAATGATTACTCATTGGCTGAATTAAATGAAACTGGCTCTTTGCATTATAGGAACTTCCGATTTCGGTATCCGATATTGAGAAAGTATTGGAACTCAGTATCGGAATTCCGATAACCCTAATATCGGCCAATACCTGATATTTGCAGTATCGGAATGCTCAACACTATATATAAGGCTCCCTTAGTAAAAATAACACTGAGGCGTAAAATCCTTTACATAAGGTCTAAGTTATGATTCTGTTTGAATTATATATTATGTCCAATAATAATAATGGGCGGATAGTGTGTATAAGCTGATTTCTTCCAACTAAGCAACTGTATAGAGTGATCTTATGTAAAAATCTAGAGTAAGAAATACTATTCTATACTTTGTTACCCCAATAATTACATCTACATTACATCTCTTGTGCTTCATGCACTGTATGTTACCAAGTTTGTGGACCAATTCTCATGGCTGAATATCTTTTAACTCTGTGTTAGAGGACGTAATTAGTAACTCCAAATAATTTAATATATATGGGAATACAGAGTTTAAATTTTGAGTATGATTGCTACTATACAGTGATGGCCATAATAACTGGTATAGTCCTATGGATCTGATGCAAACAAGGAGTATGGTTAAATCGGGAATGAGCATCAGGCATCTTATCACGCGCATTGAATCAGCTTGCAGATTTAGTGCATGGAAGGTGTGCGGATAAGTACCTGATGGAACCTCCTATCAGAGACATAACACATGCACCGATACTGGATATGGACAAGTTCAGTTAAGAGCCGACAGGCTCGAAGGATAAACAGACAAGCGCATGCGTGCTGCTCACTCCAGCATCAGTGGACGGAGGAGTCCACAAGAAAATGAAGGGAGAGGAGGCATTGATAAATAAAGTTGCAGGACTCCGGAGCCAATCTCCCCCAGGTAGGTAGCAAAAACTGCAAGATAGGGTAAGATGGATAATAAGAAGTGTGATCTGATTGGCTGTCACGGTTTACCCTCCCTAATGAGGATGGGTGAGTAACCTTTAATCTCACCAGAAAATATGTGTTTTAAATGTGTGTGTCTCTTCATATGTTAAAATTAAAAGTTTTACATTAGAGTCCTTAATTGGAATATCCATTTTATTGGGCAATTAGTGTGTTTTTCTACCATAACCCTCTATAACAGTGTGGGTGAGCGTTGAATACATGTGCACGGTGACAATGTTGACAATCAATATTGGATGCTTGTAGTTTTCAGGCCCTCAGGTGGCACTTTATAGAATACAGGCATGATTTAGTCATGCAAATCACTGCATGGGATCAGGAAAGCTTCATGAATTAACTGTTTATGAACACAGTACACCATGCAATTCAGAAACGCAAGTTAAGAAGAAACCACATATCAACACAATTCATAAAACACTGCTGTTTCCTTTGGCCAAAGCTTATTTAAATTAGACTGAAGCAAAATGAAAAATTATTTTGTGCTCAGATAAGTCAAAATTTGACATTCTTAATGCAAACTATGCACATCATGTCCTCTGGACTCAAGTCGAGACAAATCATCCAGCTTTCAGGGCATAGTTCAAGCCTGCAGATCTGATGGTAGGGGGTTGCATTAGTGCATATGACATGGGCAGCCTACACATCTTGAAAGGCATTATCAAGGCTGAGAATTTTATAGGCTTTAGAACAGCATACTCTATGCTCCCATCCACTATCTATGTATTTCAAGATAGGCCTTGCATATTTCAACAAGACAATACAAAACCACGCAGAATACAACAGCATGTCTTCACAGAAGAAGAGTATGGGTGATGAACTGGCCGCTTGTAGGGCAGATCTTTCACCAGTAGAAAACATTTGTTGCATCATGAAAGGAAAAATTCTGTAAAAAGGCCCAAGACTATTGAGCAGCTAGAATCTTACTTCAGCTAAAAATGTGACAACGTTCCTCTTCCAAATCCTCAGCAATTTATTTCCTCACTTCCCAAATGTGTACAAACTGTTGTAAAACGAACACTGTATGCTGCACAATTGCAGACATAGCCATATCCCTATTTTTTCTGATGTCTGGCTACCACCAATTTATAAATGAGTTAATTTATTCAAATTAAATGCAAAGATTACTAACTTTCAACTTGTGATGTTTGTTCTATGTTTTGTTGTGAATAAAATATGGCTATTTATCCAAATCATTGCATTTTTGTTTCCTTTACATTTTGCGCAATGTCCCGACATTTTGAATTGGATTCTACTTTAAAGCTATTGTTTGGGCTTGGGACAAAAGTCTGAAGTCTTGCTATGTGACTGTACACTCCTGACTAGAGTTGAGCGACCTTGACCTTTTTAGAGTCGAGCCGGGTTTCGCGAAACCCGACTATCTCAAAAGTCGGGTCGAGTGAAATCGGCCGATTATGACGTAAAGTCGGGATCGACCGAAACACGAAACCCAATGCAAGTCAATGGGGCAGCATAGTCGGCAGTGAGTGGGGGCCAGGAAAACACCTAGAGTGCCCATTTTAATGTCAAAACCATCCATTCTTCTTAATGAAGCTTGTCAAGCGTAATTTACCTTATAATAATTGGAAGGCATTTGAAATTGGGGGTCATTTGGCTAAAGTTGTGGTGGGTAGGGCTGGTTCAAGTAATTAGTGGGCCCAGGAAATCTGGACCACGTCACGGCAGTGGAGCAGGGAGAGGTAAGTATTTCAACTTTGCAAGTGCTGTGAACCTGAGCAAGCAGGGGGGGCCCACTCGTTGGCATTGGCACTGGCACAGGGCCCCTCAAAGTGCAGCGGTGTGTTTGCACGGCGGGGGCGCCTCCCACCGGCAGCAACACTTTTGCGTACCATGAGAGGCCCTGTGCCAGTGACGTCGCCAACTAGTATTCCTCCCCCCACCTGATGAAGGAACCTGCACTTTCATCTGCACCTTCCTGTTTGTCCCCGTGTAAGGTGGTATGGTATGCGGGAAGGGGGACCTGACTTTCAGCAGGGTCACAATCTTGCAGTGTAGCGTGCACAGGAAATGTTGCGTTATGGGTCAATGTACCAGCAGACTCATCTATCACTGGCTGGGCAATGGGCAGGATGAGGAGGAAACACAGATATAGGCCCAAAGAATAAAGTGGGCTAAATGCAGTTCAAAATTGGTAACACAGGACTAATCAGGGGGCATTGCAGTGGAGGACAACTGGAATGAGAGGCTGACACAGAGAGTAGGCCCAAATCAGTAAGTAGTCGAAATGCAGTTCAAAATTGGCAACAGTAGTAAACAGGCGGCACAGCTTTGTTCAGTGGAGGAGAACAGCAAGGAATGGCAGACACCGATAGTAGGCCCCAACCCAACTAGTAGGCCAAATGCAGTCTAACATTAACAACTACTTAACGAGCGCCTGAAAACGGAATTTCAGGACAGGAAACCAGGAGAACAGCAAGGAGCGGCAGACACCGATAGTAGGCCCCAAACCAACTAGTACGCCAAATGCAGTTGTTCCGTTTAACCACAATTTAATGAGAGCCTGAAGATAGAAGTTCAGGAAAGGCAACCTGGAGAACACCTTGGAGTGGAACACACCATCTCTCTACACCCCATACCCAATTTATAGGTCTAATGCAGCGTAGTTTCCAATAACTACTAAACGAGAGCATGATGATCGAAGCATTGGCGAGGAAACCTGGGGAACACCTTGGAGTGGAACACACCATCTCTCTACACCCCATACCCAATTTGTAGGCCTAATGCAGCGTAGTTTCCAACAACTACTAAACGAGAGCATGATGATCGAAGCATTGGCGAGGAAACCTGGGGAACACCTTGGAGTGGAACACACCATCTCTCTACAGTGGAACACACCATCTCTCTACACCCCATACCCAATTTGTAGGCCTAATGCAGCGTAGTTTCCAACAACTACTAAACGAGAGCCGGAAGATCGAAGCAATGGAGAGGAAACCTGGGGAACACCTTGGAGTGTAACACACCATCTCTCTACACCCCATACCCAATTTGTAGGCCCAGTGCAGCGTAGTTTCCAACAACTACTAAACGAGAGCCGGAAGATCGAAGCAATGGAGAGGAAACCTGGGGAACACCTTGGAGTGTAACACACCATCTCTCTACACCCCATACCCAATTTGTAGGCCTAATGCAGCGTAGTTTCCAACAACTACTAAACGAGAGCCGGAAGATCGAAGCAATGGAGAGGAAACCTGGGGAACACCTTGGAGTGTAACACACCATCTCTCTACACCCCATACCCAATTTGTAGGCCTAATGCAGCGTAGTTTCCAACAACTACTAAACGAGAGCCGGAAGATCGAAGCAATGGAGAGGAAACCTGGGGAACACCTTGGAGTGTAACACACCATCTCTCTACACCCCATACCCAATTTGTAGGCCTAATGCAGCGTAGTTTCCAACAACTACTAAACGAGAGCCGGAAGATCGAAGCAATGGAGAGGAAACCTGGGGAACACCTTGGAGTGTAACACACCATCTCTCTACACCCCATACCCAATTTGTAGGCCTAATGCAGCGTAGTTTCCAACAACTACTAAACGAGAGCCGGAAGATCGAAGCAATGGAGAGGAAACCTGGGGAACACCTTGGAGTGTAACACACCATCTCTCTACACCCCATACCCAATTTGTAGGCCTAATGCAGCGTAGTTTCCAACAACTACTAAACGAGAGCATGAAGATCGAAGCAATGGAGAGGAAACCTGGGGAACACCTTGGAGTGGAACACACCATCTCTCTACACCCCATACCCAATTTGTAGGCCTAATGCAGCGTAGTTTCCAACAACTACTAAACGAGAGCATGATGATCGAAGCATTGGCGAGGAAACCTGGGGAACACCTTGGAGTGGAACACACCATCTCTCTACAGTGGAACACACCATCTCTCTACACCCCATACCCAATTTGTAGGCCCAATGCAGCGTAGTTTCCAACAACTACTAAACGAGAGCCGGAAGATCGAAGCTCAGGAAAGGCAACCTGGGGAACACCTTGGAGTGTAACAAACCCTCTCTCTACACCACGGAAGGGCTGATTCTTAGGAAGGAAGGCTGTCGGAAAGAAGCAGGGCGCGTCCGAGGGTGATTATATTCTTATTAGGTATATACTCACCCTCGGACGCACCCTGCTTCTTTATTTGTAATGAATGTTTATTTGCAATGTGGTTTTGACTTACTCTATTTTTTTGGTAAATAATGATTTTATTATTTTCATTGTTTTGCATCTTCTTGGCAATAATATAAAGAAGACGCGACACGACAACACTCGGTGGATGCCATATCTGTGTTTAAAATTGAAAAAACCTTTCAGTTAACTACTTGCAGGAGAAAGTTATTGTACAGTCATGGCCAAAAGTATTCACACCCCTGCAATTCTGTCAGATAATACTCAGTTTCTTCCTGAAAATGATTGCAATCACAAATTCTTTGGTATTATTATCTTCATTTAATTTGTCTTCAATGAAAAAACACAAAAGAGAATGAAGCAAAAAGCAAAACATTGATCATTTCACACAGAACTCCAAAAATGGGCCAGACAAAAGTATTGGCACCCTCAGCCTAATACTTGGTTGCACAACCTTTAGCAAAAAAAAACAATGACCAACTGCTTCCGGTAACCATCAATGAGTTTCTTACAATGCTCTGCTGGAATTTTAGACCATTCTTCTTTGGCAAACTGCTCCAGGTCCCTGATATTTGAAGGCGCCTTCTCCAAACTGCCATTTTTAGATCTCTCCACAGGTGTTCTATGGGATTCCGGTCTGGACTCATTGCTGCCACCTTAGAAGTCTCCAGTGCTTTCTCTCAAACCATTTTCTAGTGCTTTTTGAAGTGTTTTTTGGGTCATTGTCCTGCTGGAAGACCCATCTCTGAGGGAGACCCAGCTTTCTCACACTGGGCCCTGCATTATGCTGAAACATTTGTTGGTAGTCTTCAGACTTCGTAATGCCATGCACACGGTCAAGCAGTCCAGTGCCAGAGGCAGCAAAGCAACCCCAAAACATCAGGGAACCTCCTCCATGTTTGACTGTAGGGACCGTGTTCTTTTCTTTGAATGCCTCTTTTTTTCTCCTGTAAACTCTATGTTGATGCCTGTGCCCAAAAAGCTCTCCTTTTGTCTCATCTGACCAGAGAACATTCTTCCAAAACGTTGTAGGCTTTTTCAGGTAAGTTTTGGCAAACTCCAGCCTGGCTTTTTTATGTCTCGGGGTAAGAAGTGGGGTCTTCCTGGGTCTCCTACCATACAGTCCCTTTTCATTCAGACGCCGACGGATAGTACTGGTTGACACTGTTGTACCGTCGGACTGCAGGGCAGCTTGAACTTGTTTAGTCGATAGTCGAGGTTCTTTATTCAACATCCGCACAATCTTGCATTGAAATCTCTTGTCAATTTTTCTTTTCCGTCCACATCTAGGGAGGTTAGCCACAGTGCCATGGGCTTTACACTTCTTGATGACACTGCGCACGGTAGACACAGGAACATTCAGGTCTTTGGAGATGGACCTGTAGCCTTGAGATTTCTCATGCTTCCTCACAATTTGGTTTCTCAAGTCCTCAGACAGTTCTTTGGTCTTCTTTCTTTTCTCCATGCTCAATGTGGTGCACACAAGGACACAGGACAGAGGTTGAGTCAACTTTAATCCATGTCAACTGGCTGCAAGTGTGATTTAGTTATTGCCAACACCTGTTAGGTGCCACAAGTAAGTTACAGGTGCTGTTAATTACACAAATTACAGAAGCATCACATGATTTTTCAAAGGGTGCCAATACCTTTGTCCACCCCCTTTTTATGTTTGGTGTGGAATTATATCCAATTTGGCTTTAGGACAATTCTTTTTGTGTTTTTTTCATTTAAGACAAATTAAATGAAGATAATAATACCAAAGAATTTGTGTTTGCAATCATTTTCAGGAAGAAACTGAGTATTATCTGACAGAAATGCAGGGGTGTGAATACTTTTGGCCATGACTGTAGCTGGTGGCCATTTTTAGTACTGTACCAGATTTTTGTTGTATGTGTTTGTTTTTAATGTTAAAATGTCTGCATTTGATATCTCTCCAGTATTTTCTTTTTTATAAGCAAAATACTTATTTTTATATTTTCTGATGTTGGTTCCAGGGGTACACGGGCAGCAGTGGTGTGGTTAGTGGAGGCCTAGTGGAAGGAGTGACCGCAGACAGGCATCGAAGGCCTAAAATAATAACACATGGCTGTAGGCATTTTTAAATTGGTTCCAGGGGTACACGGGCAGCAGTGGTGTGGTCAGTGGAGGCCTAGTGGAAGGAGTCACCGCAGACAGGCATCGAAGGCCTAAAATAATAACACATGGCTGTAGGCAATTTTCAATTGGTTCCAGGGGTACACGGGCAGCAGTGGTGTGGTCAGTGGAGGCCTAGTGGAAGGAGTGACCGCAGACAGGCATCGAAGGCCTAAAATAATAACACATGGCTGTAGGCAATTTTAAATTGGTTCCAGGGGTACACGGGCAGCAGTGGTGTGGTCAGTGGAGGCCTAGTGGAAGGAGTCACCGCAGACAGGCATCGATGGCCTAAAATAATAACACATGGCTGTAGGCAATTTTAAATTGGTTCCAGGGGTACACGGGCAGCAGTGGTGTGGTCAGTGGAGGCCTAGTGGAAGGAGTGACCGCAGACAGGCATCGAAGGCCTAAAATAATAACACATGGCTGTAGGCAATTTTAAATTGGTTCCAGGGGTACACGGGCAGCAGTGGTGTGGTCAGTGGAGGCCTAGTGGAAGGAGTGACCGCAGACAGGCATCGAAGGCCTAAAATAATAACACATGGCTGTAGGCAATTTTAAATTGGTTCCAGGGGTACACGGGCAGCAGTGGTGTGGTCAGTGGAGGCCTAGTGGAAGGAGTGACCGCAGACAGGCATCGAAGGCCTAAAATAATAACACATGGCTGTAGGCAATTTTAAATTGGTTCCAGGGGTACACGGGCAGCAGTGGTGTGGTCAGTGGAGGCCTAGTGGAAGGAGTCACCGCAGACAGGCATCGAAGGCCTAAAATAATAACACATGGCTGTAGGCAATTTTAAATTGGTTACAGGGGTACACGGGCAGCAGTGGTGTGGTCAGTGGAGGCCTAGTGGAAGGAGTGACCGCAGACAGGCATCGAAGGCCTAAAATAATAACACATGGCTGTAGGCAATTTTAAATTGGTTCCAGGGGTACACGGGCAGCAGTGGTGTGGTCAGTGGAGGCCTAGTGGAAGGAGTGACCGCAGACAGGCATCGAAGGCCTAAAATAATAACACATGGCTGTAGGCAATTTTAAATTGGTTCCAGGGGTACACGGGCAGCAGTGGTGTGGTCAGTGGAGGCCTAGTGGAAGGAGTGACCGCAGACAGGCATCGAAAGCCTAAAATAATAACACATGGCTGTAGGCAATTTTAAATTGGTTACAGGGGTACACGGGCAGCAGTGGTGTGGTCAGTGGAGGCCTAGTGGAAGGAGTGACCGCAGACAGGCATCGAAGGCCTAAAATAATAACACATGGCTGTAGGCAATTTTAAATTGGTTCCAGGGGTACACGGGCAGCAGTGGTGTGGTCAGTGGAGGCCTAGTGGAAGGAGTGACTGCAGACAGGCATCGAAGGCCTAAAATAATAACACATGGCTGTAGGCAATTTTAAATTGGTTCCAGGGGTACACGGGCAGCAGTGGTGTGGTCAGTGGAGGCCTAGTGGAAGGAGTCACCGCAGACAGGCATCGAAGGCCTAAAATAATAACACATGGCTGTAGGCAATTTTAAATTGGTTACAGGGGTACACGGGCAGCAGTGGTGTGGTCAGTGGAGGCCTAGTGGAAGGAGTGACCGCAGACAGGCATCGAAGGCCTAAAATAATAACACATGGCTGTAGGCAATTTTAAATTGGTTCCAGGGGTACACGGGCAGCAGTGGTGTGGTCAGTGGAGGCCTAGTGGAAGGAGTGACCACAGACAGGCATCGAAGGCCTAACATAACAAAAATGTCAATACAATGGTATTGTCAGTGGCAGGCATTGAAGGATGTCAGCGCATAGACTAAACATTGGTGGAGCTGTGAGATAATTTAGCAAGTGGTAGAGCACTGTTTGAGCTGGGGTGGGGGGAAACTGTCTTGTGGCTGGCGGTACAAGCCCAGGGCCCCTCATATTACAACGGTGTGTCTGACGTTGGGTGCGCACCACCACCGCCAGAGACACTTTATTGTACTAGGAGGGACCCAGTGGCAGTGCCGTCGACCAAAAGCGGGCTCACCCACCTCTTCAGACAAACTGCACTCTCACGGGTGCTGTCGCCAAGTGTCGATACCACGGCCCCGTGTGGGGAGTTTGGCCATTTAGGGAGGTGTAAACATGTCGTATGCTGGACAATCAGGTGCAGCAAATTACGAGATTGGAAAAGGCATTCAGAATAGTCCACAGGCAAGACCTTTTCATAGGAAAGCTAGGTGTCAGCCGGGCAAGGTGGGGCAAAAGATTTCGAAATCCAGTTGTGGTTCATTTTAATGAAGGTTAGATCATCTACATTTTGGGTAGCCAGACGAGTCCTTTTTTCTGTTAGTATTGAACCTGCAGCACTGAATACTCTTTCTGATAGGACACTAGCTGCCGGGCAAGCAAGCTCCTGCAATGCATATTCTGCCAATTCTGGTCAGGTGTCTAATTTTGATGCCCAGTAATCAAATGGGAATGATGGTTGAGGGAGAACATCGATAAGGGATGAAAAATAGTTTGTAACCATACTGGACTAATGTTGTCTCCTGTCACTTTGAATTGATGCTGCAGTACCTGTCCTGTCTGCGGTCATAGCAAAATCACTCCACAACCTGGTCAGAAAACCCCTCTGGCCAACGCCACTTCTGATTTCTGCCCCTCTAACTCCTCTGGTCTGCTGGCCCCTGCAGCTCGTGTGAGAACGATCACGGGCGCTGTGTGCAGGGAATGCCAGAAGCAAACGGTCAACAAGAGTTGATTGTTTGGTTGCTAATATTAGTTCCAAGTTCTCATGTGGCATTATATTTTGCAATTTGCCTTTATAGCGAGGATCAAGGAGGCAGGCCAACCAGTAATCGTCATCATTCATCATTTTAGTTATGCGTGTGTCCCTTTTGAGGATACGTAAGGCATAATCCGCCATGTGGGCCAAAGTTCCAGTTCTCAAATCTGCGGTTGTGCTTGGTTGAGGGGCAGTTTCAGGCAAATCCACGTCACTTGTGTCCCTCAAAAAACCAGAACCCGGCCTTGCCGCGCCACCAATTTCCAGTGGCCCCGGAAAAGCTTCCTCATTAAAAATATAATCATCCCCATCATCCTCCTCGTCCTCCTCCTCCTCTTCGCCCGCTACCTCGTCCTGTACACTGCCCTGGCCAGACAATGGCTGACTGTCATCAAGGCTTTCCTCTTCCTCAGCTGCAGACGCCTGATCCTTTATGTGCGTCAAACTTTGCATCAGCAGACGCATTAGGGGGATGCTCATGCTTATTATGGCGTTGTCTGCACTAACCAGCCATGTGCATTCCTCAAAACACTGAAGGACTTGACACATGTCTTGAATCTTCGACCACTGCACACCTGACAACTCCATGTCTGCCATCCTACTGCCTGCCCGTGTATGTGTATCCTCCCACAAAAACATAACAGCCCGCCTCTGTTCACACAGTCTCTGAAGCATGTGCAGTGTTGAGTTCCACCTTGTTGCAACGTCTATGATTAGGCGATGCTGGGGAAGGTTCAAAGAACGCTGATAGGTCTGCATACGGCTGGAGTGTACGGGCGAACGGCGGATATGTGAGCAAAGTCCACGCACTTTGAGGAGCAGGTCGGATAACCCCGGATAACTTTTCAGGAAGCACTGCACCACCAGGTTTAAGGTGTGAGCCAGGCAAGGAATGTGTTTCAGTTGGGAAAGGGAGATGGCAGCCATGAAATTCCTTCCGTTATCACTCACTACCTTGCCTGCCTCAAGATCTACAGTGCCCAGCCACGACTGCGTTTCTTTCTGCAAGAACTCGGACAGAACTTCCGCGGTGTGTCTGTTGTCGCCCAAACACTTCATAGCCAATACAGCCTGCTGACGTTTACCAGTAGCTGCCCCATAATGGGAGACCTGGTGTGCAACAGTGGCAGCTGCGGATGGAGTGGTTGTGCGACTGCGGTCTGTGGACGAGCTCTCGCTTCTGCAGGAGGACGAAGAGGAGGAGGAGGGGGTGCGAACGGCTACAGCCAATTGTTTCCTAGACCGTGGGCTAGGCAGAACTGTCCCAAACTTGCTGTCCCCTGTGGACCCTGCATCCACCACATTTACCCAGTGTGCCGTGATGGACACGTAACGTCCCTGGCCATGCCTACTGGTCCATGCATCTGTTGTCAGGTGCACCTTTGTGCTCACAGATTGCCTGAGTGCATGGACGATGTGCTCTTTAACATGCTGGTGGAGGGCTGGGATGGCTTTTCTGGAAAAAAAGTGTCGACTGGGTAGCTCGTAGCATGGTACAGCGTAGTCCATCAGGGCTTTGAAAGCTTCGCTTTCAACTAACCGGTAGGGCATCATCTCTAACGAGATTAGTCTAGCTATGTGTGCGTTCAAACCCTGTGTACGCGGATGCAAGGCTAAGTACTTCCTTTTTCTAACCATAGTCTCATGTAGGGTGAGCTGGACTGGAGAGCTGGAGATCGTGGAACTAGCGGGGGTGCCGGTGGACATGGCAGACTGAGAGACGGTGGGAGATGGTATTGTTGCCACCGATGCCCTAGATGCAGTGTTTCCTACTACGAAACTGGTGATTCCCTGACCCTGACTGCTTTGGCCTGGCAAAGAAACCTGCACAGATACTGCAGGTGGTGCGGAAAATGGTGGCCCTACACTGCTGGAAGGGATGTTGCGTTGCTGACTAGCTTCATTGGCCGAGGGTGCTACAACCTTAAGGGACGTTTGGTAGTTAGTCCAGGCTTGCAAATGCATGGTGGTTAAATGTCTATGCATGCAACTTGTATTGAGACTTTTCAGATTCTGTCCTCTGCTTAAGGTAGTTGAACATTTTTGACAGATGACTTTGCGCTGATCAATTGGATGTTGTTTAAAAAAATGCCAGACTGCACTCTTTCTAGCATCGGATACCTTTTCAGGCATTGCAGACTGAGCTTTAACCGGATGGCCACGCTGTCCTCCAACAGGTTTTGGCTTTGCCACACGTTTTGGGCAAGATACGGGCCCGGCAGATGGAACCTGTTGCGATGTTGATGCCTGCTGCGGCCCCTCCTCCTCCGCTTCAGAACTGCTGCCGCCTGCACCCTGTTCCCCCAATGGCTGCCAATCGGGGTCAAGAACTGGGTCATCTATTACCTCTTCTTGTAGCTCGTGTGCAACTTCGTCTGTGTCACCGTGTCGGTCGGTGGTATAGCGTTCGTGATGGGGCAACATAGTCTCATCAGGGTCTGATTCTTGATCAGCACCCTGCGAGGGCAATGTTGTGGTCTGAGTCAAAGGACCAGCATAGTAGTCTGGCTGTGGCTGTGCATCAGTGCACTCCATGTCAGATTCAACTTGTAATGGGCATGGACTGTTAACTGCTTCACTTTCTAAGCCAGGGACGGTATGTGTAAAGAGCTCCATGGAGTAACCCGTTGTGTCGCCTGCTGCATTCTTCTCTGTTGTTGTTTTTGCTGAAGAGGACAAGGAAGCGACTTGTCCCTGACCGTGAACATCCACTAACGACGCGCTGCTTTGACATTTACCAGTTTCACGAGAGGAGGCAAAAGAGCTAGAGGCTGAGTCAGCAAGATAAGCCAAAACTTGCTCTTGCTGCTCCGGCTTTAAAAGCGGTTTTCCTACTCCCAGAAAAGGGAGCGTTCGAGGCCTTGTGTAGCCAGACGACGAACCTGGCTCCACAGCTCCAGACTTAGGTGCAATATTTTTTTTCCCACGACCAGCTGATGCTCCACCACTACCACTACCCTCATTACCAGCTGACAATGAATGCCCCCGGCCACGACCTCTTCCACCATACTTCCTCATTGTTTTAAAAACGTAAACAAACTAACGGTATTTGTTGCTGTCACACAAATTACACGGTGAGCTATAACTTCAGTATGATGTGAACAATTAGAAAGAATGGAGTCAGAACGCTGCCAAATATATCAATACAATTACAAATATTTATTAAATAGTACTATAAGATATTCAATCACATAAACATCTAAAAAATCTACAGTACATGTAAGGTAACTCATGTGAAGGGTACAGGTAACAAAATCATGTACCACCCCAAAATGTAATACGACTTAAGGTCCAAGGTTCAGAGCACAAGGTAAGTATACAAAAGATTAAAGCACACTTGTGAAATCCCTCAATGAGCCTCTATGTGTTAGCTGTATCAAAGAATGTTAAGGACTGGACCTTACCCATGTTAGTCGTGGAGTGGACGTGACGATTGCCAGCCCCTACGCGCGTTTCGCGTAGGCTTCTTTGGGGGGCCGTCTTCAGTATGATTTAGCTACCCCTTTACAGGTGAGTGAGACCACAACGAAAATCAGGCACAATGTTACACACTCTGTTGTTGGTGGCAACAAATGAGAGAGATGCCACACACGCAGGACTGTCACTGAAGCACAAATGTAAATATTTATCTCCCACTGATTTGATTTTTTTTTTTTTAAGGGAGACTTTAGGAAAAAAAAATAATAGAATAAAATGATTTTTTCAGGAAGAATTTAAAAACCAAATAAAATAAAATGATTTTTTCAGGGAGAATTTAGAAAACAAATAAAACAAAAAAAGGCTTTCTATGGCCCACTGAGTGAGAGATGACGCACACAGGAGTCAGGAGTGGCACACAAGCCCAGAGGCCAATATTTATCTCCCACTGATTGATGTAGTGATTTTTTCAGGTAGATTTTGGAACCCAAATCAAGCTAAAAAAAATAATAGGCTTTCTATGGCCCACAATTGGAGAGAGAGAGAGAGATGGCACACCCAGGAGTCAAGACTGGCACACAAGCAGAAAGGGCAATATTAATCTCCCACTGATTTGTTTTTTTTTGTTTTTTTTTCAGGGAGACTTTAGGAAAAAAAAATAGAATAAAATGATTTTTTCAGGAAGAATTTAGAAACCAAATAAAATAAAATGATTTTTTCAGGGAGAATTTAGAAAATAAATAAAACAAAAAAAGGCTTTCTATGGCCCACTGAGTGAGAGATGACGCACACAGGAGTCAGGAGTGGCACACAAGCCCAGAGGCCAATATTTATCTCCCACTTTTTTTTTTTTGTTCCAGGGAAAATTTATAAACCCAATAAAAAAAATAATAAATAGGCTTTCTATGGCCCACTATCTGAGAGACAGAGAGAGATGGCACGCTTAGGACTGGCACACAAGCCCAAAGGCCAATATTAATCTCCCTTTTTTTTAAGGGAGAATTTATAAAACCAAAAAAAAATAAATAAATAGGCTTTCTATGGCCCACTATTTGTGAGAGAGATGGCACGCTCAGGACTGGCACACAAGCCCAGAGGCCAATATTAATCTCCCACTTTTTTTTTTTTTTTCCAGGGAAAATTTATAAACCCAATAAAAAAAAAAATAAATAAATAGGCTTTCTATGGCCCACTATCTGAGAGAGAGAGATGGCACGCTTAGGACTGGCACACAAGCCCAAAGGCCAATATTAATCTCCCACTGATTGATTTATTGATTTTTTCAGGTAGAATTTAGAACCCAAATAAAGCAAAAAAAAAAAAAAAATGGGCTTTCTATGGCCCACTGAGTGAGTGATGATGCACACAGGAGTCAGGAGTGGCACACAAGCCCTGAGGCCAATATTTTTCTCCCACTGATTGATGTAGTGATTTTTTCAGGTAGATTTTAGAACCAAAATCAAGCAAAAATATAAATAGGCTTTCTATGGCCCACTGAGTGAGAGATGACACAGACAGGGATGGCACTCTAGCAGAAATGTCAATCTTAATCTCCCACAAAAAAAAAAAAAAAACAGGGAGTGTCCTTCAATTACTATCTCCCTGCAGTAATCTCAGCCAGGTATGGCAGGCAGCAATAAGGAGTGGACTGATGCACAAATTAAATAAAAAGTGTGTACAAACCAAAAAGATAGCTGTGCAGAAAGGAAGGAACAAGAGGATTTGTGCTTTGAAAAAAGCAGTTGGTTTGCACAGCGGCGTACACACAGCAATGCAGCTATCAGGGAGCCTTCTAGGGCAGCCCAATGAGCTACAGCGCTGAGGGGGAAAAAAAAAAAATGTAGCTTCCACTGTCCCTGCACACCGAAGGTGTTGTTGGGCAGTGGAAATCGCTACAGCACAAGCGGTTTGGTGGTTAATGGACCCTGCCTAACGCTATCCCTGCTTCTGACGAAGCGGCAGCAACCTCTCCCTAAGCTCAGATCAGCAGCAGTAACATGGCGGTCGGCGGGAACGCCCCTTTATAGCCCCTGTGACGCCGCAGACAGCAAGCCAATCACTGCAATGCCCTTCTCTAAGATGGTGGGGACCAGGACCTATGTCATCACGCTGCCCACACTCTGCGTTTACCTTCATTGGCTGAGAAATGGCGCTTTTCGCGTCATTGAAACGCGACTTTGGCGCGAAAGTCGCGTACCGCATGGCCGACCCCGCACAGGGGTCGGATCGGGTTTCATGAAACCCGACTTTGCCAAAAGTCGGCGACTTTTGAAAATGAACGACCCGTTTCGCTCAACCCTACTCCTGACTTCCGGACTTCCCATGCTGGCAGGCGGTCATATGACTGCATACGTGAAGTCAAGAATTGAATGGTCTCATCCAGCTTCAATCAAGTCACTAGTATTGAGAGAAGCCAAACCAATTTAGTCATTACTATCCGTGCACACCAGTAATATTGGGGCATCGTGAAAGCTTGTGCACCTCATGTTGTCATGATCCGGCAGTCTACAATCACATAGAGTGACTGTAGAGTTTTGTACCAAAATTGTGAAACTATCTTTTTTAAAAATTCCTTCTTGTAATCCATGTAAGAGTCCAAATATTTGCTGTACAATTGCACTTTTATTTTGCAGCATGCCTCTGCAAAAATAGGTTACATTTCTAAATGCAGTGCAAAGGTAGCCTAACTCTTAGATGTAAAAATCTTAAACCTATTTTATTCTCTATAAAAAATATTGTACAACGTGTGATTTCCATATGAAAGGTCTTTATTATGAGTAGTGTTGAGCATTCCGATACCGCAAGTATCGGGTATCGGCCGATACTTGCGGTATCGGAATTCCGATACCGAGATCCGATATTTTTGTGATATCGGGTATCGGTATCGGAAGTGTAAAATAAAGAATTAAAATAAAAAATATTGTTATATTCACCTCTCCGGCGGCCCCTGGACATCAGCGGGAGGATCCGGCGTCCGGCACGGCTTCTTTCTTCAAAATGCGCGCCTTCAGGACCTGTGGAATGACGTCCCGGCTTCTGATTGGTCGCGTGCCGCCCATGTGACCGCCACGCGACCAATCAGAAGCCGCGACGTCATTCCTCAGCTAAAGTCCTAGAATGAGCGCCTTCTAGGACCTGAGGAATGACGTCGCGGCTTCTGATTGGTCGCGTGGCGGTCACATGGGCGGCACGCGACCAATCAGAAGCCGGGACGTCATTCCACAGGTCCTGAAGGCGCGCATTTTGAAGAAAGAAGCCGTGCCGGACGCCGGATCCTCCCGCTGATGTCCAGGGGCCGCCGGAGAGGTGAATATAACAATATTTTTTATTTTAATTCTTTATTTTACACTTTAATATGGATCCCAGGGCCTGAAGGAGAGTTTCCTCTCCTTCAGACCCTGGGATCCATGAGGATACATTCCGATACTTGATGTCCCATTGACTTGTATTGGTATCGGATATCGGTATCGGCGATATCCGATATTTTTCGGGTATCGGCCGATACTATCCGATACCGATACTTTCAAGTATCGGACGGTATCGCTCAACACTAATTATGAGGCATAGGTTCTTTTACTAAACTTGACATTATATTCATTTTTCATGTAAATGTAATTTCCATCCCTTGAATACATGATGAATGTATTTGCCAGTGATCTACCTTCTAACAAATGTTCGCACAGTATGACAGCTCAGACTCAGATGACAGTTGTTCTCCAAGACTAAATCTATCATTTCCGAAGGATCACAGCAGCATGGTATGCGAATTCTTCATTCTTTGTATAATGCCAGCTTTCCTGCTGAGAAAATCATGAATACAATTCATTGAATCATTTAATTGTCTTTTCATGAAGTTTGCAGCCTCATTTATCCTGTTTTAGATGTGATTTTTACTAACATTTTTAGCCTTATTGCTAGTAAACCAACATAAAAAATCATCATTTCATCTGTTTGAAATGATTAAAAAAAATTAATGCATAGTATTTATTTCAACAAAAGTTTTGCCAATCATTCCCTTTAACTTTTTAAGGCTCTATCCACATTGTGGATAAGCCTTTTTCTGGAGGCATAGTTTGGTATGCACTGAAATATGCCTCAGATTGAATCCTCTAATGTACGCCACTGTATTTGTGTGTATGCCACCTATTGACCACAAATGTAAAAAAACCCCACATTTTTGCAGTAACCCACAGATCGCTGCACGGTCCTTAAAAAGTTAAAAAATGGTGCAATGACTTTTACTTATGTCCAGAAAAAGCAAAAAGAGCTTTCTTTTTGCCTCTATCAGTTGAATGGAGACCCAAACATACATTTTACATTATCTGAAAGGAGATTTTCCATGCACATCTAAAAGTCAAGTCTAATTGCATTATATACAAAACACAGATCTACAGTAGAAAAGCAGGCAGCTGAGAGCACTCATGTAACTGGACTCACGTTCAGACGCACTGAAGAACCAACTTGGAAATTTTCAAGCATATATACAGGTAGACAGCGTCCAATCCAGGGTGTTCAATCAACAGTGAAGTTTATTCTGCCATAAATATGCAGAGCGCTTCCACTTATTGCAGGTCTTTATCAAGTATAAGCAATAAAATAAGTTGTGGACTTATACATTGAGGTTTACCACCATTGGTGCATGGTTTGCATCTAGTCAGGGATTATTGCCTTATAAATATAATCCTTGCTGCTGCTATATCCCAAACACTCATTGATAGATTTGTGTTTTTCATGGGGATCTGTGCTCAGAAAATCATCAAAGCTGGCAGTGATCCTGTGTACCTCCAGAGGTTGTTGCCGCCAGTCAGGGATTAATGCCTTATAAATTTAATCCTTGTTGCTACTTTTTTCCATACACTCATTGACCGATTTGTGTTTTTTTATGGTGATCTGTGCTCAGAAATTCAGGAAAGCTGGCTGTGTTGCTTGCATTCCTCGAGAGTTTGTTGCTGCACAAAGCACCTGTTCAATTTATGTCTTTATTCTGCAATAATACCGTTCTTATCTGCAATTTGTGTAGGGTGAGCTGTCTCAGTATGCATAGAATACTGCAGGCATCTAGTCAGGGACTATTGCATTATCAACCCCAGATGGACTCACAGAAACACAAGAAACAGGAGCCACCAATATATCTGCACACCACCAAAATTATAGTAAAAGTAACATAAGCTTTATTGGAAACATGATTAAAAACACTTAAAACCATATATAACAACCTCCGTGCAAATGTGCCTGTGAACACTGTGTGCTAAAAAACAACTCACATATGATAATGGAGCATGCATAAAGTATTATAAACGTATCTCAATCCTCTGCACTCAATACTAACAATTTAACTGTACATAGTCAAAATAGTACTGAACAAGCTGTATAAAACAATATAAGAGCATATGTGCACACAGTTAAATATAATAGAAGCCTAATAGCATACACTGCCCCACCATACTATATAGCTTCCAGCAAGGTCCCTATGGATTTGAAGGAGCAGATGAATACATAATGCCCCAGAAACCCAGAAAAAGGGAAAAGGGGAAAATGTCTGAATAGTAGACAAGCATACCCTGCGTGTTTGCCCTCAAAATGAGTATGGAGGTAGAAATAGTGCTGAAAAAAGCACCATGGGACAAATCCTCCTGCAGGAGGCTGTGAGGCTGGATTACCACAGGGCAAATGCGGCCGGAGGAAGAGCCCAACGCGTGTCGCTGTTCAAAGACAGCTTCGTCAGGGAAAGTAGTACAAATACAGCCAATAACGCTTTTAAATACCTTGTAATCACATGTGTGGTCAGATCCGGTGTGTGGCTGGCAAGGAACAGAGGCCGGAAAACCAGAAGTGACGCCAGGAAGAAGGGCAAATGAAAGTGTCCTGAATAGAACAGTGCGCATGCGCCGATAGAAGGTCAATACAGCGCAAGTGGATATGAACAGAGAGCTTAGAGAAAGGTGAGTATGACAAATGTGCAGCTCCCGGGAGCAGATATGATGACAGTTCTGCATTGCACAATCGTCAGCATATCCATTAGCACGGAGAGGGAAGTATAACCATACTGGACATAAAAATATATAAAGAAGAGCAACAGGGCCAAGCGAAAAGAAGATACAGAGCCGACCCTGTAAAGTGTATATATGGCTGGAAGATAACGCCCCAGGTCCTGAAAAAATATATAATATTAGGGCACACAGAGACTACGGAAATACAAAGCAGAGTAAATGTGGATATAATTATACACAGTTGAAGATACTGTATCAAGATATTACATTTTAAATACAATAGATCAGTGTGTACATGGATGACAGAAATTATAATTACCTAGTTACATAAAATGAATTACATAAATTAGTTGATATTGCCAAAGACATGCTAAACCAAATTATTAGTACATAACGCAAATATAACAACGCAGTAATGTATATACATAAATTTCCATAATATGGTATTACATAGGGTTCACAATTCAGATTTTGCACACATATATTTCCGTAATCCCATCATATAACACACAATCAAAATCAAGACTCTCCATAGGGAAAAAGTTCCACCCATATAAGAAAAGAAATCCCATATAATGTTCTATTTTAAGTCCAAAGTATTTCCTCTTCTCCGAAGTTTGTAGATGAAAAAGAGAAAATATATTTTTTTCCAAATCTCCACACACCAACCAGGAGAAATTAATGTCAGCCGATATGATATTCCGGATTGAATAAATGACTCAATTATGCACGACAACCACCAAAAAAGGGGGTCTTGATGAAGCAAAGGCGAATTATCCCAGAAAACCTGTAAAAAGGAGATCCTCGTTAATTCCGTGGGTTGCCATAGAGTGGAGCAGGTAGATCCAGCGGTATTCTACCTGTAACAATTTCCTATGCAGTGTGCCACCCCTGTCAGAGGTCCTCAGATGTTCCAAACCAATAACCCTTGTATTAGCGTAACTCCCAGCATGATGAATGAAGTAATGAGCTGCCACCGTAGTAAGAGTCTTACCTTTATATCTGTCAGCCGCCACTGTGTTGATCGTAGAAAAATGTCCCTGAATCCTCCGGCGCAGCTCCTGTGAGGTCTGGCCTACATAAATATGAGGGCAGGTACAAATGATGGCGTAAATGACATTAAATGTTTTACAATTAATGTAAGACTTCAATCTATGTGGCGTCTAATCAATTGGATTGGTAAAGGAGTAACGCGTGGGGTGCATGTATGCACATACCGTGCAATTTCCACATGGAAAGGAGCCTTTCAGGACAATTCCACGATTAAGTTTGTGGGTGGGCCTAGAGTAGTGGCTCCTCGTGAGAATGTCCCTGAAGTTGGGAGCCCTTTTGGCGGTCACTAAGGGTCATGGACTGACTACCCGTGACGTTTGTGTATCAGTAGTCAGGATTCTCCAATGATTATTCAGGATAACCCTTACCTGGTTCCACTGAGTGTGATATCCTGTAATGAAACGTGCAAACTTGTCCATTTCTTTCTTTGTAGAAACCAGCAAGGTATCCTGTGACTGTGTTCTTGCTCCCTGGTAAGCCCGAGAGATGCATTTCTTAGGGTAATTTCTCCTCCTAAATCTCCCTGTAAGATCATGGGCTTCCCTTCGAAAATCCTCATCATCGGTGCAGTTTCGTCTCGCCCTGAGGAATTGTCCCCTCGGAATGCCATCCCTCGTATGTTTTGGGTGAAAACTACGATACTCCAACAAACTATTAACCGCTGTGGGTTTGCGATTAAGGCAGGTAGATAATTTGCCATCCTGACATTTAACCTCGAGATCCAAAAACTGCACTGCAACAGAAGAAAACTGGTGAGTCAAAAAAATGTTAAGGGGGTTTTGATTGTTGGAATTCCTGACATTCCTCAATAGAGCCTGACCAAATAAAGAAAATGTCGTCTATGAATCGCGACCAATGCCTACCTGGTTGATGAAAAAATTGGAGACATAGATGACAGTGTGCTCCCACCACCCTAAAAAGAGGTTTGCAAAAGCTGGGGCGCAGCACGCCCCCATTGCCACGCCTGATGTTTGGATATAAAAGGTTCTGTCAAATAAGAAAAAAATATGTCTCAAAACAAAATTAAATAAATCAATGATATAGGAATCATGCATTCTGTCAGAATTAGTTTCTTGATCAAGATAAAACATGACCGCCCGTAGGCCATCATCGTGATTGATATTCGAATAAAGGGACTCTACATCACAAGTGACCATAATTTTCCCTGGTGATAAATCCAACCCTTTGTATATACTGATAAAATGTGAGGAGTCCCTGATATAAGAAGGCAGTTTAAGCACAAATGGCTGTAGAAAAAAAATCAATGTATGTACATGCCTTCTCACAGAGACTCCCAATACTTGATACAATAGGTCAGCCTGGGGGTTTATTTAGATTCTTGTGAACTTTGGGTAGCATATAGAACGTAGATGTAATTGGTTCCTCTACCCAAATAAAGTCCCGTTCATTAACACTGATGACCCCCAGTTCAAAGGCTCTATCCAAGAGAGCTCTCAGTTTGGTAGAGAACACCCCTGTGGGGTTAGAGGGGAGTCTTTGATAGAATTGCTGGTTGCCAAGTTGCCTGGTAGCTTCCTCGAGGTACAGATTATGGGGCCACAAGACAACGTTGCCCCCCTTGTCTGCCTCCCTAATCAGGAATTCCTTATTAGATCGTAGGCCAGATAGAGCCCGTTGCTCCTGAATTGTTAAATTGGGCATAAGGCCTGTCCTGGGGGTAGCGCTTCAATATCTTGTTTTACTATCTCCAAGAAAATTTTGACGGCTGGTATAATAGACAGGGGTGGACACACAGTGGATTTATTCTTGCGAGGAAACATGGGCCTACCTGTGTTGGATTCACCTTCCTGCAGAAGCTCCAACAGGTCTTGAAAAACTCTGTGCTCAGTCTGATCGAGAGAACATAGTAACATAGTAACATAGTTAGTAAGGCCGAAAAAAGACATTTGTAAATCCAGTTCAGCCTATATTCCATCATAATAAATCCCCAGATCTATGTCCTTCTACAGAACCTAATAATTGTATGATACAATACTGTTCTGCTCCAGGAAGACCTCCAAGCCTCTCTTGAACCCCTCGACTGAGTTCGCCATCACCACCTCCTCAGGCAAGCAATTCCAGATTCTCACTGCCCTAACAGTAAAGAATCCTCTTCTATGTTGGTGGAAAAACCTTCTCTCCTCCAGATGCAAAGAATGCCCCCTTGTGCCCATCACCTTCCTTGGTATAAACAGATCCTCAGTGAGATATTTGTATTGTCCCCTTATATACTTATACATGGTTATTAGATCGCCCCTCAGTCGTCTTTTTTCTAGACTAAATAATCCTAATTTCGCTAATCTATCTGGGTATTGTAGTTCTCCCATCCCCTTTAATAATTTTGTTGGCCTCCTTTGTACTCGGGACACAGTACTCCATGTGCGGTCTAACTAGGGATTTGTACAGAGGCAGTATAATGCTCTCATCCTGTGTATCCAGACCTCTTTTAATGCACCCCATGATCCTGTTTGCCTTGGCAGCTGCTGCCTGGCACTGGCTGCTCCAGGTAAGAAGGTAAGAAGAAATCGCCTGTGGCTGTTTGTGTAAAACCTGTAGGACGATTTTCCTACAGAATAGAAAAAGATCCTTGATCAAAATGAAATTATCGGCACGTTGTGCGGGCGAAAAAGTCAGACCCCTGCTTAATACCGCAGTCTCAGTGTTAATTGGTATTGAGACAAGTTGACAATCTGCAATGTATCATGCTTAACCTGATTACCAGACTCACCATCATTGTTGGTTGATGACGGAATCTTTTGTGTTGTTTCCTCCATTTATTGTGATATGGGGGTCTGTATCCCCTGTTTCTGGTGATCCGAGTGAAGAGACCTGTGTCTCCTACACCCACGCCTCGTCCTGGTCCTGGTTCTGTATCGCTTTCTGTCGAAGACAAAAAATCACTTGAAGAAGGACCTTCAGTAGTTGGAATATTCCGAGAGGAGTTAATTGGACCCTGTCTGGTCTTTAACCCCCAACATTGATTACCCTGATGTCCCCATTTGTAGGCCATGTGTTGGTCAAAGTCCGATTTGTCCCTCAAAAATTTTGATCTTTTTTTGTCCATAATTTCCTTGTCATACTTATCCAGTCCCTCTTTGAGTTTGGCTTTAAAAGGCTGGACTTGTGAGACCTCATCAAATTTGTTAAGCCCATTTTCCAAGTCCCTGATTTCAGTCTTCACCTGCGCCAAGAGTTCCCTATCATGTGCAATGAGCATGTTGATTAAGATTTGTGAACAACGGAGTAGCCCCTCCTCCCATGTCGTGCGGAAAGCCGACGAGGGTTCCCACACTGGAAAAATGACACAATGGAAGTCAATGGGTGCAGAAACGCTGCAGATCCACAAAAAGAATTGACATGCTGCAGAAAAAAAAGCTGCGATACTGCACATTTTTTTTCCGCAGCATGTGCACACCAAATGTCAATTTCACATAGACTAACATTGCTTGTGCACTACACTGCAGATTTGATGCAATTCTGTGTGCCCAAAAACACTGCGGATCCACATCAAAATCCGCAACGTGTGCACGTAATCTTATACTTTTTCAGTTTTCTTATGCTACTTTGCTTTTATTTCTACTATGTTGAGCAATGTTTTCCCATTACCGCAGGGTGATCTCTAGAAAAAAACAATACATCTGGTCATAAAGCAGACCCCATGGCACCGTATATGACTTTGTGTTTTTTGGATCACCATATTATAACACATAATACGGTTTATAGGTTTTACCGAAAGTTTGTCCACAGGAGACTGTTGAAGTCGAGACACCAAATGTGTAAAAAAAATATTAGAAATATAGAATTGACTTCTTAAGAGGGACTGCAGTTTGATATAAAAAAGCGACTTTTATAAAATAGTGCACAGAAATATTATTGATAAATTACGTTAAATTAAAAACTGTAACAAGTCCCCTGTTATATATGAAGCAAATAACCCTTTTTTAAACTTTTTGACATTGCAGTCAGCTCTAAAAGGCTTATAATATTGAGATAATCACATTAGAAAGAAAGTAACAGATGGCATTTATGGCAACACTGTTTAAACACTTGGGTGGTATTCATTTACTCATCTGCCCTAGCAAACCTATGAATAAAATACATGTGCAGCATGTATTCTGTTGTTCTGATTTATAGGCCTCAATTCATTAAGACTGGCATTTTGGATATTACTTGTGATGCAGAGTTCAGTGGAGTAAGATGTGCCAAATACATTAGGGGGTGAGCGCCTCTTAATGAATTTGGCATTTCTTTCATCCATTGTGAGCCAGAGAGAGAAATGTACTCCAGTACGATTCTCCTGTAATTAATGCCACTTTTGTAGTTTAAATTATAGTCAATTTGTCGGGCCATGTGTTACTTACCTGTTTTGGCTCATGCGTTGGCTTTGCTTCTTTTCCTTTGAGCCAGTTTGTTTGTGCAAATCTGCGTTGGGCTACTGCTATAATCCAGCCATTGACAAAATCACCCAAAGCCTTTTAATGCTTCTGCAAGTATTTGAATTCAGTTCAAAGTGTACCTAAGGAGTTTTACTCACACTCCACTTCTCTGAATTGGTTATTCATCCCTTCACAAATGCCCGTATCATGCTTCTGGGATGGAACTCTTGAGCCTCTGTTTTGCGGATAGCTTCTCTGTCCGCTGAGCCACAGCAAACACACCATTCTGGGGTGTTTAGGTTCTGTTATCCTGGCTGCAGTCTGTTTACCATAGCTCAGGTGTTTTCATTTGTCTGCCCTATCAACTTTTTGGTGCGGCTTAATGTTCTTTCTCCCTGCTGGCATTTCCTGCTTGCTATAGTCTCATTTGGATGTACAGCAATTCTGTTTTAGTTTAACCCCTTCTCCACAAAGCCTGTTTTCACCTTCCTGACCAGGCCAATTTTTACAATTTTGACCACTGTTTAATTATGAGGTCATAAGTCTGGAGGGCTTCAACGGATCTCGGTGATTCTGAGAGTGTGTTCTCATGACATATTTTACTTTATGATAGTGGAAAAATTTATTTGATCAGACTTGTGTTTATTTTCAAACTTTTAATTTTTATGCCCTTAAATCAGAGAGATGTATCACACAAAAGAGTTAATAAATAACATTTCCCACATGTCTAATTTACATCAGCACAATTTTGGAAACATATTTGTTTTTGTTAGGAAGTTATAAGGGTTAAAAGATCACCAGCGATTTCTCATTTTTAAAACAAAATTTGCAAAACTTTTTTTTAGAGACCACCTCACATTTGAAGTGAATTTGAAGGGCCTATATGACAGACAATACCCCCAAATGACACCATTTTAAATACTGCACCCCTCAAGGTACTTAAACCACATTCAAGAAGTTTATAAACACTTCAGGTGCTTCACAAGAATTTTTGGAATGTGGAAAATTTTTCTTTAGACCTCCTTTTTTTACTTTTGCAAGGGTAACAGGAGAAAATCGACCATACATTTTGAATTTAATTTTCATAAGGGTAACAAAAGAAATTGCTCCATACAATTTGTTGTGCAATTTCTCCTGAGTGTGCAGATACCCAATATGTGGAGGAAAACAACTGATTGGGTGCACGGCAGGGCTTGGAAGGGAAGGAGCGCCATTTTTGAATGTAAAATATGCTGGAATAATTAGCGGTTGCCATGTCGTGTTTGGAGAGCCTCTGATGTGCATAAACAGTGGAAACCCCCAGCAATTTATACCACTTTGGAAACTAGACCCCTTAGGGAACTTATCTAGATGTGTATTGATCACTTTGAACACACAGGTGCTTCACAGAAGTTTATAAAGTAGAGCCGTGAAAATAAAAAAAATCACGTTTTTCCCATATTAATCTTATTTTGCTCCAAATTTTGCATTTTCATAAGGATAACAAGATAAATTGCTCCATACAATTTGTTGTGTAATTTCTCCTGAGTGTGTAGATATCCAATCTTATTTTTCCCAAATATTTTTTTTAGCTCCATATTTTGCATTTTCACAAGGGAAAAAGGAGAAAATGGACCCCAATGTTCATTTTCTCCTGGGTTCACTGACACCGCATATGTGCTAGAAAACTACTTTTGAGCCACAGTGCAAAGATCAGAAGGGAAGTGGCGCCATACATCAGTGCAGATTTTGCTGCACTTGTTTGAGGGTGCCATGTTACAGTGACAGAGCCCATGAGGTGCCAGAACAGCAGAACCCCCCATAAATGACCACATTTTACCAATTCAACTTCTCAATTAATTCACCTAGGGGTGCAGTGATTATATTAACCCCACAGGTGTGTCACAGACTTTTAAACCATTGGGCAGTGAAGAAAAAATAATTTACATTTTTACCACCAAGACTGTATGATAGCCCCAATTTTTAAATTTTCATACTGGGAAATGGGTGCCTTACGGAGTGACTCAGGAGGGAAGGAGCGCTGATTATCCTAGAACAGTTTGTAGATTCCATATAAAGAGCCCCTATGTGCTAGAAAAGCAGAATCCCCCCTCAAGTGACCACATTTTGGAAATTATAAACCTTTGGTAATTTATCTACAGATGTCATGAAGATTGTTTTACTTCATGGGTGTTTTCCAGAAACAGGCATTAGTGGGTGTTGTTGAGTGAAAATTGCAAACTGCAGTTGTAGTGACCAGTACGTTGCAGTCACCAGTACATTATGTCCAGCTCATGCTTCTGGAGACATGGACCTGTAAATTAGAAGGGCACTCATCGCTACAGAAATTCCAAACATGTGGGCACTAAATGTTGTTTAGGCACACTGGGGCTCAGAAGGGAGATGAGGCATTTGGATTTGGGAGCGGATAATTTGCTGAATTTCTTTTGGCGGGTGAGGAGTCTTTTTTTTCCAGAGCCTTTGTGCTACCAGTAATGTGTAAGCCCCTTATATTTCTTTTAGCAGATGACAGATTTGAGTGGGGACTTGCTTTTCTTGTGGATTGAGCTGAAGCTTTTATTGTGAACATTTTGCATAACACTTGGGATCACATTTATCTGGTGCTTTACGCTGACCACTTACTTTGGGGTTTCCATCTAAATCTCTGAGTGATGGGATTCAGATGAAACCCCTGAGGGATCCATTCACTATAATGAGGCAGCAGAGTTACTCTGGACTCTGTCTGGCCTCTGTTCAGTGGTGTCCTTCTTTTCAGATGTGCACAAAACTGTGGCCAACAGCACTTTTATGCAATCCTAAAAAGACGGACACTGCGGGATCACAGGTCAGACGGCGTTTACAGTGCCTCCATTTGCCTCATTATACATAATCTTCCGCTGGGGGTTCTGTCTGAGTCAGGTATTTCAGAGATTTACATAGAAATCCCAGTGTAAGCACTCAGTGCCGAGCGCGGATCTGACACTCTGCACTACAGAGTATCAGATCAGGATCTGGCAGGCAGGGAAGGAGGCGCTCACGAGCCACCTTGCCTGCAGGACCTGGAAGGACCTGTGGCCATCTTAGGGCCATGGGTCTCTATGGAGACCATCAGGACAACACCATCGCATTGCATTTTCCTGATGGAAGATTGCACGAAGCCCCCTCCTTGCGCAGTGCTCCCATCAGAGGGATTAAATGCCTGCGATCGGTGCTAACATTGATCGTGGGCATTTCTGAAGGGTGTTAGCTGTCACATACAACTGACATCCACACCCAATGGCCGCAGAGCTCAGAGTGAGGCCATGTGATTGATGCACCATACTAGTACTGCTGTTTGCGGGAACTCATCTCCTTCAGAGTAGTACTAGTACGGCGCATGTCAGGGAGGGGTTAAAGCCAGTCAGTGAAATTCAAGCTAGGGTTTATTTCTTTGCTGTTCCTGTTTCTTCTCTCTGCATCAATCTTCATTTACTTTTTGGGAAATAGGTAGCATATTATCTAACTGCTCACACTTTATACTTTACTTTTTAGTTGATTATTTAACTTACTCTGGGATGTTTACCTTTTTAGCACACATTCCCATTTGTAGTAATTTACACTCTGCTCTGCTCTCCTGTTTTTTAGGAGGAATGTGAAGTGCTTGATAGCCTTTCAGGCAGCATAGGTTGGAGTTACCATAATCCATACTGTGGTTAGGGCATCCCAGCTCAAGCAGATACAACTAGGAACTGCAGGATAAGGATCTCTAGTATGTACAGGAATCGAAATGGTCAGTTGCAGTTTTTAGCTTTAGCTAATATCCTGAGTGAGTTGCTACTCTAGCATTATCACCAGCCCTATCTATTTTTTGTGTGCTGAGAAGCCATCATAGACACTGTGTACACATTGACTGTGCAATTGCGGTTCTTGTTATCAGAGGTAACAAGTATTAAGCTGCAACAATGACATGTGTTAACCACCACTACGCAGTTTCTACTGCAACTAAATCCTCCTTTTGAGCCTAAGGTAAATTTGCTGAATTGTTTCTAAGGGGACCGAAGTACGTTTTTCATTTTTCTTTCTCCATGTGAATTGTTTATCATCTCCTTCCTGCCTTATCCGGAGGAGAGAGTCAACACATGGGTATTGTTCTGTCGTTGCTCTGCATATGTCCTCAGGCTTGGGCATTTCCTCTGCCTGAGGATTCTCCAATGCATTCCTCAGGTGATGCTTTTTTCTCTGCTCTGGGGCTGATGACCCTTATAAAGTTGCTGTTGCTGAATAAATCATCTGCAGATCAGTTCAGGGAAATTATAATAAGGAGGACTACTGCGCTCAGTTATGACGCTGGGCAGTGGAAACCTCATGCAATGACCCAGCTTCCCACAGACAATTCTTCCAGGGCCTTTCCAGTCAGATTCATGATATGATGGTTTACACTTCCACGTTGTCCCTGGATGAGGTCATGTCATCCCACAACCGCATCCAAGACTTCTCCCGTGCTTGCCCCATACTCTGGAACTCTCTACCCCAACACATCAGACTCTCGCCTACCATAGAAACCTTCAAAAAGAACCTGAAGACCCACCTCTTCCGACAAGCCTACAGCCTGCAGTGATCCTGAAGTTACTGAACCGCCGCACAACCTGCCCTACCCTCTCCTAGTGTTTCATCACCCATCCCCTGCAGACTGTGAGCCCTCGCGGGCAGGGTCCTCCCTCCTTATGTACCCGTGTGCCTGTTATCTGCTCATGTTTAATGTATTTGTCTATATTTGCCTCGTATTCACATGTAAAGCGCCATGGAATAAATGGCGCTATAAAAATGTATAATAATAATAATAATGTCACTAGCAGTGATAGATAGCTTAGGGGTAAGATAACATTCAGGAATGTTTTAGTGACTTCTCCCTCTCAGCCTATTGGTGCAGAAAAAATATGTAAATTGGGACCTGCAGAGAGCCCAAGGAAGGAATTAAACTTGAAACACCTGCTGGTTTCTGTCTATATTATGGATGAACGGGTCATGTAATGTGTTTCTCTCATCCCAGATTGGTTAGTGCAAGTGTGAATCATGGCCCCACTGTGCACGGACCAGACTTACCCCGGAGGGGCGTGACTAAGCAGCTACCTTGGTGTTCACTGGAGCCTCTAGTGGTAAGATCAAGCTTGTGCGGTAGGTAGCTGCAAGGTACCACTCCAGGGCGGCATCCTGCAGTGGCAGCTGGCCTCCAAGGAGACAGGACACTGTAACAACAGGTACCTGCAAGTTCTGTAGATTTACTGTCTGGTTCAGCTGATACATAGACAGGCAAGTTCTGGCAGCTAGTTCCAGGTCCTCTTGGTGGCACAGTGCTTGGAAGGATTTGATTTTGAATATATCCAAATGTGCAGAGTTTGCAGCAGGTCTAAAGTCTCGCCAAGTCTTGTCAGGGTTTCTTTTGCCTAGTGAGGTTGACTTGGAGGAGGACAAAGAGCATGAGGTGGATCAAGTTTTGGATTCCAGGTGTGTCAGACATCTAAGACATGAAACGGTTATGGTTTGCAGAATAATTACTGGGTTGATGTGGAAGATTTGCATGTGGGTCGCCTAGTGAGGGAGTTCTGTCAGCGGAACCAGCAGTTGGGCATCTCTGCCTGTCCAGTGATCTTTCGTAGAAGAAATGACTCAAAGGGTTTTGAATCCTTAGGTCTGTGTTTTTTCGTCAGCTTTTCTGTCGGCCAATAATCATATCGAACTCTTCTCTACTATATTGGATTTTTTTTATTTTTTTATTTAAGTGGTAATATATAATAATAATAATATTATAATAATAATAATAATAATCTTTATTTTTATATAGTGCTAACATATTCCGCAGCCCTTTTCAGGTTGCATACACTATCGTTGCTGTCCCCGTTGGGGCTCAATCTAAATTCCCTATCAGTATGTCTTTGGAATGTAGGAGGAAACTGGAGTACCTGGAGGAAACCCACGCAAACACAGAGAGAACATACAAACTCTTTGCAGATGTTGTCCTTAGTGGGGTTTGAACCCAGGACTCCAGCGCTGCAAGGCTGCTGTGCTATCCACTGCGCCACCGTGCTGCCCAGTGGTGGTAAAAGTGGTAAAAAAAAATTGGAAATTTGTATAAAAAATGTATGTATAGCAGAAATCATGATGATCTATGAACGCTGGCCAGGAGGATCACGATAATAGACACTGGGATCATCAGCAGACCCTCGACTGTTATAACAACCTGTCAGCGCCTTGCAATGACATCACAAGTGTATACATATGTTATATGTCGTAGACATGAGGGGGTTAAGCTGCCAGGATTTGCACTTGAGCTGATTCTGGCAATTGAGGCTACTGTATTTGAGGGTACAGTTATAGGACCCGCAAGACCGTCCTGCAGCAAATGTAGGTTGCAGAGTGGAAACGGGTGCCTATCAGCAATTTACATTTTTGACACTGGTTTAGAACCAGTTAATAATTTACATAATTAGCATTGTAAAACATGTTTGACAGATCATGATTAGTTAGGTGTACCTCTCATCCCTGCACTCTACCCATGTGCAATTCATTTTACAAAAGGGGGACTTATTTAACATTAACTCAAGCATCCAGAAGCCTAAAGGCTACAAAAATATACTATTATACTCTTCTAAGGCTTTAATGAAGAACCTATATCTTGAAGAGTTTCAAATAATAGCTTTTCCTACTGATTTTCTTACATACATACTCATCTATATATATAATTGTCTAAGGGTTTTTCCGTCTGTCTGTCTGTCTGTCTGTCCTGGAAATCCCGGCTCTCTGATTGGTCGAGGCCGCCAGGCCTCGACCAATCAGCAACGGGCACAGCGACGATGATGTCATAAAGGACGTAGACATCTCACGTTTCTGATTCAGCGATGGGCACAGTATCGACGTAGATGTCATAATGGTTGCCATGGCGACGATGATGTCATAGAGGTTGCCTCGACCAATCAGCGACGGGCACAGTCTGCCGCGAATTCTGGAATCATCATTGTCCATATACTACGGGGACATGCATATTCTAGAATACCCGATGAGCTGATAACGCACAATGCCTATGCACAGTTATAATATACCGCTATATATATATATGTTGCCTCGACCAATCAGCAACGGGCACAGCGACGATGATGTCATAATGGTTGCCATGGCGACGATGATGTCATAAAGGTTGCCTCGACCATCATTGTCCATATTCTACAGGGACATGCATATTCTAGAATACCCGATGCGTTAGGCCACGACCAATCAGCGACGGGCACAGCATGGCGACGATGATGTCATAAAGGTTGCCTCGACTAATCAGCGACGGGCACAGTCTGCCACGAATTCGCCTTGACCAATCAGCGACAGGCACAGTATCGACGTAGATGTCATAATGGTTGCCATGGCGACGATGATGTCATGAAGGTTACCTCGACCAATCAGCGACGGGCACAGTCAGCCGCGAATTCTGGAATCATCATTGTCCATATACTACGGGGACATGCATATTCTAGAATACCCGATGCGTTAGAATCGGGCCACAATCTAGTTTTTAATAAAACAGTAATTTCTGTAGAACAAGTTTGTAATTAAAATCTAAGTTTCAACTAAAACTATATATAGAAGAGTGAGAAATGTCAAAATCTTAAAACATTTCTTTTATTTGAGTATTACTCGATGCTTGCCATGAATTCAGCTAAAGAAGCTGATGTCACGAAAATCAGTGACTGGTTAATGAAATTACAGGAAATTGTACTCCACAACTAATTGGCCATGTCATAATCATACATGTTAAACATGACGGGCAGTTTTGTTTATTAACCAGATGCTGACAGTCTTTTGCAAGCTTTAAGTGACCTCCCAAACCAATCATAATAAACGATCATTAAAAGATTAGATTGTCTCAGCATAAAGTTACATCCTGGTTTGTAAAACAGGTGTTGTCGACCACTTGCCAATATGAGCACCATTCAACAAACCACAGAACACAGCAATATACTGTTTAATTGATTTTATTGATATGCTGTAATGCTCTCAACAAAAACCTTGACTCTCTGCTAATATATCTTTGCTTTTATTATACTGCATTAAAGCATTTTTATATGTCCAAGTATTTGGGAGAAGTGAAAATATTAAAAAACGCAAGCCAAAATCATACTTATTTGCATTCTTCACGTATATTTATTTATACAGTACGCAGATACTCTGTTCTTTTTCAGATATCACAATTCACTTTTATATGTTTATTACCGGACAGATGTTTCCTATTCCAATCTTAGCCAATGACATATATTAGCTTGGATTACATGCATGTGAAATAATGTTGAAATAGAACATATGTAGTCGATTCTGATAGTTGCTCAGGCATATGCAAATGTAGCATATATGAAGAAGCTGAAATGCTGATTCCTCTGGATATCAAACATCACATCGTTATCTTTTTTTGAAATTTGTATACTCCGGTGGAGTTCACTAAAATGTCTGTAAAATTGCTACATTTTAAAAAAAATCAAAGCAAATTAATGCATTGCGAACGCGTCATGTGAACAATGCCTGAGGGAGCACTTTACTAAGCCTGGTGTATTACTAACCACTTACTAAAGTGCGGTGGAGTGCAATGTGCTAAATTGTGCATGCCATTAATAAATTTAGCACCTCCTTTAGCAGTCCATGCACCATAAAAACAAATATACGTAGTGAAAGGGGTTGTCACATGATCACAAGAATGTGATTTCCGTATTTCGAGCTACATTCTA
Organism: Ranitomeya imitator; assembly: GCF_032444005.1. Classification (NCBI taxonomy): domain Eukaryota; kingdom Metazoa; phylum Chordata; class Amphibia; order Anura; family Dendrobatidae; genus Ranitomeya; species Ranitomeya imitator. The sequence continues at coordinate 374,435,836 of NC_091285.1, forward strand.
TCTAGACATGCTCGGCTTTGCTCAATACAAGTGAACCATTGTCATGTGACTGCCTACTCTTGATGGCAATATCAGTGAATCCTAACAGTGTGCACTATGCATACTGTAAGGATTCAGAAGTCCACATTCACATAGAATGACTGCAGACTTTTATCACACCAGACAACTCCTTTAACGCATTATACATTTTAAAATGCTAAATTTGCATAAGTAGGTATAGGTGTGTGTCACCAACCTCAGTTTCATGTAAAAGTTGTAGTAAATCTGTCGACACTTAAAGGTAGTGATATACTCATAGAGGAAACGAAGGAGCAATTTGATCCAATTAAAACATCATTTTATACAATATCAAAAAGTTAGAATAACACATTACAAATACATTATTTCAACACATATGAAAAGCACGACTGCAAGCTGGATGGTATTACCCACTGTGATGCAGTGACCCCTGTTACAGGTAGGGGCACTGCATGGTCTCCTCGGGATACACATGGACGCGTATTGAGGCCATAGGAATGTATAGCAGTCGCAGGCATAACTGTGATAATGAGACAACGTCCAGCATTATTGTAAATGGCCGGCATGTGTGTCGCAGAGGAAGACACTCTGTGCTGTAAGCCTGAAGTAAGGTTGTTCTGGGACCTGTAGTCCCACAAGTATTTGCTTAGTTGTAAAGGGAGGCTTGCAGGGTTAGCTGGAGAGCTGGGCAGGTCTAGCTAACCACACACACACACCAGCCAGCTATGGGAGTGGTTACAACTACATAATGTGACCAGGGTTTGGTCACATGCTATTTGTAGTGGAGAGTGTTTGGATCTTTATGGTCTGTGTGCAAAGTCCTGGAAGAGCCTAAGTGTTGGGAGTGCTATCTCCGTGAAGGGCCCATGGTGAGGCTTTGGGACCTGGTATCCTGTGTGTTGGATGGTCCCAAGTGGGGATGAATGTCCTGAACAGCACACGCAGTGGCCTGTGTGTTGAATGGTCCCAGGTGGGGATGGATGTCCTGAAGAGTGCACGGAAAGGTTACCGACCTTCGGAGAGTCTGGACTGTCATGAGTGCCCTTGTCACAAGGACAGTGATCCCCCTTAGGCTGCTTCCCAGGAGTGTGCACTGACAAGGTGTCAGCGTGTGTGACAAGGTGTCAGCGTGTGGAACAGGAGCTCCAGAAAGGTAGCTACAGAAGTATCTACCAGTGGAACAGACTATCACTGATTAACATGTTCCGTGGATGTGTATAATGAACTGTGCGGTCACCCATGGTAACTGTACACAACAAGTTTAGAGACTGCAGCTTAATGTCATGTGTTCTATGAAGTATACAATGAACTGTGCATAACCCATTTTATGACTGCATAATAAACCGCATGGACTGTTTATGTGAGAAAAACGTGCCTGTGTGACTGAATCCCTTGCTAAGCGAGTGTCCTCCAGCACATGCAGTAAGCACTATCTTACATCATCCATAGAAAATCAAAATTGATTGCAAAAAAGATGAAGAGATAAAGAATCACACATCAGTGTATATTATGGCTACTCCAATAGTATTCCTTATGGGGCATGGGATTATTGATTAATATTATCAGTGATGGTGGATAGCTTCATATAATGTCAAGGGTTACACATTAATCCCACCTGTAGCTGCATCCATCATGATGAACTAAATAAAGTGCCCTTTAACAAAGACATACAAAGCCATTCACAACCTGTTTCCCCCATACATCTGTGACATGGTCTCCCGGTACCTACCTACACGCAACCTTCAATCCTCTCATGATCTCCTTCTCTACTCCACTCTCATTTCTTCCTCCCACAACCGCACAAAAGACTTCTCCCGTGCTTCCCCTATACTCTGGAACTCTCTACACCAACACATCAGCCTTTCGCCTACCATGGAAACCTTCAAAAGGAACCTGAAAACCCACCTCTTCTGACAAGCCTAAAATCTGCAGTGATCCTCTGTCTGCTGAACCACTGCATGACCAACTCTACCCTCTCCTAGTGTATCCTCACCTATCCCCTGTAGTCTGTGAGCCCTTGCGGGCAGGGTCCTCTCTCCTCCTGTACTTGTGTGTGCCTTGGTTTACTCATGTTTTTGTACTTGTCTATATTTGTCCCGTTCACATGTAAAGCGCCATGGAATAAATGGTGCTATAAAAATGTATAATAATAATAAAAAGTGCATGCACCCTTTAACTGAACTACATATCAGATATAGCAATCCACATAAATATATAGATCACATATCATTGCACCTATCCCGATATAATATATCCCAATGACAGAAAACCCTCAATGGGTATCACCATGAGTTACCTGTGGTCATGTTACTATGAGATGTGTGACTCTGTATCACACCTCCTTCTTCAGTAACAATAACTTCAGGGACAAAGGAGCATTTTCATGAACGTAATGGAGTATCAGCGGCACAATAGCAGTAAATGCTTGTAGCAAGGTATAATGTCCACGTTGGTGTGTCCAATATAAGTGGGAAGCCCTAGGAGATGTGGCGGCGGTAGATGCCGCGTCACTGCCAGACACGCCGGCACATCTCTAGGGCTTCCCACTTATATTGGACACACCAACGTGGACATTATACCTTGCTACAAGCATTTACTGCTATTGTGCCGCTGATACTCCATTACGTTCATGAAAACGCTCCTTTGTCCCTGAAGTTATTGTTACTGAAGAAGGCCGTGTATTTGGGCCGAAACGTTTATTTGATGACTACAATATATTGCAAAAACTACATATAAGTTGAGTGCCTTAGTTTATCTCTCACTATTTGGTTTTGAACCCTACTTTGGCACCACCTCTGGTAGTGCATACGGTTTTTCTTAGCATTCTGTGCCACACCTCGACACACGTTTCACAGCCTCTGCAGTTTCATCAGGAGGTCAAGGTACTGACCCTCCTACGAAATGCTGCTTGTTTTTTTTGTGACTTTAGTACTAATTTGTGCCTTGTGCCAAAATACTCTTTTTTTAACTTAGACAGTAACCATCTTTTTAATTTTTATTTCATAAATCAACAGTACACTTGAAAAGAAGCAACTTTGCAATAAATCTTATCAAAGAAGCAAACTTCTTTCTTATCTTGGTGTGATTTTACCCTTCAAATTGAACAATTATTCGGAAAAATCTGTATTTGGTGAAGACACACTTTCCCAGTAAAGGAGAGAAGGTGTTGATTTGCGTTTGAATGCTGGTCAAAAATGTAGTGGATATTGCCAATGGATGAGATCTAAAAGATTTTTGGCAAGACAATCGATTTAATGATCAGAATCTTCCCCCACCAAGACAGACCTCTTTCTCAGTAAAAGATGAAATCATTAGATAAGGATTTTGTTAGGATGCTTAGATTATTATGAATCAGGGAGTTGATATTTCTAGAAAATTTTAAGCCCAGATATGTGAAGTCTTTCTCTGCCTAACTACATGGGGACAATTTCTGAATTTCGTCCACCTGAGAGTTGTTCAGATTAAATTATAGAATTTTTGTTTATTTCTGTTGATTTTAAAATATGAAATTAATGAGAATTTATGGAGAACCTTATGAAGTTTGGAGATAGACTTAACTGGATCCGCTTGTTTCAGAATAATATCATCCATGTAAAGGCCTATTTTGTACACTCTAGAGTTTGATTTAATACCAATTATATCCCTGTCAGCTCTGATAGATTGTGACAATGGTTCATTGGCCAAAACAAACAGCAGAGGGGAAAGAGGACATCCTTGTCTTGTTCCATTTGAAATTTTGAATGTGGAGAATAGGTGATTATTTGCATAAACTTTAGCCTTAGGGTTGGAATTTAGGGCCATGATTCTGGAAATACACAGTGTATTAAACCAGAATTTTTGAAGGGTGAATAATAGATAATTCAATTTAGTCAGTTGAATGCCTTTTCGGCGTCCAATGAGACACTAATAGATTTGTATTTTTTGAAGTTTATTAATTTGATTATGTTATAATTCTTCTAGTACCTTCCGTGGATTGCCTTCCTTTGACCAACCCTATTTGATCATTTATGATCAAATTTGGCAGGATAACGTTGAGTCTGTTGGCTAAGATTGTTTAATAAATAAGTCGGTATTAATCAGGGAGATTGGTCTAAAATTGGTTACCTGCTTAGGATTTGAATCTGGTTTAGGGATGAGGACAATGGTTGCCGCTAGATTTTCATCTGGGAAAGAGCCAGAATTCAAAGCTGCATTAAAGACCTGAATGAGATGCCGATTTAGGAGATCTCCAAAATATTTGTAATAATTGTTGCTGAAACCATCCGCTCCGGTTTGTTTGGGGAGATAAAAAAGCAAAAATAGCTACCAATGTTCTCTACAAATGCAAACTTCATGGGGAAATTGGCCTCGCTAATATTACTGCGTCTTATTACACTAATTTAATAAAACAGATCATGTATTGGTGGCCTCTAGAATACAAAACTTCTTGGTATGACCTCAAATTTTCCTTTAACAAAGGTTTTCCTCCAAACTTGCCTATTTTCAAACAACTCACTCACAAAAAAGTTACCTCTAACTCTCATCCCATTTTTCAAGCCTCACTAGAGGCGTAGAATAAACTGTCAAAACCCAAGAAAGGTTCGTCCAAAATAGATCTAAGGAAAAAAATTACCCATTTCATTGATTTTTTACATAAACAATTTCAATATTTATCCCTCATGAAAAGAGTTAGGGATCACAAAGTTAAAAGACATCTATGATGGTAAATCCTTTCACCCTTTTTCTCAAATCAGGAATCACTTTAATGTGCCCGCCTCTTCCTTTTTACAATACACCATCCTAAAAGATCAAGTTTGAGAATTCCTTCTTAAAAAGCTGACTTTTTCAGAACCTTCCATAAACCTGTTATGTAATATTGGCCATAAATGTTTTTGGAGCTTCTCATATATATACAAATGGTTCAATAATGACAGATATATATCAAAATCTGCATACATGCTAAAATGGGAATCTGACCTACACTTAACAGTCGACTTAGAAGACTGGGAAAAGGCTATAACACTTACCTACTCGTCAATTATTTCAACGGCTTTGCAGGAATCATTTTACAAACTTATGACGAGATGGTACTATACCCCGACAAGACTGGCCCTCATCAATCTGGAAAACTCTTCGAGTTGCTGCAGAGAATGCGGTCAGCAAGGGAACCTATTGCATATATTCTGGTTTTGCCCCCAAATTAAGCCTCTTTGAGCAAGCATCTCTTTTCTTATTAGCTAAATTACAAAAAATAAAAACTTCATATTAACTCCCCAATTCTCTTTTCTTATTAGCTAAATTACAAAAAATAAAAACTTCATATTAACTCCCCAATTACCACTTCTCTCTCTGGAGTCACTCTGTATAGAACCTGCCTTGAAACAATTAATAATCCATATTTTGTTAGTAACCAAATCCAATATTGCTTACTATTGGAAATCTCCGGATTTTCCTTCCATTCAATATTTAACAGAAAACATTTCATTACATAAAGCCTTTGAACACAAAATCGCATTAGTAAACAATTGTTTTGATAAATTCTTGGAAAAATGGTTCCGTTGGATGGAAGTTTTCCATAAGGGCTTGAACTTTTATTATGAATAGTTCAATATTTGCTTTGCTTTTATATATACAGTATGTATGTTTTTATTTTTATTTGATTTGACATATGTTCTGGAATAAGTCTTTTAATGTTCCCTTTCCTGATTTGTTTCCCTTCCCACATGCCCTGTTTATCCCATTTATTTTCCCTTCATGTTCCCCTTCCCTGATGCTAATTACAAAAACCCAATAAACTCTTTGGAAAAGGAGAGAAGGTGTGAGATGAGGAGGAGAGAGGAATTAGAGACAATGCTCCCCTTTGGTTTTAATAGAATCTTATCTGTAGTAACTGCCATCTCCTATCTCAGTAATGGGGAAGTCAGTCTTCACTAAATACAGATTTTACCTCAGAATTGAGAATTTTGAAAATAAAAGACCTGGCAAAGAAAGAAGCAGATTTGTGTTCAGTTCATTTTGATGACAGTGTTTTATCTGCATTTTAAATGAGAATTGTAGGTAAAAAACATTATATAAGGTCCTATTGCAGTATGCAACAATGTTTCTTGAGTGAAAATGTTTGCATAATATGGCAGTTAATGGAGCAGACATGTTTTTTTTCTGTCAGATGCATATGGACATAACAACCTCTAGTCAACTCTATTCTGCAGGGCTGGGGAACATTTTTTCTGCCAAGAAATATTTGGATATTTTTACCATCATTCGGGGACCTCATAAAATGATTAACTTGAAAATTATATTGTTATATTTGGTCAAACAATTAATTAGCTCACTCCTACTGTTAGGGTATGTTTCCACATTCATGAGACTCAGCACTTTTGACGCAGCGGCAACCTCACTCCGCTCAAAGCACCGCCCCCTGTTGTATTCCCGGTGATTCCAGATGTGTTCATTGAGCACATGCAGAATTACCACATCGTATTCATTGACTGTGGTATTTATCTTGTGGAGACTGCTTTCTCAAGAGCGTCTCCGCAAGATAACTAGACATGCTGCGGTCTATAAAGACGCGCTGCATGTCCGGATACGCAGGGACGCCGGATGCGGCCCTGCATGCATAGTGGAGACGGGATTTCATAAAATCCCCTCCACTATGTTGTAACATCTGGATGCTGCTGATTGGATGCTGCGGCTGCGGGATGTCTGGGGGCATATTCATTGGTATGATGGGGCTGCCGCTGCCCTATCACCTAGCACTGGCCAGCTTGAGGACGTAATCTTTCAATGCATGTGAATCCAGCATTCAGCAGTGAGCATTGCATGCACATCCTCACAGTGAAAGTGGGGTTTAAAGGGCAGGCAGACAGCAAAATGTGACTGCCCGCCTAAGTGCCGCAGTCCTTGGAATCTGCCCAGGCCACAGAAAAGATCATCGCTGGCCACATGCAGCCCACAGGCTGGAGGCTCCCAACCCTTGCGGTACTGTATGACAATATAAACATACAGAGGAACTGCAGAGCTGCAGAAAAATCTATAGGTGCCATTTTCTAACAACTCATTAAATGATAGTTTAATTATGCAGTAGATAAGTGTTTAAATGGAAGACTTTGCGCCAATCAGCTAGCCTAACTCTAATAAGCCGCATGAAACCGGAGCTACCGCCTCACCAACACCGGAGCTCCTGCAACCCTCAACCTACTGTCTCCTTCCCCATAATCCTGTAGAATGTAAGCCCGCAAGGGCAGGGTCCTCGCCCCTCTGTATCAGTCCGTCATTGTTAGTTTGTTTACTGTATGTGATATTTATAACTTGTATGTAACCCCTTCTCATGTACAGCACCATGGAATCAATGGTGCTATATAAATATATAATAATAATAATGAAATTACAAAAGAAACATTAAAAAAAGATTTGTGCCAAATCCTGTATGATATCTTCATATCTATTGATAGATATTTAAAAAAAAGGCTCAAAAAATTAAGGAAGGAATAAAGGCTACTTGTCATTGGGAATATATGATACACAAGGGTAATAAGATAAATGTGGTATAGTAAAATATCACAGATAAGTATATCAAATTGGCATAAATAAATGCAAATATAAACATGATCAATATATGTCTGACATGAAAAAAATCTGTACAAATCTGAATATTTATCTTTTTTTCTTTATGCAAAAAAATACTGTTAAATGTGAATAATAATAATAATAATAATAATTATTATTATTATTATCTTATCTACCACTAAGGAGGGGTAACCTCTGCTATGGAACACCCCGAAGTATGAGTTCACATTTTTATCAATCATCAGTTTGAAACAGATCCAGTGAACAGAGAATTAATGAAAAATTGAGACATTTTAAGGTCTCGAGCAGACGACCGACTAAACATCATGTTATTCAATGGGGCCATGCCAAGTTTGATCTGAGTATCGGATCGCACTCAGCTATGCAATTCAATGACTCTGTGAAAAACACCGGACTACACTCTTATGACATCTGAGTGCAGTCCGATTTTGATGAAAGAATGGAAAAGAGAAATTATTTTTTCATCTTCTCCTTACCCAACAAAATCGAGTTTGATCAGAGTGTGATTAGCAAAATTATCCAGATTTTTCTCAAATAAGAGAATATACATTGATGTGACCCTAGCCTAAACCTGACCTGTTCCTATTTAATTCAATGATTTAGCAAATGGATCTCACTTCAATCAGTTTTTCAAGTTGGATGTAAAATTTGTACAGACACAACTTTTCTTGTCTGGCTAAAAAAATGGAGAGGAACTGGATCTTTTTTTAACATTGAAGTATTTGTCATGAACCATACTGCTTTAGCCTTTTAATAGATTAAGTCCTTATCATAAAAAAAGACGTCTTCATTTTTCAACACCATCACAAGATAGGTAATTGACGGAATACTCGGGTTGAGGAATGCCAGATGACTACATGTTTTCTTTTAGGATTCATTATCTCGAAAAGGTGTCAAATGTGACAGCACTGAGCATAGACAAGAGGTCAACCTGCATTAGGTTGACGATGGCCTTCTGATGACAAGAAGAAATTGAGATTGTGAATTCAAGAGATTTCTTAGAGCAAAAGAATGCAACTGAAACGTCATTTGAAATTCTTCTTTAAAAATTATTTCATTTGAACACGTCCATGTAATGAAGCAATGGAATAAATTGGCAACAGTTCAATAGGAATTGCAAAAAAAAGCTGGTAGGAAGTTTAAACCATTTTACAGCAATAAAATGTATAGCAATACACAGTTATGGGCATTGGTAATATAAATTATACATCCACCCCTGCTTTAGTAAGTGTTCATTAGAATAACTTACCATACTTTATTTTCTTCCTTTAATTACAGACTTTTATGTAGGCTTTTATCGAATCTAAGGTTATAACAGTGTTATAAATATTAAGCGAGGAAAATGAACCATAATGGTAGATTCACACATGGTGAATATGCTGCAGATTCTCCGGGTTACTGTCTCCCTTTAAATATCAACAGCATGTTAATTTATGCTGTAAATTTCTTGTGGATTTTTATCACATTCATTTGTAAAATGGAAATCTGCAGCAAGCCATTTTTGTTGCTGTGAATTGCCTGTTGAGCCATATTAAATTTTGCCAGTCTCTTTTTAACCCTTTCGCACCCGAGCCTGTTTTTGCCTTTGTGACAGGGCCATTTTTTTTTCAATTCTGACCACTGTCAATTTATGAGGTAAAAACTCTGGAACGCTTCAACGGATCCCAGTGATTCTGAGACTGTTTTCTCGTGACATATTGTACCTTATGACAGTGGTAAAATTTCTTCAATATGACTTGCGTTTATTTGTGAAAAAAATGGAAATTTGTCGAAAATCTTGAAAATGTTGTAATTTTCAAACTTTTAATTTTTATGCCCTTAAATCAGAGAGTCATATCGCACAAAATAGTTAATAAATAATATTTCCCACATGTTTACTTTATATCAGTACAATTTTAAAACCAATTTTTTTTTGTTAGGAAGTTATAAGAGTTAAAATTGAACCAGCGATTTTACATTTTTTTCAACAAATTTTACAAAACCATTTTTTTAGGGACCACCTCACATTTGAAGTCACTCTGAGGGGTCTATATGAAATAAAATACCCAAAAGTGACACCAGTCTAAAAACTGCACCCATCAAGGTGCGTAAAGCCACATTTAAGGCTGTAATCACACTAGCGAGTTTTACGGACGTAAGAGCGCAGAAAATACGTCCGTAAAACTCGCCAAACAAACGGCACAATTATTCTCTATGCCCCTGCTCCTATCTGCCGTATTTTACTGATCCGTATTATACGGCTTTCTATGGCCGTAGAAAATCGCAGCATGCTGCGTTTGTCACCGTACTGCGCAAAAAATACGCCAATGAAAGTCTATGGAAGCCAGAAAAATACGGATCACACACGGACCAGCAGTGTAACTTGCGAGAAATACGCAGCGGTGTTACAGAGAAAAGTCGGCAATTTAGTGCGGTGTAGAGTAAAATCACACTGACAGCTTACAGTAGAATAGGTAGAATAAATGTGTACACATAGAATAGGTATATATACAGTATATATATATATGTCATTGAGACACATATATGTATATATATTATTACTTCATACAGCGCTAGATAGCTTTAAAGCCGGTAAATCAACTCATATGAGGACAACCAGCAGAGGGCGCCTCACTGCTGTCCTCATATGAACTCGAGCCTGGGAGCTTTCTAGGAAAGTTCCCACGATCTAGGGACAACCAGCAGAGGGCGCCTCACCGCAAATGAAGGTAAATATAGGTCATTGACCTACTTTACCTTCATTCCCCGGGGTTTTGCAGCCACGAACAACGTTGCATTAGTAAAGCTCGTGGCTGCAAAATATTTTAACCCCTTCAGATGGATTTACATCATTGGATATTACAGATCTTCGGAAGGTAAGGATATTGTTGGTTTATTATTTTTTTTTTGTTACAGAACGAGGGTCTTCAGTGACTGGATTGGGCGTTGAATAAAATATTACAACAACCTTTGTGTTTATTTCATTAAAATAATTTTTAATAATGTGTTTGTGTTTTTTTAACCCTTTACTACTATTGGATTAATAATGGATAGGTGTCATAATTGACGCCTCTCCATTATTAATTTGGCTTAATGTCACCTTACAATAGCAAGGTGGCATTAACCCTTCATTACCCCATATCCCACCGCTACACGGGAATGGGAAGAGAGTGGCCAAGTGCCAGAATTGGCGCATCTTCCAGATGTGCCTTTTCTGGGGTGGCTGGGGGCAGATGTTTTTAGCCGGGGGGGGCAATAACCGTGGACCCTCTCCAGGCTATTAATATCTGCCCTCAGTCACTGGCTTTACTACTCTGGTGGAGAAAATTGCGCGGGAGCCCACGCCAATTTTTTCTGCCATTTAACCCTTTAATTTAGTAGATAGAACGGCCAAATTTTGCATATACACACTACTAACATTAGTAGTGTGGAATATGCAAAAAAAGGTGATATGACAAGGTTTACTGTATGTAAACCATGTCACAAATCATGTCGGGTTTAGGAAGGAGATAGCAAAAGCCGGTAATTGAATTACCGGCTTTAAAGCTATCTAGCGCTGTATGAAGTAATAATATATATACATATATGTGTCTACTGACATATATATATATATAAACAGTATATATATATATTTTTTTTTAACACATGGATCCCTTGTATAGCCGTATGTTGGTTTTGCAAGCCTGCGAGAAAAACACACAGTACGGATGCCATACGGATTACATACGGAGGATGCCATGTGCAAAATACGCTGATACACCCTGCCTACGGAGGAGCTACGGACCACTATTTTGGGGACTTTTCAGCGTATTACGGCCGCAATATACGGACCGTATTGTCTTACGCCGAGTGTGACTCCAGCCTAAGAAGTTTATTAACCCTTCAGGTGCTTCACAGGAATTAATAGACTGTGGGAGGAAAAAATTAACATTTTACTTTTTCCTGAAAAAATGTTTCTTTATCACCATATTTTCCATTTTCACAAGGGTAACGGAAGAAAATGCGCCATAGAATTTGTTGGGAGATTTCTCCTGAGAACGCCGATACCCCATATGTGAGGGAAAGCTAGACCTCCCAAGGAACTTATCTAGATGTCTGGTGAGCACATTGAACCCCCAAGTGCTTCACAGAAGTTAATAACGTAGAGCCGTGAAAACAAAAAAATCATATTCTTTGCCCAAAAATGATATTTCGACCTGAATTTTTTATTTTCACAAGGGTAACAAGAAAAAATGGATGCCAAAGTGTATTGTGCAATTTCTCCTGAGCATGCCAATACCCAGTATGTGGTGGAAAACTACTATCTGGAAGCACGGCCGGGCATGAAATGGAAGGAGCACCATTTGACTTTTGGAACGCAAAATTGGTTGGAATCGATAGCGAACGCCATGTTGCAATTGGAGAGACCCAGACGTACCTAAACAGTGGAAACCCCCCACAAGTGACACCATTTTGGAAACTAGACCCCCCCAAGGATCTTATCTAGATGTGTGGTGAGCACTTTGAATCCCCAAATGCTTCACAGAAGTTAATAACGTAGAGGCGTGAAAATAAAAAATCATATTTTCTCCACACAAATTATCTTTTCAAACTCAATTTTTTATTTTCCAAAGGGTAACATGAGAAATTGGACCCCAAAAGTTGTTGTGCAATTTGTCCTGAGTATATCGACACCCCATATGTGGGGGGAACCACTGTTTATTCACATGGCAGAGCACGGAAGGGAAGGAGCGCCATATTGGAGAGCAGATTTTGCAGAAATTGTTTGTAGGTGACAGTAACCCTAACCTTAACAGTATCTCTAACTTTAGCCTAACACTAACCCTAACTATAGCACTAAACCCTAACCTGCCTTATGTGTCTTTTTAACTTTACAGTAAGAGCGCTGACTGACACAGGTGTTGCCAGCAGCACTCGTAATACTGTTTCTCCTCAAATATCTCACTGACAGGAGATCCAAGGAGAAACTGCATTTTTATGAGGCAGATCGCCTGGGAAAGTTCGTTGCTACAACAAACTTTCCTAGTGATTTGTCTCATTGGCTGCTGTGACGCTGATGTCATCAGAACCTGAAATGATCAAGTCTCGATGAGGTCGGGGGTCACAGGAAGCATTGTGCACCGGGATTCCCTCGTTATAATACCCTAAGGGTATGTTCACACGTTCCTGATTTCCATCCTTTTTTTTTCAGGACTGAAACCGCAGCTCTTGGCAGAAAATGCAGGTCCTTTTTTTGTGCTTTTTTGGTGCGTTTTTTGGTGCGTTTTTTGATGCGTTTTTTGATCCTTTTTTTATGCAGTTTTCTATGCAGAGTCTGTGTGTTTTCTAGGAAGTTTTTTAGGGTTAAAATGGCTGAAAATACCCTAACCCTAACCCTAACCCTACCCCTAACCCTACCCCTAACCCTACCCCTACCCTTAACCCTACCCCTACCCCTAACCCTACCCCTAACCCTAACCCTACCCCTAACCCTACCCCTAACCCTACCCCTAACCCTAACCCTAACCCTATTCTAACCTTAGTGGAAAAAAAAAATTCTTAATTTTTTTATTGTCCCTACCTATGGGGGTGACAAAGGGGGGGGTGTCATTTTTTTTTTTTTTATTTTGATCACTGAGATAGGTTATATCTCAGTGATCAAAATGCACTTTGGAACGAATCTGCCGGCCGGCAGATTCGGCGGGCGCACTGAGTATGCGCCCGCCATTTTGCAAGATGGCGGCACCCAGGGAGAAGACGGCCGGACGGACACCGGGAGGCCGGGTAAGTATAAGGGGGGGAGATTAGGGCACGGGGGGGCATCGGGGCACGGGGGGGCATCGGAGCACGGGTGGGGGGCATCGGAGCATGGTGGTGGGGCATCGGAGCATGGGGGGGTGGGATCGGGGCAGCCACACTCCGCCCACGCACTTCCGCCCATTTCCCCGCACTTCCTGCTGCAGCGGTTCGGCACCACAAACCGCAATAAAACCCGCAGATATATTTTTGATCTGCGGGTTTTACTGCGGGTTTGACCTCACAATGGAGGTCTATGGGTGCAGAACCGCTGTGGCTCCGAAAAAAGAAGTGACATGCTCCTTCTTTTTTCCCGCAGCTATTCAGCGCGGCTTTTTTTTTTAAATTCAGGATCATGTGCACAGCAGTTCCTGTTTTCCATAGGGTACATTGTACTGTACCCTGCATGGAAAACAGCTGCGGAACCGCAGCGGCAAAAACGTTGCGGTTCCGCAGTAAAAAACGCACTGTGTGAACATGGCCTTAGGCCTCTTTCAGAAGTCAGTTTTTTTCAAGTACTGAAAAATCAGAGCAATTTTCATCAGTGTACTGGATCAGATTTTCATAACTTTTTGATTTGGTGTGTCTATGTTTCATCAGCTTATCTTATATGCAAAAAAATAAAAAGATTCTTAAGATGTTCCCAGCAGTGAAAAATGGACAGCTCTTGGATGGAACTAAGATGCCATCATTGTAGAAAATGTTTCTACAAATATATAGATTCGCATTGGAAGGAGTGATTCATGATTCAGATCAAAAGCAGACATATCTGTTTTTAGGGTGGGGGGTTTGCACACCGTCTTCATGAAACACATTCTTCTGACCAGCTTCACAGACTATAATCGGTTATAAAGAAGAATGAAACATGCACGTGAGAAATTAAGCTTTGATATAAGCGTTATTCTTTATTGTAGCAATTCATTGCTTTATGACTTATAAACAACTTTTTTCATTCATCCACTGTCAACTATTATATCAGATTTTGCTTTAAGAAGCCAACATAGTATATAAAACAAATCACTAAGCTTTGCTTCTGCAATTGAAACCCACAATTGTCTTGAAACATAATCACTACATTAGTAGAATATTGGAGGATTAGGGAACCACATGCAGGATGCAGCTGTGTTTACAATAAAACAAATTGGTTCTATGTATCACATATTCACAGCAAAAGAGTCACATACTGCCAATTTCTGTAAGTGATCATCAAACATGACAATTTCCAAGCTATTTGATTTCACATGAACAACTGCTAATATTACATAGTATTGCTGTCATACTATTACTAAAACGCTCATACTATTGCACCCACTTTGTGTTGCCCCATATAACATTCAAAATCATGATTTATGCAATAAATACAGCATTTTATGGCCAGTATTATGGACCCTATGTACCGAAAAATTATGAACTGTTGGGGTATGTCAGCCAATCAGTCAGGAGGAAGTAAAATACCACTCTATGAGTGGTTTTTAATGCTGGTTGACAAACTCATTACATTGTGGAAATACAAGAAAGCAGAAAACAAAGCAGTACATTAGGGCATTAATTTGTATTTTAAAAACTACAGAAAAAAAAAATATATAAAAAAAGCATTTCATATGGAATTTAGATTGTGAGCCCCATGTGGATTGATAGCGCAGCAATGATAGCACTGTTGAATATGATAGCGCTATATAAGCAAAGCATAATAAATAAATGATTTCCAAAAATTGTAAAAGCAACTTGTTAAAAGCAATAAAGCTTTTATAGATTGGGCAATATCCAGATTTTTGGTTTGGAAATCGGCAATAAGAAGCATCAGGTGTAGAGTCTTGCCAAACGTTTTGCGACTGACACAAAATTTGGTTTCATAAAGTTTGCTTCTTCAGTGTTTCTAGCTCTTTAAGGCCTCTTTCACATATCCAGATAATTCCGGTACCGGAGAAATCGGTACCGGAGTTATCCATGTCCGTGTGTCCGTGTGCTCACGTGGCACATCAGTGTGGCACACATGCGGCAGCCGTGTCCTGCCTGAGGACCACATGGACCATGCAGGAGACAGCGCTACAGTTAAGCTCTGTCCCCTGCTTTTGGTGCTGAAGCCGGCATTCATTCCTTCTCCCCAGCAGCGTTTGCTGGAGAGAAGGAATGAAAAATCAAGGTTTTTTATTTTTTTAGTTAAAAATAAAGTTAGTGGGTCACCTTTTGCCTCCCATCCCCTGTGCGCCGGCTTGCAGAAAAATACTCACCCAGCTCCAGCGATGTCTCCTCTCAGCGGCCACCGGCAGCTTGTCCTGTGTGAGCGGTCAAGTGGTACCGCTCATTACAGTGATGAATATGCACATATTTATCACTGTAATGAGTGGTACCACGTGACCGCTCACACAGGACAAGCTGCCGGCGGCCGCTGAGAGGAGACATCGCTGGAGATGGGTGAGTATTTTTCTGCAAGCCGGCGGGTGCACAGGGGATGGGAGGTGGGAGGTGACCCACAAACTTTATTTTTAAGAAAAAAAAATTTGACTTTTCATCTTTTCTCTCCTTCGGGGAGAAGAGATGAATGCCGCCTTCAGCACCACACGCAGGGGGGGGCAGCGCTTACTGTAGCGCTCTCCCTCCTGCGCATTGTACGTACACACAGAGGAGAATGCAAACTGTTCTCCTTGTGCACGTGTGCGGGACGTATTGCAGTGCGTGCTGCCGAAGAAAAGCGGACATGTCTCTGTGTTTTGCACATGGACACACGGTCCGTGAAAACACGGAGACATGTGCGTAGACCCATTCATTTGAATGGGTCTACGTGTGTCAGTATCTCCGGTACATGACAAAACTGTCAGTACACGTACCAGAGACACTGACGTGTGGAAGAGGTCTAAGGCCAGTCTCACACGTCCACATAATTCCGGTACCAGAGAAAACGGTACCAGAGTTATCCGTGTCCATGTGTCCGTGTGCTCACTTAGGCCATCCATGTGGGATCCGTGTGATGTCATGAGTATGTTTTTAGGGTCCATGTGCTGTCCGTGTGCTGTCCATGTGCTGTACGTGTGTCCGTGTATTGCAACAATTTTTACAATTTTAACCCTATGACAGGAAAAATGCACACGGACAGCACACGGATGGCACACAGACAGCATCCGTGTGCGGTACGTGTTTACACGGACCCATTGACTTTAATGGGTCCGTGTGATCCGTGCGCTCCCACAAACACTGACTTGTCTCCGTGTTTTGCAAATGGACACACGGTCCGTGAAAACACGCTGACATGTGCAGAGACACATTTATTTTAATGTGTCTACGTGAGTCAGTGTCTCCGGTACGTGGAGCCACTGACGTGTGAAATCGGCCTAAGTCAGATGTTTATATGGTATCCCATAGTACAAATATAAGCATTTTCTTTCTTGTAAACATTTATTTAGAAATGCAAAGACTCAATATTTCCAGTGCTGATCTTTAGTTTTCAAAACTTTTGCAATTGGCCCTGGCATGCTGGATATCAGCTTCTGGTCCAAATCCTGTCAGATGACAACTGACTCTTTCTTAATCAGTACTTGGAGTTTATCACAATTTCTGTGGCTTTTTTAGTCCACCCTCTGAGGATTGAGCACAAGTTCTCAATGAGATTAAGATTTGGTCAGTTTCCTGGCCATGGACAGAAAACAACAATGGTTTGTTCGCTAAACCTCTGAGCAGACTGTATGTCGGGGGACAGACTGGAGGTGGAAGAATGTAAGAAGGGACACAGCATAGAGGCTAGGCATTGTGGAGTGGGACCAGATGCATATATAAATCACAGTGCTCCATAGCAGAGTAGGTAGGTTTGTGGCATATATGAATGGGTGTGGCATTTCTCCCAACTTTTAACCCCTTTACCAGTAAGGGTGGTTTGCAGGTTAATGAGCAAGCCAATTTTTACAATTCTGACCACTGTCCCTTTATGAGGTTATAACTCTGGAATGCTTCAATAGATCCCAGTGATTTTGACACTGTTTTCTTGTGACATATTGTTCTTTATGATAGTGGTAAAATTTATTTGATACGACTTGCGTTTATTTGTGAAAAACAGAAATTTGGCAAACATTTTGAAAATGTCACAATTTTCCAACTTTGAATTTACATGCCCTTAAATCACACAGATATGTCACACAAAATACTTAATAAGTAACATTTCTCACATATCTACTTTACATCAGCACAATTTTGGAACCCAAACTATTCTTTAGTTAGGGAGTTATAAGGGTTAAAAATTGACCAGCAATTTCTCATTTTTACAACACCATTTTTTTAGGGACCACGTCACATTTGAAGTCACTTTGAGGGCTCTATATTTTAAAAAATACCCAAAAGTGACACCATTCTAAGAACTACACCCCTCAAGATGCTCAAAACACATTCAAGAAGTTTATTAACCCTTCAGGTGCTTCACAGGAATTTTTTGAATGTTTAAAAAAAATGAACACAACTTTTTTTCACAAAAAATGTATTCAGATCCAATTTGTTTTATTTTACCAAGGGTAACAAGAGAAATTGGATGCAAAACGTTGTTGTGCAATTTGTTATGAGAATGCTGATACCCCATATGTGGGGGTAAACCACTGTTTGGGCGCATGGCAGAGCTTGGAAGAGAAGGAGCGTAGTTTGACTTTTCAATGCAAAATTGGCAAGAATTGAGATCCCGCCATGTCACGTTTGGAGAGCTCCTGATGTGCGTAAACAATTGAAACCTCACAAAAGTGACACCATTTAGGAAAGTAGATCTTCTACGGAACTTATCTAAATGTGTGGTGAGGACTTTGAACCCCCAAATGCTTCACAGAAGTTTATAGTGTAGAGACGTATAAATAAAAAAATCATATTTTTCTTCACAAAAATGATCTTTTCGTCCCAAAATTTTAATTTTCCCAAGGGTAACAGGAGAAATTGGACAAAAAAAGTTGTTGTGCAATTTGTCTTAAGTAATCTGATACCCAAAATGGGGGGTAAACTGGGTGCATGGCAGAGCTCAGAAGGGAAGGAGCGCCGTTTGACTATTCAATGCAAAATTGGCTGGAATTGAGATCGGACGCCATGTCGCGTTTGGAGAGCTCCTGATGTGCTTAAGTAGTGGAAACCCCCCACAAATGACACCATTTTAGAAAGTAATCCCCATAAGGAACTTATCTAGGTGTGTGGTGAGCACTTTGAACCCCCAAGTGCTTCACGGAAGTATATAATGTGGAGCTGTATAAATAAAAATCATATTTTTTTCACAAAAATGATCATTTTGGCCCCAATTTTTTATTTTTCCAAGGGTATCAGGAGAAATTGGACCACCAAAGGTGTTGTGCAATTTGTCCTGAGTATGATGATACCCCATATATTGGAGTAAACCACTGTTTGCACGCAAGGCAGAGCTCGGAAGGGAAGGAACACCGTTTGACTTGTTCAGCACAGATTTGGCTGGAATTGAGATCGGATGCCATGTCGCGTTTGGAGAGCCCCTGATGTGCCTTAAAAGTAAAAACTCCCCACAAGTGACCCATTTTGGAAATTAGACCACCAAAGGAACTAATCTAAATGTGTGGTGAGCACTTTGAACCCCAAATTGTTTCACAGAAGTATATAATGTAGAGCCGTGAAAATAAAAAAAATATTATTTTTTACAAAAATCATCATTTAGCCCACAGTTTGTTTGTTTTTTCCCAAGGGTATCTGGAGAAATTGAACCCCAAAAGTTGTTGTGCAATTTTTCCTGAGTATGCTGATACCCCATATGTTGGGGGAACCACCATTTGGGTGCATGACAGAGCTCGGAAGGGAAGGAGCGCCTTTTTGAAATGCAGACTTTGATGGAATGGTCTGCGGGCATCACGTTGCATTTTCAGAGCTACTGATGTACCTAAACAGTAGATACCCCCACAATTGACCCCAAGTTGGTAACTAGACCCCCCAAGAAACTTATCTAGATATGTTGTGAGAACTTTGAACCCTCAAGTGTTTCACTAAAGTTTATAACGCACAGCTGTGAAAATAAAATAACATTTTTTCCAAACAAATGATTTTTAGTTGCAAATTTATATTTTCACAAGGGTAACAGAAGTAATTGGACCCAAAAGTTGTTGTGCAATTTGTCATGAGTATGCTGATACCCCATATGTGGGAGAAAACTACTGTTTGGTAACACGGCGGGGCTCAGAAGGAAAGTAGTGACGTATTGGAATGCAGACTTTGATGGAATGGTCTGCTGGTGTCATGTTGTGTTTGCAGAGTCACTGATGTGCCTAAACAGTGGAAATCCCCACAAAAGACATCATTTTGGAAACTAGACCTCACAAGGAATGTATCTAGATGTGTTGGGAGAACTTGAAACCCTCAAGTGTTTCACTAAAGTTTATAACGCAGAGCCGTGAAAATAAAAAATCATTTTTTTCCCACAAAAATGATATTTTAGCCCTCAAATTATTATTTTCACAAAGGTAACAGGACAAATTGGACTGCAAAAGTTATGGTCCAATTTGTCCAGAGTATGATGATACCCTATATGTGGGGGTAAACCACTGTTTGGGCGCACGGCAGAGCTCGGAATGGAAGGAGCACCGTTTTACTTTTTCAACGCAGAATTGGCTGGAATTGAGATCGGACGCCATGTTGCGTTTGGAGAGCCCCTGATGTGCCAAAACAGTGGAAGCCCCCCAATTCTAACTCCAACCCTAACCCCAACACACCCCTAATCCTAATCCCAACCCTAACCACAACACTAACCACACCCCTAACCTAAACACATCACTAATAGTGATGGCCGAGCACTAAAATGCTCGGGTGCTCTTTGCTTGGGTCGAGCAAATTGGAATACTCGGGTACTCGGCCAGAACAACAAGCCCAATGTAAGTCTATGTTATGTGGTCCTTTTTTTTTTTTTTTTTTTTATACATTCAGGAGGCCATAATGGCACAACGTAAATAAAATACGTAGATTAGGACTGCCCCATTATGAGAATGCCGTGAAGTGGCGGGGTAGCTCAAAGAATTGATCAATTGTTTGCTAAATGTCTCATATTTGAAATACAGTTAGAATTTATGTGCAATTGCACTTCAGTTATTGCGTTCTGACCATAAGCAGTGCTGGCTTCTTCCCTTTTTTTTTTTTTTTTTTTTAAGTCTATGAGAGACCCAAGTATTTTTCCCGCGATTCCCCCAGGGGACCTTTTAAGGTCTAAAAACTTCTGAAAATGATGGAAACACTGCTCAAATTACACAGGGACATCATGGGGATGGCCCCTGGAAGCATTCCTGACTCCTAGTTCACAGCTTTAATCATTTTTTTCCGAGATTCATGCCATTTTTCCCAGTGCCACAAAAAACACATGAAAACTAAACCAAACGGGTTTTGCTTGGAAATATGTCAAGGAGCATAGATTAATTACTTGCCTGTAAGGCCAAATATTTCACCCTAAACCAAAACTTTCCTCTCCCACTCAGGCTTAGTTCAGATGCAGCATTTTTGAAGCATTTTTCAACTTTAACATTGCTTTCAACCACTACACATGCATTCACTGGGAAATGTCATTGCAACATTTAACACCCCTAGCTGGCCATGTGGTATGTGACACATAAGCAGACCCATCTTGTTTCATTTACAAAAGAGGGACTCTTAAAGTCACAGAGCCTATTTTTACTGTGCATCAGGTGGCATTAATCTTCTTAAAGGGCCATTATGAAACAGTGGGTCTCCTAAGCTGTTGTAGCCTATGCTGTGAGTGGATGGGCTGCCAAGAATTACGACGCACCAAAATACCCCTGTCATAAGATGTCCAGGGGGGACTCCTGAAAAAGAGTTGCATTGAATTCAAGGCCTGCCCTGCTACCAATTCATATGCACCCCAATAAGTCTTTGAACCCACATAGTGGATGGGCTCATGAAAATCCACTTCACAATATGTATTTTGTACTCCGTACTCCTTTGTTTTACACAATGGTGGCAAGGCCAGCCATGCTGCATAGTCATTCACATGTACACCATTAGGCCTTGGAACTCACATACTGGATGTGCCCATGAAAATCCACTTCACAATATGCATTTTGTACTCCCGTACTCCTTGGTTTTACACATTGGCAGCAAGGCCAGCCCTGCTTTTTAGTCATATTCACCCCATTAGGCCTTGGAACCCACATGGTGGAAGGGCCAATGAAAATCCACTTCACCATATGCATTTTGTACTCCCATACTCCTTTGTTTTTCACATCAGCAGGAAGGTGAGCCCTGCTGCATAGTCATATGCATCCTATTAGGCCTTGGAACCCACATAGTGGATGTGCCCATGAAAATCCACTTCACATTATGCATGATGGTTCCCTCTTTGCATAATTATTTATAGGAGAATTTGGCAATTGTGTTTGCTATGTTTTTAACACTAAGGTTCAGATACGGCTTTAAAAAAGGCTAATCCTTGCAATACAAAGCAATTTCATTGCAAACTACAAAATTCAAGGAATGTTAAGATTGAATAGTGTGAGTTCATACATTTTTGTATATGTTAACATAAGGATTACATAAATATACTGATTACGTATATATGAAGATTAACTTCATACAGTCTACTTAGATCATCACCAAGAGGCTTAAAAATATCATCCATCTGTAATATCCGAGAAGCAACACCAAGACAGAGAACCCCTGGGAGATTACCTACACTACATGGGCGTCCCCAATTATACAGGTATCAGCACACTGTACATGTACAGGTACCCAGTTTGGGCATCTGTCTTAGTCATGTTTCTCTGGTCTTATATAGTGTTTTAAACTATGTAGTAACTGTAGTTTTACCCAGACTTTCAAGTGGACACTTTTCAAGGTTAGATGAAATTGAGATATCATGGACTCATCAGACGAGGGGCCATAAACCCCTAGAAAATAAAAGCTACAAGGATTTAGATCAAACCACCACAGGCAGAGTTTCAGTAAACCTTAAAATTTTACAATGACAAACAGCAAACATATAGAGGCTTCAAAATGTTTGTGAAGTGAGTAAAAAAATTATCAAGATTTATCAAGATTGTGTCACTATGAGCATTGTCTGTCACATCTGTAAATGTTTTACAAGACATGCAGCTATGTGATTGTCTGAATGCATTCGGTGTACAGTATTTCAATCTTGTTTACAAGTCGCCATTTGTATATTCGCCATTTGTACATTTGAGGCAGCCAAAGTTATGGCTCTCAAGGAGAGAAACTAATATAGTGGACAAAGCTATATTTTTAATGAGCTTTGCTTTATCAAACTAATATAGTTGATAAAGCTATATTTTTAATGAACATTGCTTTATCAAATTTATATGAAGTGTATTGTGTCCAATTTGAGCAAGCAGGCAACACAAAAAGGAGCTTTTCAAGGGAGCTCTTTAAGGTACACAAATGTGAAGTGTTTGCCATCAAGGATGTGGTTTCACCAATGGGGGGTACCTTTTTAAAAATACATGCCATCACAGCCCCCCTTGCCCAAACTTCATGGGCCTATAACAGTACAAAGCTTGTTCACTGAGGTCATGTCGTCGGAGATAAGGAAGAGACACTGCAGGAGACAGAGTTAAGAATTAGGGCCAATGAAGTGGTGTGGTTTTTTGAGACTTGTAATGCAGTGCATGATCTGCCAAACAATTCCCCAATGGGGGTACCTTTTTTAAAAAATACACTAGTGCCATCGCATGCCCCTAGCCCTAACTTCAACGGCCTCTAACAGTACTGAGCACGATCACCCTGGTGATCTAGTGGAAGGTACATTTTAGATTGCAGGAGACCGAGTTAAGAAGTCGGCCCAATGAAATGTCATGCCCAATTCCCCAATGTGTTGTCCTTTTTTAAAAAATAAAAGAGTGCCGTCACAGCCCACTTGCCCAAAATGCACCGTACAGAGAATGTTAACCCTGGTGATCTAGTGGCAGTTAAAGGACACATTGCAGGAGACAGAAGGAAGAAGTAGGCCCAATGTAATGTCATGCCCAATTCCCTAATGTGGGGTCCATTTTTTTAAAAATAAAAGAGTGCCATTACAGCCCCCTTGCCCAAAATTCACTGGCCTATAACATTACAGAGCACGTTCAACCTGGTGATCTAAGAAGTCAGCCCAATGTAATGTCATGCCAAATTCCCAATGTAAAATCCTTTTTCTAAAAAGTAAGAGTGCCATCACAGCCCCCTTGTCCAGCATGCACCGTACAGAGCACGTTCACCCTGGTGATCTACTGGCAGGTACAGGACAGATTGCAGGCGACCGAGTTAAGAAGTAGGCCCAATGTAATGTCATGCCCAATTCCCCAATGTGGGGTCCATTTTTAAAAAAATAAAATAGTGCCATCGCAGCCCCCTTGCCCAAAATTCACTGGACTATAACAGTACAGAGCACGTTCATCCTGGTGATCTAAGAAGTCAGCCCAATGTAAAGTCATGCCAAATTCCCAATGTAAAATCCTTTTTCTAAAAAGTAAGAGTGCCATCACAGCCCCCTTTTCCAGCATGCACAGTACAGAGCACGTTCACCCTGGTGATCTACTGGCAGGTACAGGACAGATTGCAGGAGACAGAGTTAAGAAGTAGGCCCAATGTAATGTCATGCCCAATTCCCCAATGTAAAATCTTTTTTTTATAAAATAAAAGAATGCCATCACAACCCCCATGGCCAAAATGCACCATACAGAGCATGTTCACCCTGGTGATCTACCTGCAGGTACAGGACAGATTGCAGGAGGCAGAGTTAAGAAGTAGGCCCAATGTAATGTCATGCCAAATTCCCTAATGTGTTGTCCTTTTTTAAAAAAAAAATAAAAGAGTGCCATCACAGCACCCTTGGCCACAATGCACCATAAAAACCACGTTCACCCTGGTGATATAGTGGTTCTGGATGAGGAGAATGAGGATAAGGAGGAGGATAAGAACAAACAGACCAAATCTTGAAGCATATACCCATGTGTGGTTGTGAAGAGGTGCATGAGAATACACCTCCCAAAAAGAGAGAATGTATTTGAGGTTATGTTTTGCTGTTTTCACTTGGTGGTGTACAGAAGTCTTTCCCAATCCAGGCCTTGTTAATTTTTATAAGAGTCAGCCTGTCAGCATTTTCAGTTGACAGGCAGATGCGCTTATCTGTTATAATTCCAATAGCGGCACTAAAAACCCTCTCTGCAGCAGGGCAGGCCAGGACCTCCAAGGCATAGAGAGCCAGTTCATACCACGTGTCCAGCTTGGATACCCAATAATTAAAAGGCACAGAGGAATCACGGAGGATGTTTGTACGATCTGCAAGGTACTCCCTCACCATCTTCCCAAACATTGCACTTCTTGTGACAGCACCCTTTGCCTCTGTGCCGCAATGATGGGAGGGTCTGAGAAAACTGTCCCAGAACTTGGCCATTGTTCCCCTGCCTGAGCTGGATTGTATTTCTGTCTCACTTAGTGTCCTTGGTTGTGCAACAAACTCTGACGTCTGCTGCCAGTGTTCTCACATGGGAATTTTCTATGTAATTCCGCTAAAAGGGCCATCTGGTACTGCATCATTTTAGGACACCTCTCTGCCTCAGGCAGAAGAGATTGAAAGTTCTCCTTGTAGCTTTGGTCTAGAAGTGTCACCAACCAGTAACGAGTGTCACCAAAAATTTTGATAATCCGAGGGTCACGTGAAATGCAGCGCATTGCGTGCCAGACTGCTAACAGGTGAGACGTCTGTGTCCTCATCAACAGGATGACTGACCATGCTGTCCTCCTCCTACTGATCCTCATCCTCCTCCTCCCAGTCCTCAGGCCATCCCCAATGAACAGAAGCTAATACAGATGTGTTTCTAGTACCGTCTATAGTGCATGAAAGTAGATCCTGTTCTTCCTCCTCCTCCTCATTGCCTACCAATCCACGTTGAGAGGACATGAGGCTGGGCTGAGTGTGATCCCCCTGTATGTTTCCTTGCTCCATGTCATCATGCTCCACCTGCCATACATCCCCTTTGATTGTGAGCAGAGAGTTTTTCAGAATGCTGAGAAACGGGATGGTGATGCTAATTATGGCATCACGCCGCTCACCATCTTGGTGCACTCCTCAAAGTTTTGGAGGATGTTACTTATGTCTAATATCCATGTCCACTCCTGAAATCTTATGTGTGGAGTCTGACCTGACATTTGACAGCTTTGTTGATGTTGGTAGTCAACAACGGTCCTCTTCTGCTCACAAATCCTTTCCAACATGTGCAGTGTAGAGTTCCAGCGCGTGGGGACATCACACATCAGTCAATGAGCTGGAAGCTGAAAATGCTCCTGAAGCACGGCAAGGGTGGCTGAAGCTGTAGCTGACTTTCCAAAATGGGCAGACAGACGGTGCACTTTCACTAGCAGATCCAGCAGCTCTGGGTAGCTTTTCAGAAAACGTTGAACCACGAGGTTAAGCACATGGGCCAAGCAAGGTACGTGTGTGAGCTCACCTTGCCTCAGAGCCGCTACCAGGTTATGGCCATTGTCACACACGACAATGCCTGGCTGTAGGTTAAGCGGTGTCATCTAAATATCTGTCTGCTCTTTCAGCGCTATTCACAACTCTTCTGCATTGTGTGGTTTGTCACCTATGGAGATTAGCTTCAGCACAGCCTGTTGCCGTTTGGCTGAGGCAGTGCTGCAGTGCTTCCAGCTTCTGACTGATGTGTTGATTTCAGAGATGGAGGATGAAGAGGAAGAGGAGCTGCAGGAGTTGTAGACTGTGGGGGCAACCCTGATTGACGTAAGGCCAGCAATCATCGGCGTGGGGAGGATGTGTTCCATCCCAAGGCCCGACTGGGTCCCGGCTTCCACTATGTTAATCCAGTATGCCGTCATTGAGATGTGCCGTCCCTGCCCACAAGCACTTGTCCACGTGTCCGTGGTTAGGTGGACTTTCCTGGTAACAGCATTGTTGAGGGCATGGGTAATGTTGTGGGACACATGCTGGTGTAATGGCAGTACAGCACACCAGGAGAAATAGTGGTGACTGGGGACCAGGTACCTAGTACTCAGGTTGCGGAAAGCTTCCGTCTCAACAAGCCTAAAAGGCAGCATTTCTAGCTCAAGCAGAAAAGAATTATTAGAATTGAGAACTGTGGCCTGTGGGGCGTTGGCTGGGTATTTCCTCTTGCATTCCAAAGACTGGGTTATAGACAACTGAACGCTGTGCTGGGACAAGGACGTGGACGCGCTTGCTGATGGTGCTGCTTGACTGTGGGCCACAACAGGTGCAGGGCTAGAGGCATCTTAACATGCACGGCGTACTGGAGATTGACTTCTACGCAAAACAGTGGAAGAAGCAGTGGTGTGACCAGCAGGCAGTGGTCCTGGAGCCTGCGGTTCGACCCACAAAATCGGGTGCTTTGCTTGCATGTGCCTGATCATGCTGGTGGTGGTCAGGCTAGTTGTTTTGCTACCCCTGTGATGAGGGCATGGCAGGGGCTGCAAATGGCTGTTTCGGGTTATCAGCAGAGTCTTTAAAAAATAGCCAAACTTGGGAA
Source organism: Ranitomeya imitator (assembly GCF_032444005.1). Taxonomy (NCBI): domain Eukaryota; kingdom Metazoa; phylum Chordata; class Amphibia; order Anura; family Dendrobatidae; genus Ranitomeya; species Ranitomeya imitator. The sequence continues at coordinate 374,462,646 of NC_091285.1, forward strand.
GATCTCACAGGTGGAATGGCAACTTTCCTCCTGTTGGTGTTACGGGAAACGAATGCACACCTTCTGTCTGTGGCCACCACACTGCTTCTTCCTGCTTGTTTGGGGGATATGCATCCTTCCCAATTTGTGCTGCTGTCCTTGCTATGCATGTCCTCCTGACAAGTTGGGTCAGTCACACAGTCATCCACCACCTCATCTTCCACATCCGCACCCTGCTCCTCCTCCTGACTTTCTGGTAATTGTGTCTCATCATCATCCACCTCTTGCGACAATTTCCCACCATCACCTTCGTGTGACCTGGGCTGGTCAAAGCTTTGGGCAGCTCTACATGCGATCTCATTTTTCCCCACTTCAAGTTGACTGGCAGAGAGATCTGAAACTTGAAATGGAAAACTGAACAGCTCTTCAGAGTGTCCAAATCAGTGGGATGAGTTGTCTCAGGGCACTCGGCATGGTGGGAGGAAGGAGGATCAGCGTGAGGAATATCCTGGCCACACTCACGGCTACTCAGACTTTACTGTGGGGAAGACAAGGTGGTGGTGGTGGCTAAGTGACGGGAAACATTATCCGCTATCCAACCAACAACCGTTTCACACTGCTCTGGCTTCAATAGTGGTGTGCTGCAGTCCCCTAGAAACTGGGACAGTAAGGTCGAGCGAGAAGATGTGGGTCTTTGTTGTTGCCCACTTTCACCTTGGCCACGGCCTCGTCCTTTGGATGCACCATCAGCATCACGTCCACTTCCCCATCCCTTGCCACTTGCCTTAACCATTTTAAATGGACTACTGCACTATGTAAAATGCTTAACACAAATTTATTTATTAGTAGCAGAATAATATGTTATCAGTATGTCTGCAAATCTACAATTTTTAAAACCCAAACACCAGGCAGGCCTCAGCCTGACCAAACAGACTATATTCAATTTTTGGTTGTTTTTTTTTTTTTAAGTTAATTGATGCGAAATAGTGCTGTATACAATTTGAGTATCACACTGCCAAAAAATAAGTACACCGGCCTCAAATACCCAAACTTGGAGCCCAGAGAAATATGAAGGCTGTAACGGAAATACCACACTGGCAAATCTGTGACCTTTCAATTTTTTTATGCTAAATAGTGCTGTATAGAATGTGAGTATCACACAGCCCAAAAATAAGTACTCCGGCCTCCAATGCCCAAACTTGGAGCACAGAGATATATGACGGCTGTAACGGAAATACCACACTGGCAAATCTGTGGCCTTTCAAACTTTTTTATGCTAAATAGCGCTGTATTGAATTTGAGTATTAGACCTCCAAAAAATAAGTACATCGGCCTCCAATGACCAAACTTGGAGCATGCAGATATATGAGGCCTTTTTTGGTGAATTTAAAACACCAAAAAAAGGGGGCACAAGGGTAGCACACACAACTAAGCTACGTGTGCCTGACAAACTATAACTTTTCAACAGGCCTCAGTCTGACAGAACAGACTGTACATTTCTTTTTTTTGTGTGGAGGGAATTTTTGGAAAAAAATAGGTATATAGACAGTAAGTAATCTGCAGCAGCAGGCAGTTATGAAGCTTTGGGAAAGATGCAGTGGGACCAATGGACGCACAGTGCCTGCAGGCCTTGCACTGATGTGGATATGCTGTGCCCTGCCTACCTAGCGCTGCAATATTGGGACCCAAGAATTAACCCTAAAAAGGACTTTTGGTTTTTGAGTAGTTGTGGATGTAAGAGTTGCAGACCTACACTAACTCTAAGACCACGATTCTGACCCTATCTCATCAGTAGCTCTCCCTACTCTTGCTGAAACAGGTACAGAATGTGGCGAACAGGGCAGCATCAGGTCTCTTATACTTGGGATGATGCCGTACGGCTCAGCCAATCACTGCACGACCACAAAAAGATGGCTGCGGCTGTTTCATGGCCTGGAAGACAATCCCTGCATCGTGATTGGGTCTCTAAAGTCCTCCAAAACTGCTGAGTGGAGAGTGCAGTTACCGCCGAATAATGCCAGAAATGCTCGCTGCTCACCGAGTATGCTTAGCATTGCGATACTCGGGCTAGTAACGAGTATTGGCGAGCACATTCGCTCATCACTAATCACTAACCCTAATCACAACCCTAAGCCCAACACACCTCTAACCCTAATCACAACCAAAATCCTAACCACACCCCTAACCCTGACACACCCCAAACCCTAAACCTAATCCCAACCCTAACCCTAATCCCTACCATAAATGTAATCCCAACCATAAACACAATCCAAACCCTAACCCTAACTTTAGCCTCAACCCTAACCCTAACTTTATCCCCAACCCTAACCCTTACTTTAGCTCCAACCCTCACCTTAACTTTAGGCCCAACCCTACCCCTAACTTTAGCCCCAACCCTAACCCTAACTTTAGGCCCAACCCTACCCCTAACTTTAGCCCCAGCCATATCCCTAACTTTATCCCTAACTCTAACCCTAATGGGAAAATGGAAAGAAATATATTTTTTTATTTTATTATTTTTCCCTAACTAAGGGGGTGATAAAAGGAGTTTTGAGTTACTATTTATAGTGGGTTTTTATGTTTGGTAGCTGTCACACGCTAAAAGACGCTTTTTATTGCAAAAAATAGTTTTTGCATCACCACATTTTGAGAGTTATAATTTTTCCACATTTTATCCCACAGAGTCATGTGAGGTCTTGTTTTTTGTGGGAAAAGTTCACGTTTTTATTGGGACCATTTTTGGGCACATGTCATTTTTTGATCGCTTTTTATTATGATTTTTGTGAGGCAGGATGAGCAAAAACCAGCAATTCCTGAATTTCTTTTGGGTGGGGCGTTTATACCATTCTGCGTGTGGTAAAATTACTAAAGCAGTTTTATTCTTTGGGTCAGTATGATTACAGCGATACCTCATTTTATATCTTTTTTGTGTTTTGGCGCTTTTATACAATAAAAACTATTTTCTATAAAAATTAATTGATTTTGCATCACTTTATTCTGAGAGCTATAACTTTTTTATTTTTTCACTGATGATACTGTATGGTGGCTCGTTTTTGCGGCACAATATGTAGTTTTCAGCGGTGCCATGATTATTTATATCTGTCTTTTTGATCGCGTGTTATTCCACTTTTTGTTTGGTGGTATGATGATAAAGTATTGTTTTTTGCCTCGTTTTTTTTTTGCGGTGTTCAATGTCGTTATGGACACATTGATACTAAATATGTGTACTTTTATTGTTTTTTTATTTACGTAAAAAAATGTATTTACAGGAACAATATTTTTTTTTCTTTATTTAGGAATTTCAAAAAAAATGTTTTACACAGTATTATATTTTTTTATATTTTTTTACATTGTCCCAGGGTGGGACATCACTGTATAGAGTCAGACTGCTGATCTGTCACTTTGCACAGCGATCTGACAAGCAGTGAAGGAGGCTTCTCAGGTCCCGCTCAAAGCAGGCACTAAGTAGCCACCTTTCTGCAGGATCCGGAAGGACCCCATGGCCATCTTGGATCCGGGGTCTGCAGGCTGGGAGAACCTCAGAACAATGCGATCACATCACGTTGTTCTGTGGGCCTGAGGGAAGCACGCAGGGAACCCCCTCCCTGCGCAATGCTTCTCTATGCCACCGGAACGCTGGAATCTTGTTTGATCGCTGTGTTCTGGTGGTTAAGTGCCAGGAGCGGTCCGTGACTGCTTCTGGCACCTAGTTCCGGGTGTCAGCTGTGAGAATCAGCTGACACCCGGTCCCGATCGGCTGCACACCACCCGTGTGCATGGCCGATCGGCTTCGAGGTACTATTACTATCTTGTGCTTGGTCATATGGGCCCAGTCCACAGGGATGGGATAGTATGTTGGATGTCAGAAAGAGGTTAAAGAAAGAGAAAGGGACATGAATAGTAGCATTTATAGAGTAAGAATCCCCTTAGTGTTTTCACCCATTACATTATCACTTTCATCACCATCACCCTCCATATGAATGATGCCAGCAAAACAGCTCCCAAAACACATTATGATGTCCTCAGAGTAAATTCTTCTGCAGTACCCTCCACATTCTTTTTATGATGGCCCCTAGAGTCCTGCAACATAGCATGATAACCTTATAGTTGTTGAATAATAGAATCATAGAATATTAGAGTTGGAAGGGACCTCAAGGTTCATCGTGTACAATCCCCTGCTCAATGCAGGATTCACTAAACCATCTCAGACAGATCCAGTCCAGTCCCACAACACAGTTTGATGTCCTCCCCAGCCCTGCATATTATATGTATAATGTAATCCACACAAAATAAAGGCCTCTACAAAGTGTAATGGCACTGCACAGTATTAACATAGTTAGTAAGGCCGAAAAAAGACATTTGTCCATCCAGTTCAGCCTATATTCCATCATAATAAATCCCCAGATCTACGTCCTTCTACAGAACCTAATAATTGTATAATTCAATATTGTTCTGCTCCAGGAAGACATCCAGGCCTCTCTTGAACCCCTCGACTATAGTAACAAAAGAGAAATCGCATGCTTCTGCCCGGGATCGAACCGGAGACTTTTCGCGTGTAAAGCGAACGTGATAACCACTACACTACAGAAACTAGATAAATCCCCTCCACATCCCTCCACTCAGTATAATGGCTGGGACAGAGTATAAGGGTCCCCATAGCCCTTCACACAATACAATGGCCCACAGACAGTCCTTTCCACAGTATAATGGTCCACACAAATACACTTACACCGAATAATAGCCACACAGCATAATGACTCAAACCTAGCCTTCCACATATTGTAATGGCACCATTCTGCCCTCCACACAGTAAACTAGTCCTACACAGTCCTCCACACAGTTTGATGGTTGCACATCCCCATACACATCACTGAGAAAGAAGAAACAGCCATACTTGCAATGCCATGTCCAGACACAAATGCACAAACAGGATGCAGCAGGTCCCCTGTGATAAAGGCAGGGGCAACAAAGGTGTAAAATACTGAAAACAAACCACATACAAACCCACCAAAAATCCATGAAGTAGCAGCCTATTATTCTAATTCTATTATTCTAATTGCACACAGGTCGGCATAGGGTGTCATTCAGCATTTCTATACGGATAGAGGCCAAGGGTCAAGCATTCCCCAGACTGGCGCATTATTAAAGGAAGTGCAGAAAATAAGAAAATGGTCATTTACAACCTGTGCAGCACCAAGATCAGTAGGGGCCTGACCACTACCAGCGTGACCACCACAAGCATGCTCAGGCACATGTCATCCAAGCACCCGACTAGGTGTGCAGAATGCCTGGGTCACCAATCAGTGTCCACTGGTGACACCACTGCCTCTTCCCTTTTGCTATGTGCTTGCTAATCCCCTGTCCAGGACGCAGGTGGGAATGCCTCCCACCCTGCACCTGTCATTGCACATGCGCAACCACCATCAGCAACCACACCCACTTCCTTGTCCGAGCACAGCGTTCAGCTGTCCCTACTACTGACCTTGGAATGCTAGCAGAAATATGAAGCCACTCACCCACAGGTCTGAGGACTAAATGGACACATTTCCAGACTACTTGCCCTGGTAATGTTGCAATTTATGCTCATGGACACTAAGGCTTTCCACGACCTTATGGTTGTGGCTATTCCTCTGTTCTCGCTTCCAGCCGACACTGTTTCTCTCGGAAAGCTGTTCACAGCTTAGACCAGCACGTGTCAATGGTGACCAGTGAGGCCGAAATTCCTGGACTGGGGGTTTCTGTCTGAGCTAACTTTAAGAAACGTACTTGAAAATGTGACTGTGATGAATTGGGTTGCCCAAGATACGGGGGCCATCACCAGGTTCCCATACTTTTCAGTCAATGAGGAGTTCTTATATTGGGTCACTAAACAGCAAGGGGGAGTATTAGAGCACCTGAAAGTTCTGAGACTCTATAGATATAGAGTACTTGATCTGGCCCATGCTTATGACTTGGGGGGCATCTAGATTTGCTCATTGCATATCCTGCACCTGCTACTCTTGAGGCTGCTTTGCAATTAGCTATTCAGGTGTATAGAAGATTAAAAAGTAGACAGAATGAGAAAAAGGTTTCAATTTTGCTGGAGAGCCCCGTTGACTGTGGGGAGCCGAAGCAACTTGGGGCGATGTTCTCTCGATCCCAGGAAAGGCAGAGAAGATACTCTGAGGGGCTATGTCTTTATTGTGGTAAGGCTGACCATTTTATTAAGCAATGTGAAGGATGCATAGATAAGAAAAAGAGAAAAAAAAGGTCAATCAGACCTTTCGCATTGCATGTTTACGGTCAGCAGGAGTTTCTTTTTCTGGTAGTTCTATCTGTCGTGGTCATTCGATTGATTTTGAAGTGATGGAGGACTGTGGTTCTGCACTTAATTTGATTGATCAACAATTTCTAGACAAGTATAAGATTGATTCTGTATCTTTATCATGCCCTTTTCCTGTAGTGGCGATTGATAACACTCCTCTAGAGCATGGGTGCGTTTCTCGAAAGGTCCCTGGGTTTCCACTCACTGTGAATATGGAACACCAGGAATCTTTAGATTTGTTTGTACTTGATAAATTGCCTTTTCCAGTTGTCCTGGGGTTACCCTGGTTGAAAATGCACAAACCTGTACTGGACTGGTCATCAAGTACGATAAGATCCTGGGGTCAGGAGTGTTATGGGAAATGTTGTGATGTACACATTGCTGCTGTTGTGAAAAAATGAAGCTATTCAGGAATTCTGGAAAGTATTTTCAGAAGAGGAGTCACAAGCTCTCCCACCTCATAGAGATTACGATTGTGCTATTGAGTTCGTCCCAGGTGCTACTCTCCCTAAGTGTTGTATATTTAATCTGACGATTCCTGAGAGGGAGGCCTTAAAGGAATAACTGCAGACTAGTCTTCAGCATTTCCTTGATTATCATCTTTGTCTATGTTACTTTATGATATACTTATTTGAAATTATACGGTATTTTTTAACCTTTGAATAAAGTTTATTGAAATTGTTCATCGATGCTCAGTTGTTCCTCCTGTCATTATGATATGCTTTGAGCAGATTTGGTGAGTCCGAAGTTTATTGGTGGTATTTTCGCCAGAACCCGTTGCCTCACAGTATGTATTTGGGATTGTTGTTCTTAGTCTTGCTGCAGGTAATATAAGACCCTCTAAGTCCCCTGTGGCAGTGGGGTTATTTTTTCTAAAAAAAAAAAAAGATGGGGGTCTTAGGCCATGTCTGGATTTCAGGGAGATTAATAAGATCACTGTACGCAATCCTTACCCCTTGCCGCTAATTCCGGATTTGTTTAACCAATTAGTTGGAGCCAAGTGGTTCTCTAAGATCGATCTGCGTGGGGCATATAATTTGCTGCAGGTTAAAGAAGGCGATGAATGGAAGACAGCCTTTAATACCCCGGAAGGTCATTTTGAGTGTCTAGTTATGCCTTTCGGCCTTACAAATGCTCCGGCATTCTTTCAAAATTTCATTAACCCCTTAAGCCCCGAGGGTGGTTTGCACGTTAATGACCGGGCCAATTTTTACAATTCTGACCACTGTCCCTTTATGAGGTTATAACTCTGGAACGCTTCAACGGATCTTGGTGATTCTGACATTGTTTTCTCATGACATGTTGTACTTCATTTTACTGGTAACATTTATTCGATATAACTTGCGTTTATTTGTGAAAAAAACGGAAATTTGGCGAAAAATTAGAAAATTTCGCAATTTCCCAACTTTAAATTTTTATGCCTTTAAATCACAGAGATATGTCACGCAAAATACTTAATAAGTTACATTTCCCACATGTCTACTTTACATCAGCACAATTTTGGAACCAAAATTTTTTTTTGTTAGGGAGTTATAAGGGTTAAAAGTTGACCAGCAATTTCTCATTTTTACAACACCATTTTTTTTTAGGGACCACATCTCATTTGATGTCATTTTGAGGGGTCTATATGATAGAAAATACCCAAGTGTGACACCATTCTAAAAACTGCACCCCTCACGGTGCTCAAAACCACATTCAAGAAGTTTATTAACCCTTCAGGTGTTTCACAGGAATTTTTGGAATGTTTAAATAAAAATGAATATTTAACTTTTTTTCACACAAAATTTATTTCAGCTCCAATTTGTTTTATTTTACCAAGGGTAACAGGATAAAATGGATGCCAAACATTGTTGTACAATCTGTATTGAGTACGCTGATACCCCATATGTGGGGGTAAACCACTGTTTGGGCGCATGGCAGAGCTCGGAAGGAAAGGAGCGCCATTTGACTTTTCAATGCAAAATTGACTGGAATTGAGATGGGACGCCATGTTGCGTTTGGAGAGCCCCTCATGTGCCTAAACATTGAAACCCCCCACAAGTGACACCATTTTGGAAAGTAGAACCCTTAAGGAACTTATCTAGATGTGTGGTGACCACTTTGACCCACCAATTGCTTCACAGAAGTTTATAATGCAGAGCCGTAAAAATAAAAAAATCATATTTTTTCACAAAAATGATCTTTTCGCCCCCAATTTTTTATTTTCCCAAGAGTAAGAGAAGAAATTGGACCTCAAAAATTGTTGGGCAATTTGTCCTGAGTACGCTGATACCCCATATATGGGTGTAAACCATTGTTTGGGCGTATGGCAGAGCTCGGAAGGGAAGGAGCGCCATTTTACTTTTCAATGCAAAATTGACTGGAATTGAGATGGGATGCCATGTTGCGTTTGGAGAGCCCCTGATGTGCCTAAACATTGAAATCCCCACAAGTGACACCATTTTGGAAAGTAGACCCCTTAAGGAACTTATCTAGAGGTGTGGTGAGCACTTTGACCCAACAAGTGCTTCACAGAAGTTTATAATGCAGAGCCGTAAAAAAAAAAATCATATTTTTTCACAAAAATGATCTTTTCGCCACCAATTTTTTATTTTCCCAAAGGTAAGAGAAGAAATTAGACCACAAAAGTTGTTGTGCAATTTGTCCTGAGTGCGACGATACCCCATATGTGGGGGTAAACCACTGTTTGGGCGCATGGCAGAGCTCGGAAGGAAAGGAGCGCCATTTGACTTTTCAATGCAAAATTGACTGGAATTGAGATGGGGCGCCATGTTGCGTTTGGAGAGCCCCTGATGTGCCTAAACATTGGAACCCCTCACAAGTGACACCATTTTGAAAAGTAGACTCCTTAAGGAACTTATCTAGATGTGTGGTGAGCACTTTAACCCAACAAGTGCTTCACAGAAGTTTATAATGCAGAGCCGTAAAAATAAAAAATCATATTTTTTCACAAAAATGATCTTTTCGCCCCCAATTTTTTATTTTCCCAAGGGTAAGAGAAGAAATTAGACCACAAAAGTTGTTGTGCAATTTGTCCTGAGTGCGACGATACCCCATATGTGGGGGTAAACCACTGTTTGGGCGCATGGCAGAGCTCGGAAGGAAAGGAGCGCCATTTGACTTTTCAATGCAAAATTGACTGGAATTGAGATGGGGCGCCATGTTGCGTTTGGAGAGCCCCTGATGTGCCTAAACATTGGAACCCCTCACAAGTGACACCATTTTGAAAAGTAGACTCCTTAAGGAACTTATCTAGATGTGTGGTGAGCACTTTAACCCAACAAGTGCTTCACAGAAGTTTATAATGCAGAGCCGTAAAAATAAAAAATCATATTTTTTCACAAAAATGATCTTTTCGCCCCCAATTTTTTATTTTCCCAAGGGTAAGAGAAGAAATTAGACCACAAAAGTTGTTGTGCAATTTGTCCTGAGTGCGACGATACCCCATATGTGGGGGTAAACCACTTTTTGGGTGCATGGCAGAGCTCGGAATGGAAGGAGCGCCATTTGACTTTTCAATGCAAAATTGACTGGAATTAAGATGGGACGCCATGTTGGATTGGAGAGCCCCTGATGTGCCTAAACATTAAAACCCCCCACAAGTGACACCATTTTGGAAACTAGACCCCCTAAGGAACTTATCTAGATGTGTTTTGAGAGCTTTGAACCCCCAAGTGTTTCACTACAGTTTATAACGCAGAGCCGTTAAAATATTTTTTTTTTTTTCGCAAAAATTATTTTTTAGCCCCCAGTTTTGTATTTTCACAAGGGTAACAGAATAAATTGGACCCCAAAAGTTGTTGTCCAATTTGTCCTGAGTACGCTGATACCCAATATGTGGGGGGGAACCACTGTTTGGGCGCATGGCAGAGCTCGGAAGGGAAGGAGCGCCATTTGGAATGCAGACTTAGATGGATTGGTCTGCAGGAGTCACGTTGCATTTGCAGAGCCCCTGATGTACCCAAACAGTACAAACCCCCCACAAGTGACCCCATATTAGAAACTAGACCTCCCAAGGAACTTATCTAGATGTGTTGTGAAAACTTTGAACCCCCAAGTGTTTCACTACAGTTTACAACGCAGAGCCGTGAAAATAAAAAAATCCTTTTTTTTTCCCCACAAAAATGATTTTTAGCCCCCCCAATTTTTATTTCCCCAAGGATAACAGAATAACAGATAACAGAATATATTGGACCCCAAAAGTTGTTGTCCAATTTGTCCTGAGTACGCTGATACCCAATATGTTGGGGTAAACCCCTGTTTGGGCACACGGGAGAGCTCGGAAGTGAAGGAGCACTGTTTTACTTTTTCAATGCAGAATTGGCTGGAATAGATATCGGACGCCATGTCGCGTTTGGAGACCCCCTGATGTGCCTAAACAGTGGAAACCCCCCAATTATAAATGAAACCCTAATCCAAACGCACCCCTAACCCTAATCCCAACTGTAACCCTAACCACACACCTAACCCTGACACACCCCTAATTCTAATCCCAACCCTAATCCCAACCGTAAATGTAATCCAAACCCTAACCCTAGCCCTAGCCCTAACCCTAGCCCTAACCTTAATGGGAAAATGGAAATAAATACATTTTTTTTAATTTTATTATTTTTCCCTAAGGCTAGGTTCACATTGCGTTAGGGAAATCCGTTTAGCGCTAGCGGATTGCGCTAACGCAATGTCTTTTTAGGTGTCGTGTTTAGTGGTCGCGTTAACGTCCCCGCTCTGGAAGATCGGGGATCGGACCTCGGGCGCGCCGCGGACTGTCATGATCCCAATGGCAGGGGATCACAAAAGGACAAGCAGAAAAACAAAACAAGCTCTAGGGTGATGGAACGTAAGCTGACCGCGATCCTGAACCTAAACACACAACTAGCAGTAGCCGGGGAACGTTCCTACGATGATTCCTAGACGTCTCGCGCCAGCCGAAGGATTAACTTCCCCTAAAAGAAGAAACACAGACCTCACTTGCCTCCAGAGAAACACCCCACAGAAATAGCAGCCCCCCACATGTAATAACGGTGAAATGAGAGGAAATCACATACGTAGTTATGAAAATAGAATCAGCAAAAATGAGGCCCGCTAAAGCTAGATAGCAGAGGATACAAAAGTGAACTGCGCGGTCAGCGAAAAACCCTTCAAAAAACCATCCTGAAATTACTTGAACTCATGTGCCAACTCATGGAACATGAGGAGTAATTTCAGCCCACTAGAGCAACCAGCAGCAAGGAATCAAATATCTGCAAGCTGGACTAAGACAAAAAGTAAGCAAAACGTAGAACAGGAAAATCAAAACTTAGCTTGTCCTGAAGATAACAGACGCAGGGAGCAGAGGTAAAAAGACACGCTGATTACATTGATAGCCGGCGAGGAAATGACAAAAAAGCCAGGTTAAATAGGAAACACCCATAACCTGATGGAACAGGTGGACACCAGAGACCGCAGAGAACACAAGTCACCCAGTACCATCAGTAACCACCAGAGGGAACCCAAAAACAGAACTCACAACAGCGGACGCTGCAAGCAGCGTCTGAGGCGCGCCACAAAAGAACGGCATCTTGCTAGCGCGAGCCGAAAATGGCACGCTCTAGCGATGCGCTACACCCGAAAATCACATTGCTGTCAATGGTTGTGCTAACGGACCCGTTGCACGGCGTTAATAGTGACATTTTCGCCGTGCAACGCTGTCCGTTAGCGTTAACCCATTAACGCAATGTGAACCTAGCCTAACTAAGGGAGTGAGGAAGGGGGGATTCTTTTACTTTTATAGCGTTTTTTATATCGGATTTTTATGATTGGCAGCCGTCACACACTAAAAGACGCTTTTTATAGCAAAAAAGTTTTTGCGTCTCCACATTTTGAGACCTATAATTTTTCCATATTTTGGTCCACAGAGTCATGTGAGGTCTTGTTTTTTGCGGGACGAGTTGACGTTTTTATCGGTTACATTTTCGGACACGTGACAGTTTTTGATCGCTTTTTATTCTGATTTTTTGTGAGGCAGAATGACCAAAAACCAGCTATTCATGAATTTCTTTTGGGGGAGGCGTTTATACCGTTCCGCGTTTGGTAAAATTGATGAAGCAGTTTTATTCTTCGGGTCAGTACGATTACAGCGATACCTCATTTATATCATTTTTTTTATGTTTTGGCACTTTTATACGATAAAAGCTATTTTATAGAAAAAATAATTATTTTGGCATCGCTTTATTCTGAGGACTATAACTTTTTTATTTTTTTGGTTATGATGCTATATGGTGGCTCGTTTTTTGCGGGACAAGATGACGTTTTCAGAGGTACCATGGCTATTTATATCCGTCTTTTTGATCGCGTGTTATTCCACTTTTTGTTCAGCGTTATGATAATAAAGCGTTGTTTTTTGGCTCATTTTTTTTTTTTCTTACGGTGTTCACTGAAGGGGTTAACTAGTGGGCCAGTTTTATAGGTCGGGTCGTTACGGACGCGGCGATACTAAATATGTGCACTTTTATTGTTTTTTTGTTTTTTTTTTAGATAAAGAAATGTATTTATGGGAATAATATTTTTTTTTTCTGCTTTATTTAGGAATTTTTTTTTTTTTTTTTTTTTTTTTACACGTGTGGAAATTTTTTTTTTTACTTTTTCACTTTGTCCCAGGGGGGGACATCACAGATCACCGATCTGACAGTGTGCACAGCACTCTGTTAGATCGGTGATCTGACATACAGCCGGGCAGGATTAGAGCTGCAGCTGCAGCCTGATCCTGACCCGGAAGTGCTCCCTACAGGACCCGGATGCAGCCCGGCGGCCATTTTGGATCCGGGGACTGCAGGGAGAAGACGCTCGGTACACGGTGAGTACATCACCGTGTACCGATCGTCTCAGGGAAGCCCGCAGGGAGCCACCTCCCTGCGCGATGCTTCCCTGCACCGCCGGCACACCGCGATCATCTTTGATCGCGGTGTGCCGGGGGTTAATGTGCCGGGAGCGGTCCGTGACCGCTCCTGGCACTTAGTGCCGAATGTCAGCTGCGATAGGCAGCTGACACCCGGCTGCGATCGGCCGCGCTCCCCCCGTGAGCGCGGCCGATCGCATATGACGTACTATCCCGTCACTGGGAATTAAGTCCCAGGTCACCTGGACGGGATAGTACGTCATATGGGATTAAGGGGTTAACGACATCCTGAGGCCATTGATCGGTAGGAGTGTGATTATTTATTTGGATGATATTTTGATCTATTCGCACGATCTGGAGTCGCATTGGTATAGAGTTAGTGAGGTCCTGCAGATTCTGAAAGAAAACACACTTTTTGCTAAACAGGAGAAATTCGAATTTGCGGACACAAAATTAGTTTTTTGGGGTACCTTGTTTCCAGTGATGGTTTGGAGATGTACCTGGTGAAGGTTCAGGCGGTATTGGAGTGGCCTAGATGTGAATGCTTGAAGTTGATTCAGAGATTTTTGCTGTTTGCTAATAGTTTTGAGCATTCCGATACTGCAAATATTGGGTATCAGCCGATATTCGCTGTATCGGAATTCCGATACTGAGTTCCGATATTTTTGCGATATCGGATAGCGGAATCAGAAGTTCCCATAGTGCAATGATGCACTATAATGGAGTGTGGGTGGTGCGTGGGCGGAGACTGCATGTGTGTGTGCGGGCGGGGTCTGTGCGTGACTGTGGGGGGTCTGTGCGTGCCTGCCGGGGCTCTGTACGGGCTTGCCAAGGCTCTGTGCGGGCTTGCCGGGGCTCTGTGTGGCTTGCGGGGGCTCTGTGCGGCTTGCGGAGGCTCTGTGTGGGCTTGCTGGGGCTCTGTGCTGGCTTGCCGGGGCTCTGTGCGGCTTGCGGGGGATCTGTGCTGGCTGAATGGATGAAACGTGTGGCCATCAGGTGCAATCTGGCGCTAATACAACTCTATGAGAGAAAAACGGATCTGGCAGAAAAAACGGATCCTGCAAATGTGCTCGCAGGATGCATTTTTTTCCCATAGACTTGTATTATCATGCAGCGGATCCATCGTGTTTTGGCGCACCATCGGCACGAAAAAACGTTCAAGTGAGCGTTTTGTTTGTCCGTCGCGTCCGCCACTTTCTACCACGCATCCGCCGCTGAAACTCCGCCCCCTCCTCCCCGGACTTCAGAATGGGCAGCGGATGCGTTGAAAAACTGCATCCGCTGCCCACGTGGTGCACAAATTTCACAACGTGCGTCGTTACTTCGGCCCGACGCATAGCGACAGACCCGTACCGAAGCAAGTGTGAAAGAGGCCTTAATGAGCGTTGAAGTTTTTAAAAAAGGAAAAAAATGGCATGGGCACCAGCACAATTTTCTGCAGCAGAGGGGGAAAGCCGATGGCCGGAGGCCAATATTTGTAGCCTGCTATGAATATCAGCCTGCAGCTGCCTGCGTAGCCTTTACTGGCTATTAAAATAGGGGGACCCCCCAAAAAAATGACGTGGGGTCCCCCTATATTTTATAGCCAGAAAGGATATTGGCCCCCCTGGCTACAAATACCAGTCCGCAGCCTCCCCAGAAATGGCACATCTGTAAGATGTGCCAATTCCGGCACTTAGCCCCTCTCTTCCCACTCCCATGTAGCGATGGGATATGGGGTAATAAGGGGTTAAGGGGTTAATGTCACCTTGCTATTGTAAGGTGACATTAAGACGGGTTAATAACGGAGAGGCGTCAATAAGACGCCTATCCATTATTAATTAAATAGTAATAAAGGGTTAATAAAACACACACACATTAGGAAAAAAGTATTTTTATATTCTTCATTTAACCATACTTACCATACTTCAGCGCCTGCAAAAAACGTAAAACAATAAACCGTATGCTACCTGTCTGCCGTAGTCCAATTAATAACGAGTGTCCCACGACGATCTCCCCTATAGAACAGTGACATTGGGTGATGTCACTGCTCTATAGGACCCTCAGTGACACACTGACAGGAGACAATAGCTCCTGCAGTGCATCACTGAGAGGTTACCTTAGGACAAAGTCTCACTTGATGGCAATTGCTGCGTGGGAAAATTTCTCATACAGCAATGCTAAAGTGAGACTAGGGACTATTTTTTTTACAGCGGCGGAGGAATACAGTGCGGAAGGATGCCTTCCTCCCATCATTGTGTTCCTGGAGCCCCTAGAGAGCGGTTGCAACAGCTGATGCTGCCGTTCTCTACAGGAGATCATCGTGGGACACTCGTGGATTTCTGCGGACAGGGAGTATATTGGTTGTTTGTTATTGTAATCTTTTTTACAGATGACACTGGCTTCGGGGATCAAAGTGACAATTAATGGTGAGTATGTACTCTATTTTATATGTACTGTATGTCTGTATGTATGTATTGTATGTAATGTATGAATGTATTGTATGTAGTATGTATGTAGTATTTTTTTTTTTACATTCAACACATTAGCCGGATGATGGGACTACTACTGTCCCATCGTTGACTTATGTGTCAATCACTGTCACTGTTGCAGGCATCGTCCGATAGGACTTGTAGTCCCATCGGACGATGCCTGCACAGACCCCCGGCAGCCCACAGAGAACCCCATCAAGCCCGCACAAAGCCCCCACAAGCTGCACAGAGCCCCGGCAAGCCGCACAGAACCCCGGCAAGCCTGCAGAGAGCCCCGGCAAGCCCGCACAGAGCCCTGGCAAGCCCGCACAGAGCCCCCGCAAGCCGCACAGAGCCCTGGCAAGCCCACACAGAGCCCCGGCAAGCCCACACAGAGCCCCCGCAAGCCGCACAGAGTCCCGGCAAGCCCGCACAGAGCCCCCACAAGCCACACAGAGCCCCGGCAAGCCCGTACAGAGCCCCGGCAAGCCCGCCCAGAGCCCCCGCAAGCCACACAGAGCCCCGGCAAGCCCACACAGAGCCCCGGCAAGCCGGCACAGAGCCCCGGCAAGCACTCACAGAGCCCAGGCAGGCCACACAGAGCCCCGATACGCCCATACAGGTCCCCGGCAGGCCCATACAGACCCTGCCCGAACACAGACATGCACAGTGTCCGCCCACGCACCGCCCACACTCTTCCCCCCTCCGGAACAGGATGTAGAAGGACAGAAAAGGCTTATTTACATTCCGATATTTGTGTCCCATTGATTTGCATTGGTATCGGGTATCGGTATCGGCGATATCCGATATTTTTTGGATATCGGCCGATCCAATCCGATACCGATACTTCTTGATATTGGAAGGTATCATTCAACACTATTTGCTAATTATTATAGAAAATTCATAAAGAATTTTTCTGTTATCGCAAAACCCCTTACTGATCTTACTAAGAAGGGTTCCAATACTGTCCAATGGTCTACTGAGGCTGTTAAGGCTTTTTAGCACCTCAAGGAGAGGTTTAGCTCTGTTCCTGTTTTGATCCAGACAGATGAGACTAAGTCCTTTCTGGTAGGTAGAGGTGGATGCCTCATCAGTAGGAGTGGGGCTGTTCTGTCCTAGAAACGCATGCTTGCATTTGAGCATTGGCAACAATTTTTGGAGGGCGCTAGACATCCTATACAAGTCTTTACTGATCACAAGAACCTGATCTACCTGGATGCTGCTAAGCGGTTGAATGCCCGTCAAGCTAGGTGGGCATTGTTTTTTGCCCGGTTCCATTTCTCTGTGACATATATCCCTGAGACAAAAAATGTTAAAGCTGATGCTTTGTCTCAAAGTTTCTCCCCAATGGTTAATACTGAAAAGGAAGAATATATTCTGCAGAGAGGGGTGGTGGTGGCAGCATTAGGTTCTGAGTTGGAAAATAGCATTCTGAAAGCCCAGGATGCGGCATCAACTAACACTCTGTAAGGGAAATTATTTGTGCCTAAAGCACTGAGGAGAGCTTTGTTTACAGAATGTCATGAGTCTTGTTTGCCAGGTCATCCAGGGATTGCCGAAACAAGAAAGTTGATCAGTTAGAGTTTCTGGTAGCCAGGGTGGCTAAGAGAAATTGTCAAGTGGGTGCGTCAGTGTACCATGTGCGCTAGGTCTAAGACTTATCATTCTCAAGCAGCAGGGTTGCTTTGCCCGTTAGAGGTTCCTCGTTCTCCATGGCATGGATGCATCTTGCAATGGATTTTATCAACGACCTGCTGGTCTCTGAGGGTTTTTCTGTTATCTGGGTCATTGTGGACCGGTTTAATAAGATGTGTCATCTTGTCCCATTCAAAAAATTACCCTGCGCTAAGATGCTTGCAAGGGCATTTGTGAAAGAGATTGTCAGACTCCATAGTGTTCCCACGGACATTTTCTCCAATAGGGGACGACAGTTTGTGGTTCACTTTTGGCGTGCCTTTTGTGACAGACTTAAGGTTCATTTGGCATTTTCGTTGGGCTATCGTCCGCAGTCCAATGGACAGACCGAGTGGAAGAACCAGGACGTTGAGCAGTTTTTGAGATGTTTTGTAGCGGACAATCAGGAGATGTGATCGGAATATCTACCATTGGCTGAGTTTGCTCTCAATAATTATATGTCTTCTTTGGCTGGGTGTTCTCCTTTCTTTTGTTGTACTGGGAAGAATCCATCTTTCGGTCCTTTTTCTAGGATTGGGGTGGCGGTGCCTGAGGAGAAGTGTTTTTCTGGACATTTGGAAAAGGTTTGGACCCGTGTGCGCCATTATCTTAAACAGGCTAATAGTTACATAGTTACATAGTTATTAAGGTTGAAGGAAGACTATATGTCCATCTAGTTCAACCCATAGCCTCACCTAACATTCCTTAACATGTTGATCCAGAGGAAGGCAAAAAAAAACCATGCGGCAAAGAGTAAGCTCCACATTGGGGAAAAAAATTCCTTCCCGACTCCACATACGGCAATCAGACTAGTTCCCTGGATCAACGCCCTATCAAGGAATCTAGTTCATTACAACATCATACGGCAGAGAGTTCCATAGTATCACTGCTCTTACAGTAAAGAATCCGCGCCTGTTATTATGCTTAAACCTTTTTTCCTCCAAACGCAGAGGATGCCCCCTTGTCCCTGTTTCAGGTCTATGATTAAAAAGATCATCAGAAAGGTCTTTGTACTGTCCCCTCATATATTTATACATTAAAATAAGATCACCCCTTAGTCTTCGTTTTTCCAAACTAAATAGCCCCAAGTGTAATAACCTATCTTGGTATTGCAGATCCCCCAGTCCTCTAATAACCTTGGTCGCTCTTCTCTGCACCCGCTCCAGTTCAGCTATGTCTTTCTTAAACACCGGAGACCAGAACTGTGCACAGTATTCTAAGTGTGGTCGAACTAGTGACTTGTATAGAGGTAAAATTATATTCTCCTCATGAGCATCTATGCCTCTTTTAATGCATCCCATTATTTTATTTGCCTTTGTAGCAGCTGCCTGACACTGGCCCCTGAATATGAGTTTGTCATCCACCCATACACCCAGGTCTTTTTCATTGACGGTTTTGCCCAGAGTTTTAGAATTAAGCACATAATTATACATCTTATTACTTCTACCCAAGTGCATGACCTTACATTTATCCCCATTAAAGCTCATTTGCCATTTATCAGCCCAAGCTTCTAGTTTACATAAATCATCCTGTAATATAAAATTGTCCTCCTCTGTATTGATTACCCTGCAGAGTTTAGTGTCATCTGCAAATATTGAAATTCTACTCTGAATGCCCCCTACAAGGTCATTAATAAATATGTTAAAAAGAAGAGGGCCCAATACTGACCCCTGTGGTACCCCACTGCTAACCGCTACCTAGTTCGAGTGTGCTCCATTAATAACCACCCTTTGTTTCCTATCCCTGAGCCAGCTCTCAACCCACTTGCACATATTTTCCCTTATCCCCATTATTCTCATTTTATGTATCAACCTTTTGTGTGGCACCGTATCAAAAGCTTTTGAAAAGTCCATATACACTACATCCACTGGGTTCCCTTGGTCCAATCCGGAACTTACCTCTTCATAGAAACTGATCAAATTAGTCTGACATGAACGGTCCCTAGTAAACCCGTGCTGATACTGGGTCATGAGGTTATTCCTCTTCAGATACTCCAGTATAGCGTCCCTTAGAATGCCCTCCAGGATTTTACCCACAGTAGAGGTTAAGCTTACTGGCCTATAATTTCCGAGTTCAGTTTTTGTTCCCTTTTTGAATATTGGCACCACATTTGCTATACGCCAGTCCTGTGGCACAGACCCTGTTATTATGGAGTCTTTAAAGATTAAAAATAATGGTCTATCAATGACTGTACTTAATTCCTGGTGGCATTATTATTTTTATTATTATTATAATTTTTTATAGCGCCATTTATTCCATGGCGCTTTACATGTGAATGCGGGGCAAATATAGACAAATACATTAAACATGAGCAAAAAACAAGGCACACAGGTACATAAGGAGGGAGGACCCTGTGAGGGCTCACAGTCTGCAGGGGATGGGTGATGAAACACTAGGAGAGGGTAGGATAGTCTGATGTGTTGGGGTAGACAGTTCCAGAGTATGGGGGAAGCACGGGAGAATTTTTGGATGCGTTTGTGGGAGGAAGAGATGAGAGGGGAGTAGAGAAGGAGGTATTGAGAGGATCAGGAGTTGCGTGTAGGTAGGTACCGGGAGAACATGTCACAGATGTATGGAGGAGACAGGTTGTGGATGGCTTTGTATGTCATTGTGAGGGTTTTGAACTGGAGTCTCTGGGCGATAGGAAGCCAGTGAAGGGCTTGACATAGGGGAGAGGCTGGGGAATAGCAGGGAGACAGGTAGACTAGTCGGGCAGCAGAGTGTAGGATGGATTGGGAGTGGTGCCAGAGTGCTAGAGGGGAGTCCAGAAAGTAGGAGGTTGTAGTAGTCGAAGCGGGAGATTATAAGGGCATGCACTAGCGTTTTTGCGGTGTCGCGGTCAAGGAAAGCTTGTATCCGGGAAATATTTTTGAGTTTGAGACGGCAGGAGAAGGCAAGGGCTTGGATATGTGGCTTGAAAGAGAGGGCAGAGTAGAGGAACACCCCGAGGCACCGGGCATGTGGGACTGTGGAAAGTGAGCAGCCATTGACATAGATGGATAGGTCTGGTGGAGGGGTAGAGTGAGATGGGGGAAAGATGGGGGAAAGATGATGAATTCTGTTTTGTCCATGTTCAGTTGTAGAAAGCGAGCAGAAAAGAAGGCTGAAATAGCAGACAGACAGTGCGGGATTTTGGTAAGAGGCATAGAGGAGAGTTACAGTATCTTGTGTCCTGGAAGGGTTTCAGTCCTGAGGACAATTCCTGGGAGAAAGCTGTGGATGTCTCAGCCTCAAGGTTAATTAAGGCTTTTCACAGGAGATTTCTGAATAAGGCCCAGCCTAGAAGATCCTGGGGATCCTTGTTAAAGGGGAGGTACTGTTAGAATCTGTTTAGTTTGTTACTCTCCGCCATTTTCTTGCGGAGTTCTGGCTGTTGGTCTTTTTCCTCTGGTGCTGAGTTTGTCTTGGGTCAGGTGTTTGTTTCACTCTTTATTAACCAGCACCTGCCTTCCAGTCCTTGCTGGACAACAGTGTTAATCTGCTTGAGCTCTAGCTTGGTGCTTTGCTTTGTGTTCTGTGTGTGTTATTTGTGCAGTGCTGGTACCTCTGGTTCTGCTAGCCTTAGTTTCTGTTTTCTATTGGTTTCTGCAGCCTTCTCTGTGTTTTCTACTAGGAGGTGACCCCTTTTTGTACCCAGTCCTTAGTTCTTTTAGGGTACCCCTTCCCCTTATCTATAGGTCTTTGCTTGAGATTAACCTCGGCTCGTCGGTGGGTCTATTCGCAAGGAATAGACTTCATTGTAGGGGTTGTACGCACCAAATTGTAGGGTTTCAGCCTAGTCATAGTGCAGGGACAGTTTTCCACCTTCTACCTTAGTCCTGTGTTGCAGATCCGTAACAATATGCAGCTGTTATGAATTTACATGCACCTGAAATGTTGAAATTCTTTGATAGCGGCATACTGAGAAACTTACATTGTAAGAATTGGCATTTTAGAACAGCATAATACCATTTAATTTATGAGAAGTTTTCTCTCCATTTAATAAACATTTGGCAAGTATTAGGGCTTATAATAAACAGGTTGAAAATTAATATTCTTTACCAATTTCAAAGTAGAAGCCATTTATCTTGAACATTACTTATTATTTTAACCCCTTAACCCCCAGCTTTTTTCGGTTTTGCATTTTCGTTTTTTACTCCCCTCTTCCCAGAGCCATAACTATTTTATTTTTCTGTCAATATGGCCATGTGAGGGCTTATTCTTTGTGGGACGAGTTTTTTTCAACGACACTATTGTTTTAACCATGTCGTGTACTAGAAAATGGGAAAAAAATTCCAAGTGCAGTGAAATTGCAAAAAAAGTGCAATCCCACACATGTTTTTTGTTTGGCTTTTTGCTAGGTTCAGTTAATGCTAAAACTGACCTGCCTTAATAATTTTCCAGGACACTACAAGTTCATAGACACCAAACATGTCTAGGTTCTTTTTTATCTAAGTGGTGAAAAAAATTCTAAACTTAGCTAAAAAAAAAAATAAATTGTGCAATATTCCCTTACCCGTAGCATCTCCATTTTTTGTGATTTGGAGTTAAGCTTATTTTTTGCGTGCTGAGCTGCCGTTTTTAATGATTCCATTTTGGTGCAGATACGTTCTTTTGATAGTAAGTTAATGCACGTTAATTCAATGTCACGGCGACCAAAAAAAGTAATTCTGGCGTTTTGACTTTTTTTCATTACACCATTTAGCCATCAGGTTAATCCTTTTTTATTGATAGATCAGGCGATTCTGAACTCGGCGATAACAAATATGTGTAGGTTTGATTTTTTTATTGTTTTATTTTGAATGGGGCGAAAGGGGGTGATTTAAGCTTTTATTTTTTTTATTTTTTTCATATTTCTAAAAACATTTTTTTTTTTTGGCATGCTTCAATAGCCTCCATGGGAGGCTAGAAGCTGCCATAACTCATATTGCCTATGCTACATAGAGGCGATGCTCAGATCACCCCTATGTAGTAGAATTACTGCATTGATATGAGCGCCGCCCACAGGGTGGAGCTCATTGCAATCTGGCATCAACAACATAAAGATCTTCAGGAGACCCCTGGATGTCATGCCGACACACCACTGACCCCCGATCATGTGACAAGAGTCAGCGGTGTGCGCATTTCCGGCCTGATGGCTAGAAGCGCTTGTTAAATGCCGCTGTCAGAGTTTGACAGCGGCATTTAACTAGTTAATAGGTGCGTGCAGAAGACGATTCTGCCTGCACCTATTGCAGGCACATGTCATCTGTTGAAAACAGTTGACATGTCGCAGCTTTAAGGTGGGCTCACCTCCAGGGCCCACCTCAAAGCGGGGGTACTGACCTCGGACATTCTATTCCATCCGAGATAAGGAAAGGGTTAAACATTGCATCATGCCAGACAAGTTATATTTCAGGGATCAAAATACACTAGATCTTTTTGCAAAGTGAAGATTCAATTTACATTTTTACCATATTAACTGCCTCTAGATATTTAAAACATATATTGATTCTACTAGATCTAAGTTTATGCACTCAGTGGGTAATAATGTATTTTATATCTTTCTTCTAGCTTAAAAGGGAAAAATCTGGACTAGGGTTGAGCGAAACGGGTCGTTCATTTTCAAAAGTCGCCGACTTTTGGCAAAGTCGGGTTTCATGAAACCCGATCCGACCCCTGTGCGGGGTCGGCCATGCGGTACGCGACTTTCGCGCCAAAGTCGCGTTTCAATGACGCGAAAAGCGCCATTTCTCAGCCAATGAAGGTAAACGCAGAGTGTGGGCAGCGTGATGACATAGGTCCTGGTCCCCACCATCTTAGAGAAGGGCATTGCAGTGATTGGCTTGCTGTCTGCGGCGTCACAGGGGCTATAAAGGGGCGTTCCCGCCGACCGCCATGTTACTGCTGCTGATCTGAGCTTAGGGAGAGGTTGCTGCCGCTTCGTCAGAAGCAGGGATAGCGTTAGGCAGGGTCCATTAACCACCAAACCGCTTGTGCTGTAGCGATTTCCACTGCCCAACACCACCTTCGGTGTGCAGGGACAGTGGAAGCTACATTTTTTTTTTCCCCCTCAGCGCTGTAGCTCATTGGGCTGCCCTAGAAGGCTCCCTGATAGCTGCATTGCTGTGTGTACGCCGCTGTGCAAACCAACTGCTTTTTTCAAAGCACAAATCCTCTTGTTCCTTCCTTTCTGCACAGCTATCTTTTTGGTTTGTACACACTTTTTATTTAATTTGTGCATCAGTCCACTCCTTATTGCTGCCTGCCATACCTGGCTGAGATTACTGCAGGGAGATAGTAATTGAAGGACACTCCCTGTTTTTTTTTTTTTTGTGGGAGATTAAGATTGGCATTTCTGCTAGAGTGCCATCCCTGTCTGTGTCATCTCTCACTCAGTGGGCCATAGAAAGCCTATTTATTTTTTTGCTTGATTTGGGTTATAAAATCTACCTGAAAAAATCACTACAACAATCAGTGGGAGAAAAATATTGGCCTCAGGGCTTGTGTGCCACTCCTGACTCCTGTGTGCATCATCACTCACTCAGTGGGCCATAGAAAGCCTATTTATTTTTTTGCTTGATTTTGGTTCTAAAATCTACCTGAAAAAATCACTACATCAATCAGTGGGAGAAAAATATTGGCCTCAGGGCTTGTGTGCCACTCCTGACTCCTGTGTGCATCATCACTCACTCAGTGGGCCATAGAAAGCCAATTTTTTTTTTTTGCTTTATTTGGGTTCTAAATTCTACTTGAAAAAATCAATAAATCAATCAGTGGGAGATTAATATTGGCCTTTGGGCTTGTGTGCCAGTCCTAAGCGTGCCATCTCTCTCTCTCAGATAGTGGGCCATAGAAAGCCTATTTATTTTTATTTTTTTTTATTGGGTTTATAAATTTTCCCTGGAAAAAACAAAAAAGTGGGAGATTAATATTGGCCTCTGGGCTTGTGTGCCAGTCCTGAGCGTGCCATCTCTCTCACAAATAGTGGGCCATAGAAAGCCTATTTATTTATTTTTTTTTGGTTTTATAAATTCTCCCTTAAAAAAAAAAGGGAGATTAATATTGGCCTTTGGGCTTGTGTGCCAGTCCTAAGCGTGCCATCTCTCTCTGTCTCTCAGATAGTGGGCCATAGAAAGCCTATTTATTATTTTTTTTATTGGGTTTATAAATTTTCCCTGGAACAAAAAAAAAAAGTGGGAGATAAATATTTGCCTCTGGGCTTGTGTGCCACTCCTGACTCCTGTGTGCGTCATCTCTCACTCAGTGGGCCATAGAAAGCCTTTTTTTGTTTTATTTGTTTTCTAAATTCTCCCTGAAAAAATCATTTTATTTTATTTGGTTTCTAAATTCTTCCTGAAAAAATCATTTTATTCTATTTTTTTTTTCCTAAAGTCTCCCTGAAAAAAAAAAAAAAAATCAGTGGGAGATTAATATTGCCCTTTCTGCTTGAGTGCCAGTCTTGACTCCTGGGTGTGCCATCTCTCTCTCTCTCTCCAATTGTGGGCCATAGAAAGCCTATTATTTTTTTTAGCTTGATTTGGGTTCCAAAATCTACCTGAAAAAATCACTACATCAATCAGTGGGAGATAAATATTGGCCTCTGGGCTTGTGTGCCACTCCTGACTCCTGTGTGCGTCATCTCTCACTCAGTGGGCCATAGAAAGCCTTTTTTTGTTTTATTTGTTTTCTAAATTCTCCCTGAAAAAATCATTTTATTTTCTTTGGTTTCTAAATTCTTCCTGAAAAAATCATTTTATTCTATTTTTTTTTTTTCCTAAAGTCTCCCTGAAAAAAAAAAAAAAAAAATCAGTGGGAGATTAATATTGCCCTTTCTGCTTGTGTGCCAGTCTTGACTCCTGGGTGTGCCATCTCTCTCTCTCTCTCCAATTGTGGGCCATAGAAAGCCTATTATTTTTTTTAGCTTGATTTGGGTTCCAAAATCTACCTGAAAAAATCACTACATCAATCAGTGGGAGATAAATATTGGCCTCTGGGCTTGTGTGCCACTCCTGACTCCTGTGTGCGTCATCTCTCACTCAGTGGGCCATAGAAAGCCTTTTTTTGTTTTATTTGTTTTCTAAATTCTCCCTGAAAAAATCATTTTGTTTTATTTGGTTTCTAAATTCTTCCTGAAAAAATCATTTTATTCTATTTTTTTTTCCTAAAGTCTCCCTGAAAAAAAAACAAAAAAAACAAATCAGTGGGAGATTAATATTGCCCTTTCTGCTTGTGTGCCAGTCTTGACTCCTGGGTGTGCCATCTCTCTCTCTCCAATTGTGGGCCATAGAAAGCCTATTATTTTTTTTAGCTTGATTTGGGTTCCAAAATCTACCTGAAAAAATCACTACATCAATCAGTGGGAGATAAATATTGGCCTCTGGGCTTGTGTGCCACTCCTGACTCCTGTGTGCGTCATCTCTCACTCAGTGGGCCATAGAAAGCCTTTTTTTGTTTTATTTGTTTTCTAAATTCTCCCTGAAAAAATCATTTTATTTTATTTGGTTTCTAAATTCTTCCTGAAAAAATCATTTTATTCTATAATTTTTTTTTCCTATAGTCTCCCTTAAAAAAAAAAAAAAATCAAATCAGTGGGAGATTAATATTTACATTTGTGCTTCAGTGATAGTCCTGCGTGTGTGGCATTTCTCTCATTTGTTGCCACCAACAACAGAGTGTGTAACATTGTGCCTGATTTTCGTTGTGGTCTCACTCACCTGTAAAGGGGTAGCTAAATCATACTGAAGTTATAGCTCACCGTGTAATTTGTGTGACAGCAACAAATACTGTTAGTTTGTTTACGTTTTTAAAACAATGAGGAAGTATGGTGGAAGAGGTCGTGGCCGGGGGCGTTCATTGTCAGCTGGTAATGAGGGTAGTGGTAGTGGTGGAGCATCAGCTGGTCGTGGGGAAAAAAATATTGCACCTAAGTCTGGAGCTGTGGAGCCAGGTTCGTCATCTGGCTACACAAGGCCTCGAACGCTCCCTTTTCTGGGAGTAGGAAAACCGCTTTTAAAGCCGGAGCAGCAAGAGCAAGTTTTGGCTTATCTTGCTGACTCAGCCTCTAGCTCTTTTGCCTCCTCTCGTGAAACTGGTAAATGTCAAAGCAGCGCGTCGTTAGTGGATGTTCACGGTCAGGGACAAGTCGCTTCCTTGTCCTCTTCAGCAAAAACAACAACAGAGAAGAATGCAGCAGGCGACACAACGGGTTACTCCATGGAGCTCTTTACACATACCGTCCCTGGCTTAGAAAGTGAAGCAGTTAACAGTCCATGCCCATTACAAGTTGAATCTGACATGGAGTGCACTAATGCACAGCCACAGCCAGACTACTATGCTGGTCCTTTGACTCAGACCACAACATTGCCCTCGCAGGGTGCTGATCAAGAATCAGACCCTGATGAGACTATGTTGCCCCATCACGAACGCTATACCACCGACCGACACGGTGACACAGACGAAGTTGCACACGAGCTACAAGAAGAGGTAATAGATGACCCAGTTCTTGACCCCGATTGGCAGCCATTGGGGGAACAGGGTGCAGGCGGCAGCAGTTCTGAAGCGGAGGAGGAGGGGCCGCAGCAGGCATCAACATCGCAACAGGTTCCATCTGCCGGGCCCGTATCTTGCCCAAAACGCGTGGCAAAGCCAAAACCTGTTGGAGGACAGCGTGGCCATCCGGTTAAAGCTCAGTCTGCAATGCCTGAAAAGGTATCCGATGCTAGAAAGAGTGCAGTCTGGCATTTTTTTAAACAACATCCAATTGATCAGCGCAAAGTCATCTGTCAAAAATGTTCAACTACCTTAAGCAGAGGACAGAATCTGAAAAGTCTCAATACAAGTTGCATGCATAGACATTTAACCACCATGCATTTGCAAGCCTGGACTAACTACCAAACGTCCCTTAAGGTTGTAGCACCCTCGGCCAATGAAGCTAGTCAGCAACGCAACATCCCTTCCGGCAGTGTAGGGCCACCATTTTCCGCACCACCTGCAGTATCTGTGCAGGTTTCTTTGCCAGGCCAAAGCAGTCAGGGTCAGGGAATCACCAGTTTCATAGTAGGAAACACTGCATCTAGAGCACCGGTGGCAACAATACCATCTCCCACCGTCTCTCAGTCTGCCATGTCCACCGGCACCCCCGCTAGTTCCACGATCTCCAGCTCTCCAGTCCAGCTCACCCTACATGAGACTATGGTTAGAAAAAGGAAGTACTTAGCCTCGCATCCGCGTACACAGGGTTTGAACGCACACATAGCTAGACTAATCTCGTTAGAGATGATGCCCTACCGGTTAGTTGAAAGCAAAGCTTTCAAAGCCCTGATGGACTACGCTGTACCACGCTACGAGCTACCCAGTCGACACTTTTTTTCCAGAAAAGCCATCTCAGCCCTCCACCAGCATGTTAAAGAGCGCATCGTCCATGCACTCAGGCAATCTGTGAGCACAAAGGTGCACCTGACAACAGATGCATGGACCAGTAGGCATGGCCAGGGACGTTACATGTCCATCACGGCACACTGGGTAAATGTGGTTGATGCAGGGTCCACAGGGGACAGCAAGTTTGGGACAGTTCTGCCTAGCCCACGGTCTAGGAAACAATTGGCTGTAGCCGTTCGCACCCCCTCCTCCTCCTCTTCGTCCTCCTGCAGAAGCGAGAGCTCGTCCACAGACCACAGTCGCACAACCACTCCATCCGCAGCTGCCACTGTTGCACACCAGGTCTCCCATTATGGGGCAGCTACTGGCAAACGTCAGCAGGCTGTATTGGCTATGAAGTGTTTGGGCGACAACAGACACACCGCGGAAGTTCTGTCCGAGTTCTTGCAGAAAGAAACGCAGTCGTGGCTGGGCACTGTAGATCTTGAGGCAGGCAAGGTAGTGAGTGATAACGGAAGGAATTTCATGGCTGCCATCTCCCTTTCCCAACTGAAACACATTCCTTGCCTGGCTCACACCTTAAACCTGGTGGTGCAGTGCTTCCTGAAAAGTTATCCGGGGTTATCCGACCTGCTCCTCAAAGTGCGTGGACTTTGCTCACATATCCGCCGTTCGCCCGTACACTCCAGCCGTATGCAGACCTATCAGCGTTCTTTGAACCTTCCCCAGCATCGCCTAATCATAGACGTTGCAACAAGGTGGAACTCAACACTGCACATGCTTCAGAGACTGTGTGAACAGAGGCGGGCTGTTATGTTTTTGTGGGAGGATACACATACACGGGCAGGCAGTAGGATGGCAGACATGGAGTTGTCAGGTGTGCAGTGGTCGAAGATTCAAGACATGTGTCAAGTCCTTCAGTGTTTTGAGGAATGCACACGGCTGGTTATTGCAGACAACGCCATAATAAGCATGAGCATCCCCCTAATGCGTCTGCTGATGCAAAGTTTGACGCACATAAAGGATCAGGCGTCTGCAGCTGAGGAAGAGGAAAGCCTTGATGACAGTCAGCCATTGTCTGGCCAGGGCAGTGTACAGGACGAGGTAGCGGGCGAAGAGGAGGAGGAGGACGAGGAGGATGATGGGGATGATTATATTTTTAATGAGGAAGCTTTTCCGGGGCCACTGGAAATTGGTGGCGCGGCAAGGCCGGGTTCTGGTTTTTTGAGGGACACAAGTGACGTGGATTTGCCTGAAACTGCCCCTCAACCAAGCACAACCGCAGATTTGAGAACTGGAACTTTGGCCCACATGGCGGATTATGCCTTACGTATCCTCAAAAGGGACACACGCATAACTAAAATGATGAATGATGACGATTACTGGTTGGCCTGCCTCCTTGATCCTCGCTATAAAGGCAAATTGCAAAATATAATGCCACATGAGAACTTGGAACTAATATTAGCAACCAAACAATCAACTCTTGTTGACCGTTTGCTTCTGGCATTCCCTGCACACAGCACCCGTGATCGTTCTCACACGAGCTGCAGGGGCCAGCAGACCAGAGGAGTTAGAGGGGCAGAAATCAGAAGTGGCGTTGGCCAGAGGGGTTTTCTGACCAGGTTGTGGAGTGATTTTGCTATGACCGCAGACAGGACAGGTACTGCAGCATCAATTCAAAGTGACAGGAGACAACATTTGTCCAGTATGGTTACAAACTATTTTTCATCCCTTATCGATGTTCTCCCTCAACCGTCATTCCCATTTGATTACTGGGCATCAAAATTAGACACCTGGCCAGAATTGGCAGAATATGCATTGCAGGAGCTTGCTTGCCCGGCAGCTAGTGTCCTATCAGAAAGAGTATTCAGTGCTGCAGGTTCAATACTAACAGAAAAAAGGACTGGCTACCCAAAATGTAGATGATCTAACCTTCATTAAAATGAACCACAACTGGATTTCGAAATCTTTTGCCCCACCTTGCCCGGCTGACACCTAGCTTTCCTATGAAAAGGTCTTGCCTGTGGACTATTCTGAATGCCTTTTCCAATCTCGTAATTTTCTGCACCTGATTGTCCAGCATACGACATGTTTACACCTCACTAAATGGCCAAACTCCCCACACGGGGCCGTGGTATCGACACTTGGCGACAGCACCCGTGAGAGTGCAGTTTGTCTGAAGAGGTGGGTGAGCCCGCTTTTGGTCGACGGCACTGCCACTGGGTCCCTCCTAGTACAATAAAGTGTCTCTGGCGGTGGTGGTGCGCACCCATCGTCAGACACACCGTTGTAATATGAGGGGCCCTGGGCCTGTACCGCCGGCCACAAGACAGTTTCCCCCCACCCCAGCTCAAACAGTGCTCTACCACTTGCAAAATTATCTCACAGCTCCACCAATGTTTAGTCTATGCACTGACATCCTTCAATGCCTGCCACTGACAATACCATTGTATTGACATTTTTGTTATGTTAGGCCTTCGATGCCTGTCTGTGGTCACTCCTTCCACTAGGCCTCCACTGACCACACCACTGCTGCCCGTGTACCCCTGTAACCAATTTAAAATTGCCTACAGCCATGTGTTATTATTTTAGGCCTTCGATGCCTGTCTGCGGTGACTCCTTCCACTAGGCCTCCACTGTCATGATCCCAATGGCAGGGGATCACAAAAAGGACAAGCACAGATACAAACAAGCTCTAGGGCGATGGAACCTGAGCTGACCGCGACCCTGAACCTAACACACAAATAAATGTAGCCGGGGAACGTGCCTACGATGATCCTAGACGTCTCGCTCCAGCCGAAGATCTAACTTCCTCTATTAGAAGAAACACAGACCTCTCTTACCTCCAGAGAAATACCCCACAGCAAATAGCAGCCCCCCACATATAATGACGGTGAAATGAGAGGAAAGCACATACATAGAATGAAAACAGTTTCAGCAAAATGAGGCCCGCTAAAGCTAGATAGCAGAGGATACAAAAGTGAACTGCGCGGTCAGCGAAAAACCCTTCAAAAAACCATCCTGAAATTACTTGAACTCATGTGCCAACTCATGGTACATGAAAAGCAATTTCAGCCCACTAGAGCAACCAGCAGCAGAGAATCACATATCTGCAGGCTGGACTAAAAACCAAATTAAGCAAAACACAAAACAGGAAAATCCAAACTTAGCTTGTCCAGAAGGTTCTAGGAGCAGGGAGCAGAGGAAACAAGACACACTGGATACATTGATAACCGGCGAGGAAATGCCAGCAAAGCCAGGTTAAATAGGAAACTCCCATATGCTGATGGAACAGGTGGAACCCAGAAACCCAGGAAAGACAAGTCACCCAGTACCATCAGTAACCACCAGAGGGAGCCCAAAAACAGAACTCACAACAGTACCCCCCCCTTGAGGAGGGGTCACCGAACCCTCACGAGAACCACCAGGGCGACCAGGATGAGCCCTATGAAAAGCGCGAACCAAATCATCAGCATGAACATCCGAGGCAACCACCCAAGAATTATCCTCCTGACCATAACCCTTCCACTTGACCAAATACTGGAGTTTCCGTCTGGAAACACGAGAATCCAAGATCTTCTCCACAACATACTCCAATTCTCCCTCCACCAGCACTGGAGCAGGAGGCTCAAGCGAAGGAACAACAGGTACCTCATACTTCCGCAACAACGACCGATGGAACACATTATGAATAGCAAACGATGCCGGGAGATCCAAACGAAACGACACAGGGTTAAGAATTTCCAAGATCCTATAGGGACCGATGAACCGAGGCTTGAACTTAGGAGAAGAGACCTTCATAGGAACAAAACGAGAAGACAACCACACCAAGTCACCAACAAGAAGTCGAGGACCCACGCGGCGACGGCAATTAGCAAACTGCCGAGCCTTCTTCTGGGACAACTTCAAATTGTCCACCACATGACTCCAAATCCGATGCAACCTATCCACCACCATGTCCACTCCAGGACAATCAGAAGGTTCCACCTGACCAGAGGAAAAACGAGGATGAAACCCCGAATTACAAAAGAAAGGAGAAACCAAGGTAGCAGAACTAGCCCGATTATTAAGGGCAAACTCGGCCAGCGGCAAAAAGGTAACCCAGTCATCCTGATCAGCAGAAACAAAACACCTTAAATAAGTTTCCAAGGTCTGATTAGTTCGTTCAGTCTGGCCATTCGTCTGAGGATGGAATGCAGACGAAAAGGACAAATCAATGCCCATCTTAGCACAGAACGTCCGCCAAAATCTAGACACAAACTGGGATCCCCTGTCAGAAACGATGTTCTCAGGAATCCCATGCAAACGAACCACATTCTGAAAAAACAGAGGGACCAACTCAGAGGAGGAAGGCAACTTAGGCAAGGGTACCAGATGAACCATTTTAGAAAAGCGATCACACACAACCCAGATGACGGACATTTTTTGAGAGACAGGGAGATCCGAAATAAAGTCCATGGAAATGTGCGTCCAAGGCCTCTTCGGGATAGGCAAAGGTGACAACAATCCACTGGCCCGAGAACAGCAAGGCTTAGCCCGAGCACAAACCTCACAAGACTGCACAAAAGAACGCACATCCCTCGACAAGGAAGGCCACCAAAAAGACCTGGCCACCAAGTCTCTAGTACCAAATATTCCAGGATGACCTGCCAACGCAGAAGAATGGACCTCGGAGATGACTCTACTGGTCCAATTATCCGGAACAAACAGTCTCTCAGGCGGACAACGATCAGGTTTACCCGCCTGAAACTCCTGCAAAGCACGTCGCAAGTCTGGGGAGACAGCAGACAAAATCACCCCATCCTTAAGGATACCAGAGGGCTCAGAATTTCCAAGGGAGTCAGGCACAAAACTCCTAGAAAGAGCATCCGCCTTCACATTCTTTGAACCTGGCAGGTACGAAACCACAAAATCTAAACGAGAGAAAAACAGTGACCAACGAGCCTGTCTAGGATTCAGACGCCTGGCAGACTCAAGGTAAATCAAATTTTTGTGATCAGTCAAGACCACCACACGATGTCTAGCACCCTCTAGCCAATGACGCCACTCCTCAAATGCCCACTTCATGGCCAAAAGTTCCCTATTACCAACATCATAATTCCGCTCAGCCGGCAAAAACTTTCTAGAAAAAAACGCGCATGGCTTCATCACTGAGCCATCGGAGCTTCTCTGTGACAAAACCGCCCCCGCTCCAATCTCGGAAGCATCAACCTCAACCTGAAAAGGGAGCGAAACATCTGGCTGACGCAACACAGGAGCAGAAGAAAACCGGCGCTTAAGTTCCTGAAAGGCCTCCACAGCCGCAGGAGACCAATTAGCAACATCAGCACCCTTCTTAGTCAAATCCGTCAAAGGCTTAACAACACTAGAAAAATTAGTTATAAAACGACGATAGAAATTAGCAAAGCCCAAGAACTTCTGTAGACTCTTAAGAGATGTAGGCTGCGTCCAGTCACAAATAGCCTGAACCTTGACGGGATCCATCTCAATAGTAGAAGGGGAAAAAATATACCCCAAGAAAGAAATCTTCTGGACTCCAAAGAGACACTTTGAGCCTTTTACAAACAAGGAATTGGCCCGCAGGACCTGAAACACCTTCCTGACCTGCTGAACATGAGACTCCCAGTCATCAGAAAAAACCAAAATATCATCCAAATACACAATCATAAATTTATCCAGATATTCACGGAAAATATCGTGCATAAAGGACTGGAAAACTGAAGGAGCATTAGAAAGTCCAAAAGGCATTACCAAATACTCAAAATGGCACTCAGGCGTATTAAATGCGGTTTTCCACTCATCACCTTGCTTTATTCGTATAAGATTATACGCACCCCGAAGATCAATCTTAGTGAACCATTTAGCCCCCTTAATGCGAGCAAACAAATCAGTCAACAATGGCAAAGGATACTGATATTTTACGGTAATCTTATTCAAAAGACGATAATCTATACAAGGACTCAAGGAACCATCTTTTTTGGCCACGAAAAAAAAACCTGCTCCCAAAGGGGACAAAGATGGACGGATATGTCCCTTTTCCAAGGACTCCTTAACATAATCCCGCATAGCAGTATGCTCTGGCACTGACAGATTGAACAAACGACCTTTAGGAAATTTACTGCCTGGAATTAAATTTATAGCACAATCGCAATCCCTGTGAGGAGGAAGCGAACTGAGCTTAGGCTCCTCAAAAACATTCCGATAGTCAGACAAAAACACAGGAATCTCAGAAGGAGAAGATGAAGCGATAGAAATCGGAGGTGCATCATCATGAACCCCCTGACAACCCCAGCTTAACACAGACATTGATTTCCAGTCAAGGACTGGATTATGAGTTTGTAACCATGGCAGACCAAGTACTAGAACATCATGCAAATTATACAGTACCAGGAAGCGAATCACCTCCTGATGAACGGGAGTCATACGCATGGTCACTTGTGTCCAGTACTGAGGTTTATTCATAGCCAAAGGTGTAGAGTCAATTCCCTTCAAAGGAATAGGGACTTCCAGAGGCTCCAGACTAAACCCACAGCGATTGGCAAATGACCAATCCATAAGACTCAGGGCAGCGCCTGAATCCACATAGGCATCAACGGAAATGGATGATAATGAACAAATCAGAGTCACAGACAGAATGAACTTAGACTGTAAAGTACTAATGGCAACAGACTTATCAACCTTTTTTGTGCGTTTAGAGCATGCTGATATAACATGAGCTGAATCACCACAATAAAAGCACAACCCTTTTTTCCGCCTATACTTTTGCCGTTCACTTCTGGACTGAATTCTATCACATTGCATTATCTCAGGTGACGGTTCAGACAACACCGCCAAATGATGCACAGGTTTGCGCTCCCGTAAACGCCGATCAATCTGAACAGCCATAGTCATAGACTCATTCAGACCAGCAGGCGCAGGGAACCCCACCATAACATCTTTAATGGCCTCAGAAAGGCCATCTCTAAACTTTGCAGCCAGAGCGCACTCATTCCACTGAGTAAGCACCGACGACTTCCGAAATTTTTGACAATAAATTTCTGCTTCATCTTGCCCCTGAGAGAGGGCCAACAAAGCTTTTTCAGCCTGAATCTCTTGGTTAGGTTCCTCATAGAGCAAACCCAATGCCAGAAAAAACGCATCCGCATTAAGCAACGCAGGGTCCCCTGGTGCCAATGCAAATGCCCAATTCTGAGGGTCACCCCGCAGGAAAGATATAATTATCTTGACTTGCTGAGCAGGGTCTCCAGAGGAGCGAGATTTCAAAGAAAGAAACAACTTGCAATTGTTCCTAAAATTCAGAAAACGAGATCTATCTCCAGAAAAAAACTCTGGGACAGGAATTTTAGGTTCAGACATAGGAGCATGTACAACAAAATCCTGTATATTTTGAACCTTAGTGGCAAGATTATTCAGGCTGGAAGCCAAACTCTGGACGTCCATGATAAACAGCTGGGATCAGAGCCATTCAAAGATTAAGAGGAGGAGGAAGTAGCCAGACTGCAATAAGGCTAGGCAGCAAACTCTGAGGGAAAGAGAAAGAAAAAAAAAAAAAAAAAAAAAACTTCCTCAGACTACTTATCCTCCTACTTCAGCCAATACAATTAACACTTTGTGGGCCGGTTATACTGTCATGATCCCAATGGCAGGGGATCACAAAAAGGACAAGCACAGATACAAACAAGCTCTAGGGCGATGGAACCTGAGCTGACCGCGACCCTGAACCTAACACACAAATAAATGTAGCCGGGGAACGTGCCTACGATGATCCTAGACGTCTCGCTCCAGCCGAAGATCTAACTTCCTCTATTAGAAGAAACACAGACCTCTCTTACCTCCAGAGAAATACCCCACAGCAAATAGCAGCCCCCCACATATAATGACGGTGAAATGAGAGGAAAGCACATACATAGAATGAAAACAGTTTCAGCAAAATGAGGCCCGCTAAAGCTAGATAGCAGAGGATACAAAAGTGAACTGCGCGGTCAGCGAAAAACCCTTCAAAAAACCATCCTGAAATTACTTGAACTCATGTGCCAACTCATGGTACATGAAAAGCAATTTCAGCCCACTAGAGCAACCAGCAGCAGAGAATCACATATCTGCAGGCTGGACTAAAAACCAAATTAAGCAAAACACAAAACAGGAAAATCCAAACTTAGCTTGTCCAGAAGGTTCTAGGAGCAGGGAGCAGAGGAAACAAGACACACTGGATACATTGATAACCGGCGAGGAAATGCCAGCAAAGCCAGGTTAAATAGGAAACTCCCATATGCTGATGGAACAGGTGGAACCCAGAAACCCAGGAAAGACAAGTCACCCAGTACCATCAGTAACCACCAGAGGGAGCCCAAAAACAGAACTCACAACACTCCACTGACCACACCACTGCTGCCCGTGTACCCCTGTAACCAATTTAAAATTGCCTATAGCCATGTGTTATTATTTTAGGCCTTCGATGCCTGTCTGCGGTCACTCCTTCCACTAGGCCTCCACTGACCACACCACTGCTGCCCGTGTACCCCTGTAACCAATTTAAAATTGCCTACAGCCATGTGTTATTATTTTAGGCCTTCGATGCCTGTCTGCGGTCACTCCTTCCACTAGGCCTCCACTGACCACACCACTGCTGCCCGTGTACCCCTGTAACCAATTTAAAATTGCCTACAGCCATGTGTTATTATTTTAGGCCTTCGATGCCTGTCTGCGGTGACTCCTTCCACTAGGCCTCCACTGACCACACCACTGCTGCCCGTGTACCCCTGGAACCAATTTAAAATTGCCTACAGCCATGTGTTATTATTTTAGGCCTTCGATGCCTGTCTGCGGTTCTCCTTCCACTAGGCCTCCACTGACCACACCACTGCTGCCCGTGTACCCCTGTAACCAATTTAAAATTGCCTACAGCCATGTGTTATTATTTTAGGCCTTCGATGCCTGTCTGCGGTCACTCCTTCCACTAGGCCTCCACTGACCACACCACTGCTGCCCGTGTACCCCTGGAACCAATTTAAAATTGCCTACAGCCATGTGTTATTATTTTAGGCCTTCGATGCCTGTCTGCGGTGACTCCTTCCAGTAGGCCTCCACTGACCACACCACTGCTGCCCGTGTACCCCTGGAACCAATTTAAAATTGCCTACAGCCATGTGTTATTATTTTAGGCCTTCGATGCCTGTTTGCGGTGACTCCTTCCACTAGGCCTCCACTGACCACACCACTGCTGCCCGTGTACCCCTGTAACCAATTTAAAATTGCCTACAGCCATGTGTTATTATTTTAGGCCTTCGATGCCTGTCTGCGGTGACTCCTTCCAGTAGGCCTCCACTGACCACACCACTGCTGCCCGTGTACCCCTGGAACCAATTTAAAATTGCCTACAGCCATGTGTTATTATTTTAGGCCTTCGATGCCTGTCTGCGGTCACTCCTTACAATATGCCTCCACTGACCACACCACTGCTGCCAGTGTACCCCTGGAACCAATTTAAAATTGCCTACAGCCTGCCCAATTTTTTTTATTTTAGGCCTTCGATGCCTGTCTGCGGTCCGTTCTTTCTACTACTACTACACTGACCAGGCCACTGCTGCCCGTGTACCCCTGGAACCAATTTAAAATTGCCTACAGCCATGTGTTATTATTTTAGGCCTTCGATGCCTGTCTGCGGTCACTCCTTCCACTAGGCCTCCACTGACCACACCACTGCTGCCCGTGTACCCCTGGAACCAATTTAAAATTGCCTGCAGCCATGTGTTATTATTTTAGGCCTTCGATGCCTGTCTGCGGTCACTCCTTCCACTAGGCCTCCACTGACCACACCACTGCTGCCCGTGTACCCCTGGAACCAATTTAAAATTGCCTACAGCCATGTGTTATTATTTTAGGCCTTTGATGCCTGTCTGCGGTGACTCCTTCCACTAGGCCTCCACTGACCACACCACTGCTGCCCGTGTACCCCTGGAACCAATTTAAAATTGCCTACAGCCATGTGTTATTATTTTAGGCCTTCGATGCCTGTCTGCGGTGACTCCTTCCAGTAGGCCTCCACTGACCACACCACTGCTGCCTGTGTACCCCTGGAACCAATTTAAAATTGCCTACAGCCATGTGTTATTATTTTAGGCCTTCGATGCCTGTCTGCGGTGACTCCTTCCACTAGGCCTCCACTGACCACACCACTGCTGCCCGTGTACCCCTGAAACCAATTTAAAATTGCCTACAGCCATGTGTTATTATTTTAGGCCTTCGATGCCTGTCTGCGGTCACTCCTTCCACTAGGCCTCCACTGACCACACCACTGCTGCCCGTGTACCCCTGGAACCAATTTAAAATTGCCTACAGCCATGTGTTATTATTTTAGGCCTTCGATGCCTGTCTGCGGTCACTCCTTCCACTAGGCCTCCACTGACCACACCACTGCTGCCCGTGTACCCCTGGAACCAACATCAGAAAATATAAAAATAAGTATTTTGCTTATAAAAAAGAAAATACTGGAGAGATATCAAATGCAGACATTTTAACATTAAAAACAAACACATACAACAAAAATCTGGTACAGTACTAAAAATGGCCACCAGCTACAATATCTTTCTCCTGCAAGTAGTTAACTGAAAGATTTTTTCAATTTTAAACACAGATATGGCATCCACCGAGTGTTGTCCTGTCGCGTCTTCTTTATATTATTGCCAAGAAGATGCAAAACAATGAAAATAATAAAATCATTATTTACCAAAAAAATAGAGTAAGTCAAAACCACATTGCAAATAAACATTCATTACAAATAAAGAAGCAGGGCGCGTCCGAGGGTGAGTATATACCTAATAAGAATATAATCACCCTCGGACGCGCCCTGCTTCTTTCCGACAGCCTTCCTTCCTAAGAATCAGCCCTTCCGTGGTGTAGAGAGAGGGTTTGTTACACTCCAAGGTGTTCCCCAGGTTGCCTTTCCTGAGCTTCGATCTTCCGGCTCTCGTTTAGTAGTTGTTGGAAACTACGCTGCATTGGGCCTACAAATTGGGTATGGGGTGTAGAGAGATGGTGTGTTCCACTCCAAGGTGTTCCCCAGGTTGCCTTTCCTGAGCTTCGATCTTCCGGCTCTCGTTTAGTAGTTGTTGGAAACTACGCTGCATTAGGCCTACAAATTGGGTATGGGGTGTAGAGAGATGGTGTGTTCCACTATAGAGAGATGGTGTGTTCCACTCCAAGGTGTTCCCCAGGTTTCCTCGCCAATGCTTCGATCATCATGCTCTCGTTTAGTAGTTGTTGGAAACTACGCTGCATTAGGCCTACAAATTGGGTATGGGGTGTAGAGAGATGGTGTGTTCCACTCCAAGGTGTTCCCCAGGTTTCCTCTCCATTGCTTCGATCTTCCGGCTCTCGTTTAGTAGTTGTTGGAAACTACGCTGCATTAGGCCTACAAATTGGGTATGGGGTGTAGAGAGATGGTGTGTTACACTCCAAGGTGT
The DNA here is from genome assembly GCF_032444005.1 of Ranitomeya imitator. Classification (NCBI taxonomy): domain Eukaryota; kingdom Metazoa; phylum Chordata; class Amphibia; order Anura; family Dendrobatidae; genus Ranitomeya; species Ranitomeya imitator. The sequence goes on from NC_091285.1 coordinate 374,501,727, forward strand.
TCCCCAGGTTTCCTCGCCAATGCTTCGATCATCATGCTCTCGTTTAGTAGTTGTTGGAAACTACGCTGCATTAGACCTACAAATTGGGTATGGGGTGTAGAGAGATGGTGTGTTCCACTCCAAGGTGTTCTCCAGGTTGCCTTTCCTGAACTTCTATCTTCAGGCTCTCATTAAATTGTGGTTAAACGGAACAACTGCATTTGGCGTACTAGTTGGTTTGGGGCCTACTATCGGTGTCTGCCGCTCCTTGCTGTTCTCCTGGTTTCCTGTCCTGAAATTCCGTTTTCAGGCGCTCGTTAAGTAGTTGTTAATGTTAGACTGCATTTGGCCTACTAGTTGGGTTGGGGCCTACTATCGGTGTCTGCCACTCCTTGCTGTTCTCCTCCACTGAACAAAGCTGTGCCGCCTGTTTACTACTGTTGCCAATTTTGAACTGCATTTCGACTACTTACTGATTTGGGCCTACTCTCTGTGTCAGCCTCTCATTCCAGTTGTCCTCCACTGCAATGCCCCCTGATTAGTCCTGTGTTACCAATTTTGAACTGCATTTAGCCCACTTTATTCTTTGGGCCTATATCTGTGTTTCCTCCTCATCCTGCCCATTGCCCAGCCAGTGATAGATGAGTCTGCTGGTACATTGACCCATAACGCAACATTTCCCGTGCACGCTACACTGCAAGATTGTGACCCTGCTGAAAGTCAGATCCCCCTTCCCGCATACCATACCACCTTACACGGGGACAAACAGGAAGGTGCAGATGAAAGTGCAGGTTCCTTCATCAGGTGGGGGGAGGAATACTAGTTGGCGACGTCACTGGCACAGGGCCTCTCATGGTACGCAAAAGTGTTGCTGCCGGTGGGAGGCGCCCCCGCCGTGCAAACACACCGCTGTACTTTGAGGGGCCCTGTGCCAGTGCCAATGCCAACGAGTGGGCCCCCCATGCTTGCTCAGGTTCACAGCACTTGCAAAGTTGAAATACTTACCTCTCCCTGCTCCACTGCCGTGACGTGGTCCAGATTTCCTGGGCCCACTAATTACTTGAACCAGCCCTACCCACCACAACTTTAGCCAAATGACCCCCAATTTCAAATGCCTTCCAATTATTATAAGGTAAATTACGCTTGACAAGCTTCATTAAGAAGAATGGATGGTTTTGACATTAAAATGGGCACTCTAGGTGTTTTCCTGGCCCCCACTCACTGCCGACTATGCTGCCCCATTGACTTGCATTGGGTTTCGTGTTTCAGTCGATCCCGACTTTACGTCATAATCGGCCGATTTCACTCGACCCGACTTTTGAGATAGTCGGGTTTCGCGAAACCCGGCTCGACTCTAAAAAGGTCAAGGTCGCTCAACTCTAATCTGGACCCCAAAAAGAAATTGCAGAAAATATTGACTTAATTTATTACAGTTATACAATAGAAAATTTTATGGATATTGCAAAGCTTTTATTAACCCCTTCATGACCCAGCCTATTTTGACCTTAATGACCTGGCCGATTTTTGCAATTCTGACCAGTGTCCCTTTATGAGGTAGTAACTCAGGGAAGCTTCAACGGATCCTAGCAGTTCTGAGAATGTTTTTTCGTGACATATTGGGCTTCATGTTAGTGGTAAATTTAGGTCAATAAATTCTGCGTTTATTTGTGATAAAAATGGAAATTTGGCGAAAATTTTGAAAATTTCGCTATTTTTCACATTTTGAATTTTTATTCTGTTAAACCAGAGAGTTATGTGACACAAAATAGTTAATAAATAACATTTCCCACATGTCTACTTTACATCAGCACAATTTTGGAAACAAAATTTTTTTTGCTAGGAAGTTATAAGGGTTAAAATTTGACCAGCGATTTCTCATTTTTACAACGAAATTTACAAAACCATTTTTGTTAGGGACCACCTCACATTTGAAGTCAGTTTTAGGGGTCTATATGGCTGAAAATACCCAAAAGTGACAACATTCTAAAAACTGCACCCCTCAAGGTGCACAAAACCACATTCAAGAAGTTTATTAACCCTTCAGGTGCTTCACAGCAGCAGAAGCAACATGGAAGGAAAAAATGAATGTTTAACTTTTTAGTCACAAAAATGATCTTTTAGCAACAATTTTTTTATTTTCCCAATGGTAAAAGGAGAAACTGAACCACAAAAGTTGTTGTCCAATTTGTCCTGAGTACGCTGATACCTCATATGTGGGGTAAACCACTGTTTGGGCGCACGGCAGGTCTTGGAAGGGAAGGAGCGCCATTTGACTTTTTGAATGAAAAATTGGCTCCACTTTTTAGCGGACACCATGTCACGTTTGGAGAGCCCCCGTGTGCCTAAAAATTGGAGCTACTCCACAAATGACCCCATTTTGGAAACTAGATGCCCCAAGGAACGTATCTAGATGCATAGTGAGCACTTTAAACCCCCAGGTGCTTCACAGAAGTTTATAACGCAGAGCCATGAAAATAAAAAATAATTTTTCTTTCCTCAAAAATGATTTTTTAGCCTGGAATTACCTATTTTGACAAGGGTAATAGGAGAAATTGGACCACAAATGTTGTTGCCCAGTTTGTCCTGAGTACGCTGATACCCCATATGTGGGGGTAAACCACTGTTTAGGCGTACAGCAGGGCTCGGAAAGGAAGGCACACCATTTGGCTTTTTAAATGGAAAATTAGCTCCAATCATTAGCGGACACCATGTCACGTTTGGAGAGCCCCTGTGTGCCTAAACATTAGAGATCCCCCACAAATGACCCCACTTTGGAAACTAGACCACCAAAGGAACTAATCTAGATGTGTGTTGAGCACTTTGAACCCCCAAGTGCTTCACAGAAGTTTATAACGCAGAGCCGTGAAAATAATAAATACGTTTTCTTTCCTCAAAAATAATTTTTAGCCCAGAATTTTTTAATTTTCCCAAGGGTAACAGGAGAAATTGGACCTCAATATCTGTTATCCAGTTTCTCCTGAGTAGGGTTATACCCCATATGTGGGGGTAAACTACTGTTTGGGCACATGCCGGGGCTCGGAAGTGAAGTAGTGACGTTTTGAAATGCAGACTTTGATGGAATGCTCTGCGGGCGTCATATTGCGTTTGCAGAGACCCTGATGTGACTAAACAGTAGAAACCCCCCACAAGTGACCCCATTTTGGAAACTAGACCCCGAAAGGAACTAAGGCTATGTTCACATTTGCGTTGTTGTGTGTTGCGTCGGGGACGCAACGCACAACGCATGCAAAAAGCATGCAAAAAAGCATTGTTTTGTGACGCATGCAGACTTTGATGGAATGGTCTGCGGGCGTCACGTTGTGTTTGCAGAGCCCCTGGTGTGCATAAACAGAAACCCCCCACAAGTGACCCCATTTTGAAAACTAGACCCCCCAAGGAACTGCATCCTCTGCGCCCTGACGCTTGCGCCAAAAATGCCGAATGTGTCACAAAGCGCAAGACAACGCATGTCCATGCGCCCCCATGTTAAATATAGGGGCGCATGACGTATGCGTCGCCGCAGCTGCGCCCGACGCAACGCTAATGTGAACGTAGCCTTTTCTAGATATGTGGTGAGCACTTTGAACCCCCAAGTGCTTCACAGACGTTTACAATGCAGAGCCGTGAAAATAAAAAATCATTTTTCTTTGCTCAAAAATGATGTTTTAGCAAGCAATTTTTTATTTTCACAAGGGTAACAGGAGAAATTGGACCCCAGTAATTGTTGCACAGTTTGTCCTGAGTATGCTGGTACCCATATGTGGGGGTAAACCACTGTTTGGGCACACGTCGGGGCTCGAAAGTGAGGGAGCACCATTTGACTTTTTGAATACAAGATTGGCTGGAATCAATGGTGGCGCCAAACCAGGGATTCAAGCTTCAGGAGGCTAATTTGCATATTCCAGGTGCTTTCTGGGAGAAGCGAAGTCTCCCTAAGGTAGAAGATCGTTGGGTACAGCCGGGACCAGCTGCTTCGAAAGCATCACCAAACCAGGGATTCAAGCTTCAGGAGGCTAATTTGCATATTCCAGGTGCCTTCTGGGAGAAGCGAAGTCTCCCTAAGCTAGAAGATCGTTGGGTACAGCCGGGACCAGCTGCTTCGAAAGCATCACCAAACCAGGAATTCAAGCTTCAGGAGGCTAATTTGCATATTCCAGGTGCCTTCTGGGAGAAGCGAAGTCTCCCTAAGCTAGAAGATCGTTGGGTACAGCCGGGACCAGCTGCTTCGAAAGCATCACCAAACCAGGGATTCAAGCTTCAGGAGGCTAATTTGCATATTCCAGGTGCCTTCTGGGAGAAGCGAAGTCTCCCTAAGCTAGAAGATCGTTGGGTACAGCCGGGACCAGCTGCTTCGAAAGCATCACCAAACCAGGGATTCAAGCTTCAGGAGGCTAATTTGCATATTCCAGGTGCCTTCTGGGAGAAGCGAAGTCTCCCTAAGCTAGAAGATCGTTGGGTACAGCCGGGACCAGCTGCTTCGAAAGCATCACCAAACCAGGGATTCAAGCTTCAGGAGGCTAATTTGCATATTCCAGGTGCCTTCTGGGAGAAGCGAAGTCTCCCTAAGCTAGAAGATCGTTGGGTACAGCCGGGACCAGCTGCTTCGAAAGCATCACCAAACCAGGGATTCAAGCTTCAGGAGGCTAATTTGCATATTCCAGGTGCCTTCTGGGAGAAGCGAAGTCTCCCTAAGCTAGAAGATCGTTGGGTACAGCCGGGACCAGCTGCTTCGAAAGCATCACCAAACCAGGGATTCAAGCTTCAGGAGGCTAATTTGCATATTCCAGGTGCCTTCTGGGAGAAGCGAAGTCTCCCTAAGCTAGAAGATCGTTGGGTACAGCCGGGACCAGCTGCTTCGAAAGCATCACCAAACCAGGGATTCAAGCTTCAGGAGGCTAATTTGCATATTCCAGGTGCCTTCTGGGAGAAGCGAAGTCTCCCTAAGCTAGAAGATCGTTGGGTACAGCCGGGACCAGCTGCTTCAAAAGCATCACCAAACCAGGGATTCAAGCTTCAGGAGGCTAATTTGCATATTCCAGGTGCCTTCTGGGAGAAGCGAAGTCTCCCTAAGCTAGAAGATCGTTGGGTACAGCCGGGACCAGCTGCTTCGAAAGCATCACCAAACCAGGGATTTAAGCTTCAGGAGGCTAATTTGCATATTCCAGGTGCCTTCTGGCAGAAGCGAAGTCTCCCTAAGCTAGAAGATCGTTGGGTACAGCCGGGACCAGCTGCTTCGAAAGCATCACCAAACCAGGGATTCAAGCTTCAGGAGGCTAATTTGCATATTCCAGGTGCCTTCTGGGAGAAGCGAAATCTCCCTAAGCTAGAAGATCGTTGGGTACAGCCGGGACCAGCTGCTTCGAAAGCATCACCAAACCAGGGATTCAAGCTTCAGGAGGCTAATTTGCATATTCCAGGTGCCTTCTGGGAGAAGCGAAGTCTCCCTAAGCTAGAAGATCGTTGGGTACAGCCGGGACCAGCTGCTTCGAAAGCATCACCAAACCAGGGATTCAAGCTTCAGGAGGCTAATTTGCATATTCCAGGTGCCTTCTGGCAGAAGCGAAGTCTCCCTAAGCTAGAAGATCGTTGGGTACAGCCGGGACCAGCTGCTTCGAAAGCATCACCAAACCAGGGATTCAAGCTTCAGGAGGCTAATTTGCATATTCCAGGTGCCTTCTGGGAGAAGCGAAGTCTCCCTAAGCTAGAAGATCGTTGGGTACAGCCGGGACCAGCTGCTTCGAAAGCATCACCAAACCAGGGATTCAAGCTTCAGGAGGCTAATTTGCATATTCCAGGTGCCTTCTGGGAGAAGCGAAGTCTCCCTAAGCTAGAAGATCGTTGGGTACAGCCGGGACCAGCTGCTTCGAAAGCATCACCAAACCAGGGATTCAAGCTTCAGGAGGCTAATTTGCATATTCCAGGTGCCTTCTGGGAGAAGCGAAGTCTCCCTAAGCTAGAAGATCGTTGGGTACAGCCGGGACCAGCTGCTTCGAAAGCATCACCAAACCAGGGATTCAAGCTTCAGGAGGCTAATTTGCATATTCCAGGTGCCTTCTGGGAGAAGCGAAGTCTCCCTAAGCTAGAAGATCGTTGGGTACAGCCGGGACCAGCTGCTTCGAAAGCATCACCAAACCAGGGATTTAAGCTTCAGGAGGCTAATTTGCATATTCCAGGTGCCTTCTGGCAGAAGCGAAGTCTCCTTAAGCTAGAAGATCGTTGGGTACAGCCGGGACCAGCTGCTTCGAAAGCATCACCAAACCAGGGATTCAAGCTTCAGGAGGCTAATTTGCATATTCCAGGTGCGTTCTGGGAGAAGCGAAGTCTCCCTAAGCTAGAAGATCGTTGGGTACAGCCGGGACCAGCTGCTTCGAAAGCATCACCAAACCAGGGATTCAAGCTTCAGGAGGCTAATTTGCATATTCCAGGTGCCTTCTGGGAGAAGCGAAGTCTCCCTAAGCTAGAAGATCGTTGGGTACAGCCGGGAAAACACAAACACAAGAAGGAAAACACACAGCAAGTCAGCAGGATCTAGGAGCAACATGGCAGATGTGACAACCTACATGGTGAGCTGCAGCATGTGCTACATGTTCACAGATCGACCAGAAGAAGAATCCAATTTCACCTGTCAGAAGTGTAGACTAGTGGCCCTTTTAGAAGAAAAGGTGCGGGGTCTGGAAGAAAGAATAACAACTTTGAAACTCATCAAAGAGAATGAAGACTTTCTAGACAGAACAGAAGCATCTCTACTGGTCACAGAAGGTGAAAAAAGTGTCAGAGAACCTCCAAAAGCAGATGAGTGGAAGCATGTGACCAAAAGAAGCAAGAAGACCATGGAGAAATCACCAACCACACAACTGAAGAACCGATATCAAATCTTTGTAGAGGATGAAGATGGCACACCTAAGAATGAAGCAATACCAGCAAGCAAAAAAGAAAAGGGCACACAGCAACAAGTGACAGCAAAAAGTACAGCCAAGAAGCAACGAAGAGTGGTGGTGGTGGGAGACTCACTACTGAGAGGCACAGAAGCAGCCATCTGCAGACCGGACATAACTGCAAGAGAAGTATGCTGCCTTCCAGGTGCGATGATCAAGGATGTGACCGATAGGATACCAAAGCTCTTCACCTCCAAGGACGTCCACCCATTTCTTCTGATACATGTTGGCACCAATGACACGGCAAGGAAGGACCTACCGACAATCTGCAAGGACTTTGAAGAGTTGGGGAAGAAAGTAAAGGAACTGGATGCACAGGTAGTTTTTTCTTCTATCCTTCCAGTAGACGGGCATGGCACCAGGAGATGGAACAGGATCCTTGATGCAAACAACTGAGGTCAGTTTCGCCTCAGTATGCTGATACCCCATGTGTGGGGTTAAACCACTGTTTGGGCACACGTCGGGGCTCAGAAGGGAAGTAGTGACTTTTGAAATGCAGACTTTGATGGAATGGTCTGCGGGCGTCACGTTGTGTTTGCAGAGCCCCTGGTGTGCATAAACAGAAACCCCCCACAAGTGACCCCATTTTGAAAACTAGACCCCCCAAGGAACTTATCTAGATATGTGGTGAGCACTTTGAACCCCCAAGTGCTTCACAGACGTTTACAATGCAGAGCCGTGAAAATAAAAAATCATTTTTCTTTGCTCAAAAATGATGTTTTAGCAAGCAATTTTTTATTTTCACAAGGGTAACAGGAGAAATTGGACCCCAGTGATTGTTGCACAGTTTGTCCTGAGTATGCTGGTACCCATATGTGGGGGTAAACCACTGTTTGGGCACACGTCGGGGCTCGAAAGTGAGGGAGCACCATTTGACTTTTTGAATACAAGATTGGCTGGAATCAATGGTGGCGCCAAACCAGGGATTCAAGCTTCAGGAGGCTAATTTGCATATTCCAGGTGCCTTCTGGGAGAAGCGAAGTCTCCCTAAGCTAGAAGATCGTTGGGTACAGCCTGGACCAGCTGCTTCGAAAGCATCACCAAACCAGGGATTCAAGCTTCAGGAGGCTAATTTGCATATTCCAGGTGCCTTCTGGGAGAAGCGAAGTCTCCCTAAGCTAGAAGATCGTTGGGTACAGCCGGGACCAGCTGCTTCGAAAGCATCACCAAACCAGGGATTCAAGCTTCAGGAGGCTAATTTGCATATTCCAGGTGCCTTCTGGGAGAAGCGAAGTCTCCCTAAGCTAGAAGATCGTTGGGTACAGCCGGGACCAGCTGCTTCAAAAGCATCACCAAACCAGGGATTCAAGCTTCAGGAGGCTAATTTGCATATTCCAGGTGCCTTCTGGGAGAAGCGAAGTCTCCCTAAGCTAGAAGATCGTTGGGTACAGCCGGGACCAGCTGCTTCGAAAGCATCACCAAACCAGGGATTCAAGCTTCAGGAGGCTAATTTGCATATTCCAGGTGCCTTCTGGGAGAAGCGAAGTCTCCCTAAGCTAGAAGATCGTTGGGTACAGCCGGGACCAGCTGCTTCGAAAGCATCACCAAACCAGGGATTTAAGCTTCAGGAGGCTAATTTGCATATTCCAGGTGCCTTCTGGCAGAAGCGAAGTCTCCCTAAGCTAGAAGATCGTTGGGTACAGCCGGGACCAGCTGCTTCGAAAGCATCACCAAACCAGGGATTCAAGCTTCAGGAGGCTAATTTGCATATTCCAGGTGCCTTCTGGAAGAAGCGAAGTCTCCCTAAGCTAGAAGATCGTTGGGTACAGCCGGGACCAGCTGCTTCGAAAGCATCACCAAACCAGGGATTCAAGCTTCAGGAGGCTAATTTGCGTATTCCAGGTGCCTTCTGGGAGAAGCGAAGTCTCCCTAAGCTAGAAGATCGTTGGGTACAGCCGGGACCAGCTGCTTCGAAAGCATCACCAAACCAGGGATTCAAGCTTCAGGAGGCTAATTTGCGTATTCCAGGTGCCTTCTGGGAGAAGCGAAGTCTCCCTAAGCTAGAAGATCGTTGGGTACAGCCGGGACCAGCTGCTTCGAAAGCATCACCAAACCAGGGATTCAAGCTTCAGGAGGCTAATTTGCATATTCCAGGTGCCTTCTGGGAGAAGCGAAGTCTCCCTAAGCTAGAAGATCGTTGGGTACAGCCGGGACCAGCTGCTTCGAAAGCATCACCAAACCAGGGATTCAAGCTTCAGGAGGCTAATTTGCATATTCCAGGTGCCTTCTGGGAGAAGCGAAGTCTCCCTAAGCTAGAAGATCGTTGGGTACAGCCGGGACCAGCTGCTTCGAAAGCATCACCAAACCAGGGATTCAAGCTTCAGGAGGCTAATTTGCATATTCCAGGTGCCTTCTGGGAGAAGCGAAGTCTCCCTAAGCTAGAAGATCGTTGGGTACAGCCGGGACCAGCTGCTTCGAAAGCATCACCAAACCAGGGATTCAAGCTTCAGGAGGCTAATTTGCGTATTCCAGGTGCCTTCTGGGAGAAGCGAAGTCTCCCTAAGCTAGAAGATCGTTGGGTACAGCCGGGACCAGCTGCTTCGAAAGCATCACCAAACCAGGGATTCAAGCTTCAGGAGGCTAATTTGCGTATTCCAGGTGCCTTCTGGGAGAAGCGAAGTCTCCCTAAGCTAGAAGATCGTTGGGTACAGCCGGGACCAGCTGCTTCGAAAGCATCACCAAACCAGGGATTCAAGCTTCAGGAGGCTAATTTGCATATTCCAGGTGCCTTCTGGGAGAAGCGAAGTCTCCCTAAGCTAGAAGATCGTTGGGTACAGCCGGGACCAGCTGCTTCGAAAGCATCACCAAACCAGGGATTCAAGCTTCAGGAGGCTAATTTGCATATTCCAGGTGCCTTCTGGGAGAAGCGAAGTCTCCCTAAGCTAGAAGATCGTTGGGTACAGCCGGGACCAGCTGCTTCGAAAGCATCACCAAACCAGGGATTCAAGCTTCAGGAGGCTAATTTGCATATTCCAGGTGCCTTCTGGGAGAAGCGAAGTCTCCCTAAGCTAGAAGATCGTTGGGTACAGCCGGGACCAGCTGCTTCGAAAGCATCACCAAACCAGGGATTCAAGCTTCAGGAGGCTAATTTGCATATTCCAGGTGCCTTCTAGCAGAAGCGAAGTCTCCCTAAGCTAGAAGATCGTTGGGTACAGCCGGGACCAGCTGCTTCGAAAGCATCACCAAACCAGGGATTCAAGCTTCAGGAGGCTAATTTGCATATTCCAGGTGCCTTCTGGCAGAAGCGAAGTCTCCCTAAGCTAGAAGATCGTTGGGTACAGCCGGGACCAGCTGCTTCGAAAGCATCACCAAACCAGGGATTCAAGCTTCAGGAGGCTAATTTGCATATTCCAGGTGCCTTCTGTTAGAAGCGAAGTCTCCCTAAGCTAGAAGATCGTTGGGTACAGCCGGGACCAGCTGCTTCGAAAGCATCACCAAACCAGGGATTCAAGCTTCAGGAGGCTAATTTGCATATTCCAGATGCCTTCTGGGAGAAGCGAAGTCTCCCTAAGCTAGAAGATCGTTGGGTACAGCCGGGACCAGCTGCTTCGAAAGCATCACCAAACCAGGGATTCAAGCTTCAGGAGGCTAATTTGCATATTCCAGGTGCCTTCTGGGAGAAGCGAAGTCTCCCTAAGCTAGAAGATCGTTGGGTACAGCCGGGACCAGCTGCTTCGAAAGCATCACCAAACCAGGGATTCAAGCTTCAGGAGGCTAATTTGCATATTCCAGGTGCCTTCTGGGAGAAGCGAAGTCTCCCTAAGCTAGAAGATCGTTGGGTACAGCCGGGACCAGCTGCTTCGAAAGCATCACCAAACCAGGGATTCAAGCTTCAGGAGGCTAATTTGCATATTCCAGGTGCCTTCTGGGAGAAGCGAAGTCTCCCTAAGCTAGAAGATCGTTGGGTACAGCCGGGACCAGCTGCTTCGAAAGCATCACCAAACCAGGGATTCAAGCTTCAGGAGGCTAATTTGCATATTCCAGGTGCCTTCTGGGAGAAGCGAAGTCTCCCTAAGCTAGAAGATCGTTGGGTACAGCCGGGACCAGCTGCTTCGAAAGCATCACCAAACCAGGGATTCAAGCTTCAGGAGGCTAATTTGCATATTCCAGGTGCCTTCTGGGAGAAGCGAAGTCTCCCTAAGCTAGAAGATCGTTGGGTACAGCCGGGACCAGCTGCTTCGAAAGCATCACCAAACCAGGGATTCAAGCTTCAGGAGGCTAATTTGCATATTCCAGGTGCCTTCTGGGAGAAGCGAAGTCTCCCTAAGCTAGAAGATCGTTGGGTACAGCCGGGACCAGCTGCTTCGAAAGCATCACCAAACCAGGGATTCAAGCTTCAGGAGGCTAATTTGCATATTCCAGGTGCCTTCTGGGAGAAGCGAAGTCTCCCTAAGCTAGAAGATCGTTGGGTACAGCCGGGACCAGCTGCTTCGAAAGCATCACCAAACCGCGCGCCTTACGGCGCACGAATTTTTGCCTGTAGGACATTATTGCAAGAGAGCTTGGCTGAGTAGATTACACAAGAAGGAAAACACACAGCAAGTCAGCAGGATCTAGGAGCAACATGGCAGATGTGACAACCTACATGGTGAGCTGCAGCATGTGCTACATGTTCACAGATCGACCAGAAGAAGAATCCAATTTCACCTGTCAGAAGTGTAGACTAGTGGCCCTTTTAGAAGAAAAGGTGCGGGGTCTGGAAGAAAGAATAACAACTTTGAAACTCATCAAAGAGAATGAAGACTTTCTAGACAGAACAGAAGCATCTCTACTGGTCACAGAAGGTGAAAAAAGTGTCAGAGAACCTCCAAAAGCAGATGAGTGGAAGCATGTGACCAAAAGAAGCAAGAAGACCATGGAGAAATCACCAACCACACAACTGAAGAACCGATATCAAATCTTTGTAGAGGATGAAGATGGCACACCTAAGAATGAAGCAATACCAGCAAGCAAAAAAGAAAAGGGCACACAGCAACAAGTGACAGCAAAAAGTACAGCCAAGAAGCAACGAAGAGTGGTGGTGGTGGGAGACTCACTACTGAGAGGCACAGAAGCAGCCATCTGCAGACCGGACATAACTGCAAGAGAAGTATGCTGCCTTCCAGGTGCGATGATCAAGGATGTGACCGATAGGATACCAAAGCTCTTCAGCTCCAAGGACGTCCACCCATTTCTTCTGATACATGTTGGCACCAATGACACGGCAAGGAAGGACCTACTGACAATCTGCAAGGACTTTGAAGAGTTGGGGAAGAAAGTAAAGGAACTGGATGCACAGGTAGTTTTTTCTTCTATCCTTCCAGTAGACGGGCATGGCACCAGGAGATGGAACAGGATCCTTGATGCAAACAACTGGCTAAGACGATGGTGCAGACAACAAGGATTTGGATTCCTGGACCACGGTGTGAATTACTGGTATGATGGACTCCTCGCCAGAGACGGACTACACCTCAACAAACCTGGGAAACACACATTCGCCAGAAGACTCGCTACACTCATCAGGCGGGCGTTAAACTAGAAGAAGAGGGGACGGGAAGAAAAACATTAGACTCGAACAAAGACGACCCAGGAAAACATACTCAGAAGGGAGGTAAGAACATTTCTAAAACAATCCACAGTGAGGAGATTGGAACAAAACAAAATCCTCTAAACTGCATGCTCGCAAACGCCAGAAGCCTGACAAACAAGATGGAAGAACTAGAAGCAGAAATATCTACAGGTAACTTTGACATAGTGGGAATAACCGAGACATGGTTAGATGAAAGCTATGACTGGGCAGTTAACTTACAGGGTTACAGTCTGTTTAGAAACGATCGTAAAAATCGGAGAGGAGGAGGGGTTTGTCTCTATGTAAAGTCTTGTCTAAAGTCCACTTTAAGGGAGGATATTAGCGAAGGGAATGAGGATGTCGAGTCCATATGGGTTGAAATTCATGGAGGGAAAAATGGTAACAAAATTCTCATTGGGGTCTGTTACAAACCCCCAAATATAACAGAAACCATGGAAAGTCTACTTCTAAAGCAGATAGATGAAGCTGCAACCCATAATGAGGTCCTGGTTATGGGGGACTTTAACTACCCGGATATTAACTGGGAAACAGAAACCTGTGAAACCCATAAAGGCAACAGGTTTCTGCTAATAACCAAGAAAAATTATCTTTCACAATTGGTGCAGAATCCAACCAGAGGAGCAGCACTTTTAGACCTAATACTATCTAATAGACCTGACAGAATAACAAATCTGCAGGTGGTTGGGCATTTAGGAAATAGCGACCACAATATTGTGCAGTTTCACCTGTCTTTCACTAGGGGGACTTGTCAGGGAGTCACAAAAACATTGAACTTTAGGAAGGCAAAGTTTGACCAGCTTAGAGATGCCCTTAATCTGGTAGACTGGGACAATATCCTCAGAAATAAGAATACAGATAATAAATGGGAAATGTTTAAGAACATCCTAAATAGGCAGTGTAAGCGGTTTATACCTTGTGGGAATAAAAGGACTAGAAATAGGAAAAACCCAATGTGGCTAAACAAAGAAGTAAGACAGGCAATTAACAGTAAAAAGAAAGCATTTGCACTACTAAAGCAGGATGGCACCATTGAAGCTCTAAAAAACTATAGGGAGAAAAATACTTTATCTAAAAAACTAATTAAAGCTGCCAAAAAGGAAACAGAGAAGCACATTGCTAAGAAGAGTAAAACTAATCCCAAACTGTTCTTCAACTATATCAATAGTAAAAGAATAAAAACTGAAAATGTAGGCCCCTTAAAAAATAGTGAGGAAAGAATGGTTGTAGATGACGAGGAAAAAGCTAACATATTAAACACCTTCTTCTCCACGGTATTCACGGTGGAAAATGAAATGCTAGGTGAAATCCCAAGAAACAATGAAAACCCTATATTAAGGGTCACCAATCTAACCCAAGAAGAGGTGCGAAACCGGCTAAATAAGATTAAAATAGATAAATCTCCGGGTCCGGATGGCATACACCCACGAGTACTAAGAGAACTAAGTAATGTAATAGATAAACCATTATTTCTTATTTTTAGTGACTCTATAGCGACAGGGTCTGTTCCGCAGGACTGGCGCATAGCAAATGTGGTGCCAATATTCAAAAAGGGCTCTAAAAGTGAACCTGGAAATTATAGGCCAGTAAGTCTAACCTCTATTGTTGGTAAAATATTTGAAGGGTTTCTGAGGGATGTTATTCTGGATTATCTCAATGAGAATAACTGTTTAACTCCATATCAGCATGGGTTTATGAGAAATCGCTCCTGTCAAACCAATCTAATCAGTTTTTATGAAGAGGTAAGCTATAGGCTGGACCACGGTGAGTCATTGGACGTGGTATATCTCGATTTTTCCAAAGCGTTTGATACCGTGCCGCACAAGAGGTTGGTACACAAAATGAGAATGCTTGGTCTGGGGGAAATTGTGTGTAAATGGGTTAGTAACTGGCTTAGTGATAGAAAGCAGAGGGTGGTTATAAATGGTATAGTCTCTAACTGGGTCGCTGTGACCAGTGGGGTACCGCAGGGGTCGGTATTGGGACCTGTTCTCTTCAACATATTCATTAATGATCTGGTAGAAGGTTTACACAGTAAAATATCGATATTTGCAGATGATACAAAACTATGTAAAGCAGTTAATACAAGAAAAGATAGTATTCTGCTACAGATGGATCTGGATAAGTTGGAAACTTGGGCTGAAAGGTGGCAGATGAGGTTTAACAATGATAAATGTAAGGTTATACACATGGGAAGAGGGAATCAATATCACCATTACACACTGAACGGGAAACCACTGGGTAAATCTGACAGGGAGAAGGACTTGGGGATCCTAGTTAATGATAAACTTACCTGGAGCAGCCAGTGCCAGGCAGCAGCTGCCAAGGCAAACAGGATCATGGGGTGCATTAAAAGAGGTCTGGATACACATGATGAGAGCATTATACTGCCTCTGTACAAATCCCTAGTTAGACCGCACATGGAGTACTGTGTCCAGTTTTGGGCACCGGTGCTCAGGAAGGATATAATGGAACTAGAGAGAGTACAAAGGAGGGCAACAAAATTAATAAAGGGGATGGGAGAACTACAATACCCAGATAGATTAGCGAAATTAGGATTATTTAGTCTAGAAAAAAGACGACTGAGGGGCGATCTAATAACCATGCATAAGTATATAAGAGGACAATACAAATATCTCGCTGAGGATCTGTTTATACCAAGGAAGGTGACGGGCACAAGGGGGCATTCTTTGCGTCTGGAGGAGAGAAGGTTTTTCCACCAACATAGAAGAGGATTCTTTACTGTTAGGGCAGTGAGAATCTGGAATTGCTTGCCTGAGGAGGTGGTGATGGCGAACTCAGTCGAGGGGTTCAAGAGAGGCCTGGATGTCTTCCTGGAGCAGAACAATATTGTATCATACAATTATTAGGTTCTGTAGAAGGACGTAGATCTGGGTATTTATTATGATGGAATATAGGCTGAACTGGATGGACAAATGTCTTTTTTCGGCCTTACTAACTATGTTACTATGTTACTATGTTACTATGTTACTATGTTGCTTTTGGAGACCCCTGATGTGCCTAAACAGTGGAAACCCCTCAATTCTACCTCAAACACTAACCCCAACACACCCCTAACCCTAATCCCAACTGTAGCCATAACCCTAATCACAACCCTAACCACAACCCTAATTCCAACCCTAACCCTAAGGCTATGTGCCCATGTTGCGGATTCGTGTGAGATTTTTCAGCACCATTTTTGAAAAATCCGCGGCTAAAAGGCACTGCATTTTACCTGCGGATTTACCGCGGATTTCCAGTGTTTTTTGTGCGGATTTCACCGGCGGATTCCTATTGAAAAGCAGGTGTAAAACGCTGCGGAATCCGCACAAACAATTGACATGCTGCGGAAAATACAATGCAGCGTTTCCGCGCGGTATTTTCGCACCATGGGCACAGCTAATTTGGTTTTCCATAGGTTTACATGGTACTGTAAACCTGATGGAATACTGCTACGAATCCGCAGCGGCCAATCCGCTGCGGATCCGCAGCCAAATCCGCACTGTGTGCACATAGCCTAATTCTAAAGGTATCTGCACACGCTGCGGAAAACGCTGCGGATCCGCAGCAGTTTCCCATGAGTTTACAGTTTAATGTAAACCTATGGGAAACAAAAATCGCTGTACATATGCTGCAGAATAACTGCACGGACACGCAGCGGTTTACATTCCGCAGCATGTCACTTCTTTCTGCGGATTCCGCAGCGGTTTTACAACTGCTCCAATAGAAAATCACAGTTGTAAAACCGCAGTGAAATGCGCAGAAAAACCGCGGTAAATCCGCAATAAATCCGCAGTGGTTTAGCACTCCGGATTTATCAAATCCGCTGCGGAAAAATCCGCAGAGGACCAGAATATGTGTGCACATACCCTAACCCTAGTTCTAACCCCAACCTTAGTGGAAAAAAAAAATTCATTATTTTATTATTGTCCCTACCTATGGGGGTGACAAAGGGGGGAGTCATTTACTATTTTTTTTATTTTGATCATTATGATAGGTTTTATCACAGTGATCAAAATGCACATTGGAACGAATCTGCCTACTGGCAGATTCGGGGGCACACTGCGCATGTGCCCGCCATTTTGGAAGATGGCGGCGCCCATGGAGAAGACGGACGGACCCCGGGAGACTCGGTAAATATGATGGGGTGGGGGGAGCACCGGGGGTGGATCGGAGCATGGGGGGTGGATCAGAGCGCAGGGGGTGGATCAGAGCGCGGGGGGGTGGATTGGTGCACGGGGGGGTGGATTGGTGCACGGGGTGGATCGGAGCATGGGGGGTGGATTGGAGCATGGGGGGTGGATTGGAGCACGGGGGGGTGGATCGGAGTGCAGGGGGGTTGGATTGGAGCACGGGTGGTGGGATTGGAGCACGGGGGAGCGGACAAGAGCACGGGGGGAGCGGACAGGAAGATGGAGGGGAGCGGAGCAGTGTACAGGACTGATCGGAGGAGTGGGGGGAGATCGGTGGCGGTGTGGGGGGGCAGACCAGTGTTTCCAGCCATGGCCGATGATAATGCAGCATCGGCCATGGCTGGATTGTAATATTTCACCAGTTTTAATAGGTGAAATATTACAAATCGCTCTGATCACTTTCAACAGCCAATCAGAGCGATCATAGCCACGGGGGGGTGAAGCCACCCCCCCCCCTGGGCTGTACTATCACTCCCCATGTCCCTGCAGATTGGGTGAAATCTGAGTTAACCCTTTCACCCGATCTGCAGGGACGCGATCATTCTGTGACACAGCATATGCGTCACAGGTCGGATTGGCACCGACTTTCATGAGGCATACGCTGTGTCACAGGTCGGGAAGGGGTTAATCAGTTACAATAAAAAAGTAAAAAAATAGGAGATTGTAAAGACATCAGTAGCATCGTAATGTATTTCTTTTCATCATGTACTAAGTTATCATTAAAAAATAAGCAGATTGCAAGTAAAACTAAAAACAGGTGTCATCTCTATATTTAGAATCCTTAGGTTTATCAAATAGGATATATTTTAATTTAAAAGGAACCTCTTAGGTCTAATAACACTATTATTCTGCAGATACTGCATTTATTTGCAGGTTAATAATAACAGTACCTGTCCACAGTACTGAAAGTACAGCACCCTTAAGAAAAGGAGCTACTGGTCTGGTTACAATAACCAACAGATTTCTGTCACACAGGTGTGCCGGTCCGACTATAATAACTGCTTACTAATTGTCTGTAAGTACACCCCAGCACTTTGACTGACAGCTCGCTTTGTAGTATGTCAGTGCAAATCCAGCTGTCAGTCAAAGTGGTCGGGCGTTATTTTGGCCATTGTTCATAATATAGGGACAGAAGCCGCTTCGGCACTCCTGCATAACTTTCACTTTCTCCTGTTCCCTTTTTCACTTTAGCAGATAGGCATCTTTACAAGGCTGGTTTCACATTTGCGTTTTTGGCCGCTGCGTTTGTAACGCATAAAAATGCATGCGTCTTGTTTTCCTATATTTAACATTAAAAACGCATGCGTTTTTTTGTACGCGTTTGGCCGCGTTTGACGACGCATGCGTCTTTTTGTCACTTGCAGCTTGGCGTGGAAATGCAACATGTAGTAATTTCTAGAGGCTTTTTTTGCCGCAAAAAAACGCATGCGCTCGATTGCGCCAAAAAAACCTATTGCTGTCTATGTAAATGCATGCGTTTTCATCACATGCATTTGGTTGCGTTTTTGAACGCATGAGTTTTCATAGGGAAAAACAAGTCTAGACACTGATAAGCCACCCCCCACCATCAAGGTGATAAAGGTATCCAAACCCTAACCCTAACCCTAAGCCAAAAGGATCCAAACCCTAACCCTAACCCTAACCCTAGCTCTAACCCTAACCCCAACCCTAACCCTAGCCATAACCCTAACCCTAGACACTGATAAGCCACCCCCCACCATCAAGGTGATAAAGGTATCCAAACCCTAACCCTAACCCTAGCCCTAACCCTAACCCCAAAGGGATCCAAACCCTAACCCAAACCCTAACCCTAACCCTAGCCCTAACCCTAACCCCAAAGGGATCCAAACCCTAACCCTAACCCTAACCCTAGCCCTAACCCTAATGTGAAAATGGAAATAAATACATTTTTTTTATTTTTTTATTTTTCCCTAACTATGGAGTTGATGAAAAGGGTTTGATTTCTATTTATAAGGGGTTTTCTAGTGGATTTTTATGATTGGCAGCTGTCACACACTGAAAGACGCTTTTTATTCCAAAAAATATTTTTTGCGTTACCACATTTTGAGAGCTACAATTTTTCCATATTTTGGTCAACAGAGTCATGTGAGGTCTTGTTTTTTGCGGGACATTTTTATTGGCAACATTTTCGGGCACGTGACATTTTTGATTGCTTTTTATTCTGATTTTTGTTTTGAAGCAGAATGAACAAAAACCAGATTGTGAAATTTCTCATCATGTGTAGCAAAAGCGCAAACGCAGGAAAAAACGCATGTAAACGCGTATAAACGCGGCATTTTTTTTACCGTATGCGAAAACGCATGCGTCTAAAAACCGCCGCGTTTGTACGTGTTTACATGCGTTTTTTTCACCACTTGCGGATGCGTTTAAAACGCTGCAGATTTAAACGCAAATGTGAAACCAGCCTAATGCTGTTAAAGGGGTTGTCTACTACTAGGACAACTCCTTCTTAAACTAAATATTCAGCCCCAATAAAATGAATAAACCTATACTCACCATCCGTATCGGCTCCATTCCCGCGGTGTCGGCACTCACAGTCCCAGGTTTGTGATGCGGTGAAATTACATGTGATGCCCTATGCTCAATTAGCGCTGGTGTCACTGTCTCCTCCTTTGGAAAAACTGAACAACAAGTGGAAATCCGGGTTGCAGCTGGTCTTTGGCTTCCTGTTCATGTTCATATCGACAGGAGGTGGAGACAGTGAAGCCAGCACTGATTGGCCAGTGGGCATCACGTGTCATTTCACTGCATCACTGCTCCGGGACTGCGAGTGAAGACACCGGAGGAACAGAGCCAGTATGGGAGTTGAGTATAGGTTTATTTATATATAAGGGTTTTCCTAGTAGCGGACAAACCCTTTAACCTGCAGATTAACCTTATATCTGACAGTTAACAGCATTATCTGACCTGATAGGATCTCTTTAAGGGTCTATTTTGGGTTTGATCTAAAAGAAAAGAGCAACATATTGTTGCCTATATATGTTAGATGAATGTTGGCATAAAATCAATGAGTTTGAGTGCTCCCATTTGGTGTCAGATGTTTAAATATGTTTACTGTAAAGCTATCTTTACTCAAAAAACAGTGGACTCACAGTTTATTTTTAATTTTAATAGATTGTTAAAATTATGTCAGAAACCCTTTCTGAATAGATAGTCATGCGTGGGAGCATAAGGTGCTTTGGTAGATCGATGGCAGCCTTAGGAAATATGAACAAACTGATGGGGAGAGAGCAAAGATAGGCCTCTATAACAAAAAAAGTAATTTAATGCAACCTTACATATTTTTAAGAGATTATAACATAGTTGAAGCATGTGGTCCTAATGTGGTGCATGAAGTATTAGAAAAAACAATCTGCAAATCAATATGCTTTTTGTGCATAGTGATAAATGTGGACCATGTATACAGCTCTGGCAAAAATTAAGAGACCACTGCAAAATGTTTAGTTTGTGTGATTTTTCTCTTTATAGGTATATTTTTGAGTAAAATGTAAATTGTTCATTTATTCTATAAATTTCTGGCAACATGTCTCCAAATTTCCAAGCAATTAATTTTGTATTTTTTTTCTGAATAGGAGAAATGGTCAAAATTTATAAAAAAATATCTCAAATAATGCAAAGAAAACAAGTTCATAATCATTTATAAACAACAATACTAATGTTTTAACTCAGGAAGAGTTCAGAAATCAATATTTTGTGGAATAACCATGATTTTTAATCACAGCTTTCATGCTTCTTGACATGCTTTCCACCAGTCTTTCACACTGCTCCTGGCGCAAAAATGTAAGCAGTTCTTTGTTTGAGCACCGGTCCAGTTTTGGGCACCGGTGCTCAGGAATGATATAATGGAACTAGAGAGAGTACAAAGGAGGGCAACAAAATTAATAAAGGGGATGGGAGAACTACAATACCCAGATAGATTAGCGAAATTAGGATTATTTAGTCTAGAAAAAAGACGACTGAGGGGCGATCTAATAACCATGTATAAGTATATAAGGGGACAATACAAATATCTCGCTGAGGATCTGTTTATACCAAGGAAGGTGACGGGCACAAGGGGGCATTCTTTGCGTCTGGAGGAGAGAAGGTTTTTCCACCAACACAGAAGAGGATTCTTTACTGTTAGGGCAGTGAGAATCTGGAATTGCTTGCCTGAGGAGGTGGTGATGGCGAACTCAGTCTAGGGGTTCAAGAGAGGCCTGGATGTCTTCCTGGAGCAGAACAATATTGTATCATACAATTAGGTTCTGTAGAAGGACGTAGATCTGGGGATTTATTATGATGGAATATAGGCTGAACTGGATGGACAAATGTCTTTTTTCGGCCTTACTAACTATGTTACTATGTTACTTACTAACTATGTTACTATGATGTCTTGTGACTATCCATCATCCTCTTGATTACATTCCAGAGGTTTTCAATGGGGTCCAAGTCTGGAGATTGGGCTGCCCATGACAGGGTTTTGATGTGGTAGTCTCTTAATTTTTGCCAGAGCAGTATTATAACATCCACATATACAGTACTGTATATCCAAGTATTTATGACCTCATAGAATTAATAGACTACACTAAAACATAAAGTAGAAACACCAACCTGTCAGTGTATAAGAGTCAGTAGGTCCACTTTCCATGTTCAAAGTCTGTGAAGCACAGCTGTTCACTCCAGTCCTATAGCTCCAAAATGATGGTGTGATTCCATCAGTACCCTGGTCAGTAGCTTCTACCTAAACGTTTATCTCCATGAGTGAAACTCTTGAATGTTGCTCCTGATTGCTGATTTTGACATCACAATTGTCTATTGATCCTATGAGGTCTTAAATACTTGGATACATGGCACTACAGTATATATACGGGCGTTATCATGCATATGCTCCACTTTTAACCCTATGTGAAAGTAGCATTACTATTTGCAGAAAAAAAAAAAATTATCCCAAGGGAGTTGGAGTGTTACATTGCAGCAGGTGATCTGCCCAGTGATTATTCTTATTTTATTTAAAAAAAAAACAAGTATGCGATTATGAATTTGAAACTTGGTTCTTTCCCATTCAAGAATGATCATAATCTGGGATATATTTCTTTTTAATTGCACATTTAATTGTTCAACTCTTTAAATTCATGTGGAACTGTGCTAAATTTCATAATTAATTGTATTGCAAATATAGTTTAGAAAGGTTCTTCTAGCTTTTTTCTTGTTATGAGTCTGAAAACGTGAAGTAAGGACTGAGCCAGCTATCTTTGTAAGTTTGTTACAGTCTTTCAATGCTATTCGTCCACTAATCACCATTGAAAATGCTAAGTTATTCAAATGAAGTGCTAACGATTTTAATGTATCTGAGAGCAACAACAGCCATTAATGGGCCAGTACAGCAAAAATCTTGTTCTTATTATTACTAAGTTCAGCTATTTCTGTTCATCATCCTGACAGGTTTTCTTCTGAGTTCCGGCCATTCCCACAAATGTGGGCTAGTGCTGTTGTTTGATCTCATTGACTCATTGTCCTACAGCCTTGTATGTCAATACTAAATGCATAACATCTACAAAAGGCATTGTGAAGCGCTGGAGCAAATTTTTTAAAAAGAAGAAAAAACTAAGTCATCAGATTAAAAAGCCCACACCAATTAAGGAAATAAGCTCAACTCTTTGAATCCCTTTAGTTTTCTTTCCTTCTCTTCTTTGCCAATCTTTTTTTACTCTTAGCTGCTAAGTAAAAAACACCACATTCTGATGGAAAAATGTCCATTTCATGGATGTTTCATGTTATCAAAGCCGAAAAGCAGATTTCTTGACACTTTCCCTGTCACTGCCTATTCTCATTATGCCATAAATATGCTTTTTTTTTAGATCAAGTTGTTTTTCAGTCATTTGGACTGAAAATAATTTATTTCCCAGTAGTGTTCAATGATTCTTTACACTCAGTAGGGTTCTAGATTTCTTGTTAACCCTTTTCTATGATTTATCTTGGCAATGCAGATTCTTTTTCCTGTCTGGTTCCTCTACTCTAACTTAAGCATTAATCTATTCATGTCCATTGTTTTTTAGACTTTCCTCACATTCCACCGATTAAACATCAGTAGAACAGGTATTGTGACAGATACCCTGCTGTGTTTGATAGATAGCAATACTGGCAGGACCAAAGGAAACGAGGTAGATATCGTGGTGACTGCTGTCTATGTCATTATGACTATGACCAATTGATACAGGCTGAAACCAATTCTCACATCAATACGTGGAAGAAAAGTAGACTTCTAACCGTTAAGGGTAGATATGTAGACTGTAACAGTTGTTTGAGGGGTTTTGAAGTTTGTAACTACTCACTTCAGTAAAAGCAAATTATTGTAGAGAGAGCAAAAATTGTACAACTCTTGGTCAACATATGGTAACTAAGTCATAACAACTGTAGATCCAGGCAAATTTTTTGGGAAACTTCTTTAACTTTAAGTCTACCATCTTTTTTTATTTTATAGTCTTTTTCTTAATTTTATTTTGAGCATATAGATGACATTTTACATATGATAAGTTAATGGGTTTCTTTTGGATAGTTTCAACATTCGTGACACAGAGGAACATTTCTATGAAGCTTTCACAGTTAAATCACAATCAACATTTCAATATGATTTGCAGAGACAGTTTGTTAATAGGCAGCTAAGTAACAGATGGCTCTAGCTATTTGGCATGAGGGCACGGCACACTTCAAGCAGTTATATGAAAAACATGGGGAAATAATAACAGACAGAGAGTAAAAAACAGATTCATTTACAACAAAAGAGAAGTGTGAAATAATGCAATTACAATACAAATAAATGTTAGAACATAGAAATCTGTATCCACTAAGATTTTTTAAAATAGTAAATACTTTCAGTACAAACTAATATTAACAAAGCATTAGCAGCTATGCATGGGAAAGCTTAGCATCTTAATAAGAAGTTATACCTTAATGGTAGCCTCCGAAAGGTCAGGCTTTATGGAATGATACCATGGTGGCTCAGTGGTTAGCACTCTAGTCTTAGGTTTTGGGATCAAATACCATCAAGGACAACATCTGCAAGAAGTTTATTCACCTTGTGTTTGCATGGGTTTCTCCTGACTCTCAAAAGACTGATAGGCAATTTAGATTGCGATCCCCAGTGATGATAATGACTGTAAATCAATGGAAAATGCTATAATGCTGTATAAGTTATTTAATAAATAATTCTGTAGCTCGGCACTGCCACATACTGTTCACAATGCCCATGCTAGCTCCTGTCCACTGCCAGAAAAACCTACAACTGGCATGTGAGCATCAAAGCTGGGCCCGGAAGTAATGAAATAAGCTGGACTGATCTAAAGAATAATGTTTTTATCACATCAAGTAGATGGCCAGCTGCATGTCTGTGGCTTACCGGAGAAAGCTATGGCTACCGGATGCATAAGAAGGCTACTGACATAGACAGTGTGATGACAGATTTTTCTTAACGTAAACAAGACAGGGAAGTTCCTGTTTGGGCTTAATTTCCGTTTAGGACATATAGACAGTTGAATTAGCATCCACTATTTTAGCTGCTTAATGAGGATCTTTCATCTCTCTTGATATGTCTATTTTAGGAAACGCAAATGTACAAATGAAAAAATGAATCAGCGTGTCCACTAAAGATAAAGAAGCAGGTGCATAAAGCTGCGTACAACAATGCACAACCTGCCTTTGAGCTCTGGTTAACAATTGATAAAGGAGCACTAATATGCCCAGAGTTTGTAGTGAATCCCTGGGAGGGAAGGACACAGGTCTGCGGTAAGCATCCCGGATTTACATGGTCCAGTCTGTCTGCAGTGGCTTTTTGCACCTTAATGTAACATACACTGTGACAATGATGGATCATTATTGTTAATTATACTTTTAATATCGGGATGCGGTCTTTACATTAGCAACAAGAGGATGTTTTATGGATATTATTTTAATGCATATTGAATATCTATTTTATATATTAATATCCGCTTGCTCCTCATATGTACTGTGAATTAGCAAAATGGACAACTATTGACATGTTACCTTGTTTCTTGGTATGAATAACCTATTGGTATCTGTTGTCAGTATTGATATATCCGACATTGTTGCTTAATATACGGTACCTGTGTTATTTTTCCCTCCATATGGAGGTCTTTATAGCCCTGTTTATTTTTTAAAGGTTTTTAATTTAACAAGTCCCCTCTATAATTTGTAAAGCGCTGCGGAATATGTTGGCGCTATATGAATAAAAATTATTATTATTATTATTATTATTATAATATAAATAAAAATTAATTTTTATACTTCATCATGCTGGAATCACTTTGTGTCTGTGGGCAATTGCACCTTAACGGATATTGTTGTTGAATTGGCTAGAACATGTCAGACTACCTGTTCGTAAGTGAATCCACGATAGAACCATGAAAATTTCCTTGATGTCAGAAACCAGGCAGCCGATGAATGTGTGACGCCCAGGAGACCGGGATACCCAGCACCGGACCAATGGGGTCTGTCTCTTAAGGGGGATGTCACGGGTGGCTTGACCCGGTGCTGTGGCCTCAGGCAATGCACAGTGTAAGGGGTATCGTGAGGGGACAGGCACTTACTTGATCAGCAGCAGGTTCTCCCAGCGGCGATGATCCCGATCCTGGATAGATAGCTATTGTCCAAATGAAAGACTGAGGCACTGAAACGTTTAACCAGTTTACTTTAACATAAAGGGATTTACAACCAGTCCTGTCACCGGAGTCTGTATGGGAACTCTGAGTTACTTTGACCCTGCCGGGGTCTTCGCCTCTTATTGTACGCAATTTCTGTGTGGCCCTGCTGCTGTATGTGAACTGGCTGCCGGCCCAATTTGTCCCCTCCGGGTCCTGGTTCGACGGGCAACCCGAGTCCTTTTATCAGCTTACCCCCTCCGGGAGTACAGCTGAACTCTGTATCTGTTGCTGCGTCCGGCCCTAGTGAAGCTGATATCACCTCACGTTTTTCCGGTTGCTGTATTATATATAATGAATACAGCCACGGATCCGGTATCCGTCTTTGCGCCTGTTCTGGGTAGTGATTAATGCTACCCGGTTCTCACAATGTCCTTTTTCTCTGTCCCTCTTCTCCTCAGGCCGGTGATTTAGGCCTGGAAACCGTCATAGGGCTGTTAGAAATTCAGCTGTATGACCTCTCACTTTCAGCTCCTTAGCCCAACTGCCATTTCTTCTCTCAGACTAGAATGGATCAAGGGGAGTCTCTGGAGCTCCCCCTTCTGGCCGGAGGTGGTAGTGCAGTCTTGCTATTTTAGTATTTGTATTTACTGTCAGTAACTATTTTTGTGGCAAATACCCCTAGGGGTGCCACATTCCCCCTTAGTTAAGAACAGTACTCCGGGACTGTGGGACGATAACATTTTGAAATAACAATTAATATGTACAGAGTCTTAAAAATGAAAAGTTACAAAAACCACTCAAGGAAACAAAAATAGAGTTCTGTAAAAAGTCACTTCAAATAGCGTCCATTAATACAGTCCTATCCTTGAAGGTACTAGGAAAGGCACTGCACTTTGTGTCCAGGAATTTAGTTCCATTTTTCCAACGAAGTTGTCAATATAAAGTCTAAAGAAAGTTCAAAAAGAGCAAAAAGCAAAGTTCAAAAAGCAGTCTTTCCGGAGCTTTGATTTAGTGCCTCCGGGCTGATAACAAGTTCAAGAATATGCAAGAAGTTCATACAGACAAGTCTCTGTAAGTACTGGGCTTAAACGTTGCAGAATGATAACAATGACTATAGTTTTATAATAGGTAATCTGCATACCTGGCCGGTAATTGACCCTGGGTACTACGCTGTGATCTACGTAATAGCGGTATCTCTTCATGTGGTGTACTACTGTCTACTGCGGATGTAGTATCTGCCCGCTCTGCTAAAGATAATTCCATGACTATGGAGTTGGCAAGTCCACCGTGAATGGGATTACTCTGATCAGGAATCTGTTCTTCCTGGCCTGGAACCTCCTGTAGTACGGGGTCAGCCTCTTCCTGTCTTGGGACTTCTGGTATTGGGTTCAGTGTTGGGTAAAGGGCCACCATGGGAACCACTACTGCACCATGGTATGTTAGTAGGGTTTTGGGAAAGTCTCCTATACAGGTGTTATACATTTCCTCTTCTTTTTCCTTTACTGGTTGAACCTGTATGGGTTGAATAACTTCTGATTCCGGCTGGACAACTTCTGGCTCTTTCAATGCTTCCGGACACAATTTAAGATTGTCTCTTGACACTAATACAGATGTTAAGCCTCCGTTTTTGCTAATGAGACACATTTTAGGATTATCCATTCTTGTTGGTAAAACTGTGTAGGGTACGGCTTCCCACTGATTGTCTAGTTTATTGATTCAACGGTTTCTCTTGAGCACTTGATCACCCGGTCTTAATGGGGTCGCTAGAGCATTCTGGTTGAAAGTTCGCTCTCGTCTTTCTCTAGTTTGCTGAAGGCTTCTTTCCATACTCTCTTGCACTTGGCGATACTGCTTTTGCCGTATGATATCCCAATTGGAGTCTTGAACTTCTGCGTCTGGTTTCAGAATTCCCATTTCTAGATCGATTGGTAATTGGCCGGGTCTTGCACGCATAAGGTAAGCTGGGGTGCAGTTGGTGGAGCTCACCGGGACATGATTATACAGATCCACCAAGTCAGGCAATTTCTCTGGCCATTGATTCCTTTCTGTCTCAGGTAAAGTCTTTAGTAGGTCTATTACAATATGGTTCATTTTCTCGCATAAGCCGTTTGTTTGTGGATGATAGGCAGTCGTCCGGATCTTTTTGCAACCATACATATTACAGAATTCTCTGAAGATCTCTGATTCAAAGGCTGTACCTTGGTCGGTGAGAACCTGTTCCGGATATCCATGGGGTCTACAAAAGTACGTTTGGAAAGCTTTGGCTGCTGTTTTTGCTGTCAGATCTTTTACGGGTACTACTACCAAGAAGCGTGAATAATGGTCCACGATGGTCAAGGCATAGACATAGCCGGACCGGCTTGGTATTAACTTCACGTGGTCTATGGCTACAAGTTCAAGTGGTTGTTTGGTGATTATGGGCTGCAGTGGTGCTCTTTGGTTCTTTTGATCGTTTCTTCTGAGGTTGCATGGGCCACAATTTCTGCACCACTGTTCGATTGATTTTTTCATCCCGACCCAATAAAATCTTTCTCTTAGAAGTACTTCTAACTTTTTCCAACCGAAGTGACCAGCACCATTATGGTAAGCTTCGAGGACCATCTTCACATCTTGTTTAGGCACGATAATCTGCCAAACCAATTCATGTGTTTTCGGATTGGTGTACCTTTTACAGAGCTTCCCTTGATACAGGAACATTTTGCCTCTCTCTTTCCAGAGTTGATGCGTCTCTTCTGGGGCATCCTCATCGGGATATGCACTTTGCTCAGTTAACAGTTCCTTCACCAACTTCACAGCCGGATTGCTGTCTTGGGTGTCAGCCCATCTATGGTGTGCTAACGGATTAAAATTCACCTCTTGTTGCTTCTGATAGGTACTTGACTGATGATGTTTCGCCTTGGGATGATGGAAGGCTGGTAGTTCAATTTCTTCAAGCTCCCCCGTTTCTTCTTCTACATCTCTCAAGTGTGGCATCCGGGATAGGGCATCGGCATTTCCATTCTTGCGACCTGCTCGATACTTGATCTTGAAGTTGTAATTAGATAACCGGGCTATCCATCGCTGTTCTAACGCACCTAATTTGGCTGTGTCCAGGTGGGTCAACGGATTGTTGTCAGTATAGACAATAAATTCTGCAGCGGCCAGATAGTGTTTGAAACGTTCAGTCACAGCCCAAACTACTGCCACTAGTTCCAATTTGAAGGAGCTATAATTTTCTGGATTTCTTTCAGTAGGCCGGAGCTTTCTACTTGCAAAGGCGATGACTTTCTCCCGACCTTCTTGCTTTTGTGACAGCACCGCTCCTAGTCCCACATTGCTGGCATCGGTGTAGAGGATGAAAGGCTGATGGTAATCTGGGTATGCCAGAACCTCCTCTCCGGTTAGTGCCTTCCTTAGTTGTTCAAAGGAGTCTTCCCTTTCGTCGTTCAACTGGAAAGGAGGGTTTCGGTTTGAAGGTTTCTTCGTCTGCCCTACCAAGGCGTCTTGCAATGGTGCTGCCAACTTGGTAAATCCTGTTATAAATCTGCGATAGTAACCCACCAATCCCAGGAATTGCCTCACTTCTTTTGCGCTGGTAGGTCTCGGCCAATCCCTTATGGCGGTTATTTTCTCGGGATCCAGTGCTACTCCCTCCAAACTCACAATGTGTCCCAGGTACTGTACCTTTGGCTTGAGAAGGTGACATTTGGATGGCTTGATTTTCATGCCATACCTGGATAAGGCTTCGAACACTTCTGCCAGGTCTTTTAAGTGTTGTTCGTAAGTCTTTGAGTAGACGATCACATCATCTAGGTACAGGAGGACGGTCTCGAAGTTCTTGTGTCCGAGGCAGCATTCCATCAGCCGCTGGAAGGTACCTGATGCATTGCAGAGTCCGAACGGCATGCGATTAAATTCACTTAGACCCATTGGTGTGGTGAATGCCGTCTTTTCCTTATCTCTCTCAGCCACAGGGACTTGCCAATACCCGCTTGTTAAGTCTAAGGTGGAAAAATAATGAGCAGATTTCAAAGCGGTCAAGGACTCTTCTATCCTAGGCAAGGGGTAGGCGTCTTTATGGGTGATGTTATTAATCTGCCGGTAGTCTACGCACATTCTCATGGTTCCGTCTTTTTTTTGACAATCACTAGAGGGGCCGCCCAGGGGCTACAGCTGTCTCTTATTACCCCGGCCTGTTTCATCTCCCTCAGCATATCTTTTGCACATTGATAGTGAGCGGGCGGTATGGGTCTATATCTTTCTTTTATTGGGGGATGGTCACCGGTGGGGATTGTGTGTTCTACCCCTTCTATCCGTCCGAAGTCCAATGGGTGTTTACTGAAGACTTGTTCATATTCCGTCACTAGCCTATACACCCCTTGTTTTTGATGGGTAGGTGTTGAATTTATGCCCACGTGTAGCTGTTGGCACCAATCCTCCATTTCTCCATCTGAGCCATTGCCTTCCACCTGACAGGTTGGTTCTAAGGGCTCAATGGTTGTGATGGCATTGTTGTCAACAGTATATAGCTTTGCCACTGTAGCATACCTTGGCAAAGTGACCTCTTCCTCTCCACAGTTCAAAAGTCGTACCGGCACCCGTCCTCGGTGTACCTCGACTATCCCTCGTGCTGTGAGTATAGTGGGCCTGCTGTCGGTGTACACTGGTTCTGTTAAGGCTTGATAATCTCGTCCCTTAGTACCAATGGCTGCTCTACACCATACCAGCATTTCTGTTTTTGGTGGGATTACAATAGACGTTGGATCACTTACCCTCACACTGCTGATTTCTCCACCAACTTCTACCTGTTGCCTTAACATCAATACTTTTATTTCCCTCCGGAGAACTCTCTGCTGGCAGGTTTGGGCAGTGTCAGCAATTTGCTGTAAGACAGAAATGACTTCAGAAAAGCAGTTCTCTAACACATTCATTCCTATCAATACAGTTGGTTCACAGTTCCGCCGGTCAACATCAACAACAATTATACCCTGTTTCTTCAATTCTACTTTACCAATCTTTATGGTCATCTCCCTGAAACCTAGTTTCGGTACCAACTTATCATTACTGGCCCATATATCTAGTTCAACATCAGAGGGCCCTTTATCAATATCTGCATCAGCCCAGTACCTCTTATAAAGGATATACGGTATAGTTGAAATCTGGGAACCTATGTCCAGCAAAGCGTTGAGGGGCATTCCGTCCAGCACGATAGGGATAATGGGTCGTCCTCCGATGTACCTGTCGTGCCAGGGTGTTGGGCCTTGAAAGTTCATTCCTGCGAAGCGGCCCGCATTCCCAGGGGATTCCCGTTTAAATCACAATCTCGTGCAAAGTGGCCTGGCTGCTGGCAACGGCGGCAAATGGGCTGTCTATCCGGTTGATAGCGGTCGCGGGGTCGTCCTCTCCATGTCGGGTATCTCCGGGGTCTCATCCATGGAACATCTTCTCTACGGTTTGCCAACTCCATCTTGGGTCCTCTCATCTCCTGCATGGTTTTAGCCATTGAAGCAACAACATCAGTTAAAGAGTCAAGCTTTTGTTGAAGAGCCTCATTAGTACTGGGCCCCAGGGGCTTAGCAATGGCCCCGGACATAGCTGATGTCACTGGCACTCCCTGTTGTTGAGGAGCCTCTGCCATGGGTTGCGCAGGCTCCTGATCCCGAGGTGCCTCTGCCAGCTGGAGACGTATAGCGCTCTCCTTTAATTGGGCAAATGTCAATTCAGGGTTCTTAAAAACAAGCATGCTCACATGCCCCCGGTGAGAAGGGGTGTAGAGTCCCTCAATAAATTGATCTCTTAGCAGTTTATCCGCTCCGGTGTTACAAATGGGTTCAGCCAGTGTAAGTGATTTAAGGGCTTCCTGCAGGTTTAAGGCAAAGTCTCTCACGCCCTCATTAACTTTTTGTTTGCAATTAAAGAATCATACTTTAGCTTTGCTGCTGGCAGTGGTTTCAAATGTAGCTTTTAATCCAGCAAATATGCGTTCAACAGTGCCTTTCAGATCAGCTGCCCATGCTGTGACTTCTCGCTTAGCATGGCCACTTAACTGCATCATCAGGAGACTAACACGCTGAACTTCACCCACGGGGAACATGTCAAAATGGGCCAGCATCTTTTCTCTGAAATCGTCAAGGGTATTAGGCTCACCTTCATACATTGTAAGCCATGGGCCACCCGGGGTATATGGCATCAGCACCGGCATGATGGGCGCCACTCCTTGCACCGCTGCGCTACCGGACTCTCTATCGACACTCTGTCTTTCAGCTGCATTAGCGTCGCCGGGTGCTGCGGCGTCTCTGTGCTGCGACATACTGTGCCCCCTTAGTTAATCCGGACCCTTCCGGTCCTCCGCTTCCATCGGGATAGTGTAGATTTGTTCCGCTGTGCAGCAGGATCGGTTTTCCCCTTGCTCTGACGTCAGAGCGCTCAGCTTGGTGCCGCCCACAATGACACGCCCCCTGCTGCTCCTGCCCGCCGCACGCTCTGTAATGGCGGATTCTGAAGTTTTTCAGTCAGACTGGGGTTCAGGTGATGGCGTAGCTCAATTAACAGTCTCGGGCCTAACGGTTATGAGGTGATTACCTCAGGGGATGGCGGCCATCTTTACTCCATTATAACCAATGGGGAAAGTCACTTTCAATAGTTTTCAATGGGGAATGGATTTTTCTTTAATAAAGCCAATTTTCAAGATTTTTCATCCAAGTTTTCACAGTTTTGGGCTCCAATCACGGCACACAATACCCGGTATACGGGCTGGCTAGATCCTGTTCGTGATGCCAATTGTGACGCCCAGGAGACCGGGATACCCAGCACCGGACCAATGGGGTCTGTCTCTTAAGGGGGATGTCACGGGTGGCTTGACCCGGTGCTGTAGCCTCAGGCAATGCACAGTGTAAGGGGTATCGTGAGGGGACAGGCACTTACTTGATCAGCAGCAGGTTCTCCCAGCGGCGATGATCCCAATCCTGGATAGATAGCTATTGTCCAAATGAAAGACTGAGGCTCTGAAACGTTTAACCAGTTTACTTTAACATAAAGGGATTTACAACCAGTCCTGTCACCGGAGTCTGTATGGGAACTCTGAGTTACTTTGACCCTGCCGGGGTCTTCGCCTCTTATTGTACGCAATATCTGTGTGGCCCTGCTGCTGTATGTGAACTGGCTGCCGGCCCAATCTGTCCCCTCCGGGTCCTGGTTCGACGGGCAACCCGAGTCCTTTTATCAGCTTACCCCCTCCGGGAGTACAGCTGAACTCTGTATCTGTTGCTGCGTCCGGCCCTAGTGAAGCTGATATCACCTCACGTTTTTCCGGTTGCTGTATTATATATAATGAATACAGCGACGGATCCGGTATCCGTCTTTGCGCCTGTTCTGGGTAGTGATTAATGCTACCCGGTTCTCACAATGTCCTTTTTCTCTGTCCCTCTTCTCCTCAGGCCGGTGATTTAGGCCTGGAAACCGTCATAGGGCTGTTAGAAATTCAGCTGTATGACCTCTCACTTTCAGCTCCTTAGCCCAACTGCCATTTCTTCTCTCAGACTAGAATGGATTAAGGGGAGTCTCTGGAGCTCCCCCTTCTGGCCGGAGGTGGTAGTGCAGTCTTGCTATTTTAGTATTTGTATTTACTGTCAGTAACTATTTTTGTGGCAAATACCCCTAGGGGTGCCACAAATGGATCACTGTAGGTACAATGTATGCAACAAATCCTCAGGCAGGATTGATGCTGCTTTGACCGTAGTGTTTGCAGGGTTCCGGCTGAGCATGCTTGTGAAAAAAGATTGCCGTCCTGCACAAAGGTGATGTCACTAGTTACAGGTTAATCTATCTGCAAAAAAGATTCTCCAAGTATCCTATGTGTTTCAGAAGTAACGTCCTCATTACTCAGGAATTATGGGTCCAGGGCAGATCACTGTCTTTTTTAAGTAAGTACTAGTACAGATTGATTTCCACTCAATATTTCCAAATGTCTATGGATAAAGTGCTTGTCACTTATCTCTCAACGCAAAAAAATTCTATGTCGCTATTCAATCCTGATGATATGAGTGTATTTAATTGAAATATCCACCAACTTTCTGATTTAGACTTTTGGTGTATGTAATTGCCTCCTCTCCAGGGTTTTTCTATACTTTCTATACCCCAAATGGAGCTACCTTTTATTTCACCATTATGTACTAATTTGTAATGTTTTGACAGTGGATATCCTGCAAATCACCATTTGATGTTATATATCTGTTTTTTCATCCTAACTTGTAATTTCCATTTAGTTCTCCCCACATATAGTTTTTAACAGGGACATTTAATGCAATAAATGATACTTTACCTTTACTATAACAGGTTATATGACTTTTAACATAAAATGTTTCACACACTTACTTGCTTGACTTATCTGTTCCAATATGTGTGTTTTTTATCTATGTGGGAGCTATATAGCTTGCCATATTTCTTGCTTTTTTATAAACAAAGCAAGGTTGGGGTGGGATAAGTTCTCCTATAAGTTTGTCCTTATGTAGAAAGGACCATTGTTTTTTTCACTATCCGTTTGAGTAACCTGCAATCCTGAGTATATTGAGTTATTATTCGAATATTAAAATTATTTTTTTTTATTTCCATAACAGTATGCATGTTCTAAGAGATTCATAAGGATTTTCTAGCTATTTCTTCTTTGTTCGTACTTGTTTCTTTTAATATTGCTTCATTACGTCCCTTCTGCACTTTTTTAAAATAATATTTTGAGATTCTTCAGAATAATAATCTATTTTTGTGCAATTTCTTCTGACTGGCATAAATTGTGCTCTAGGAATGTTACTAAGCCATACAGGTAAATGACAGCTACCTGTCAAGATATAGCTATTGCTGTCAGTCGGTTTACTGTAAGATTTAGTGACTATATGATCTTCATCAACAAAAATAGTGACGTAAAAAAAAATGACGGATATAGTGCTGGTGGTGAATGTAAATTCTCAATTAAAATAATTTGTATTAATATTATTTAAAAACTGTGTTACTACATTTTTTACTCCAAACCAAATGAAATATAAATTGTCAATGAAGCATTTCCAGAGGACCAGACCCACACCCCAATCTCCTATCTGTGGGAGGGTCTCCCGATCTCCCAATAGCCAACATATAAATTAGCAAAACTTGGTGCGAATCTCACCCCAATTGCGGTGCCTCATGACTTTATGTAAAATTGATTTCCATATTTAAAATAATTGTCTGTTAAAATTAATATGATAGGTTTTTAATAAAGTTAATCTGTTCTAACGGGATCTCAAAATCTCCTGCACCCATTTTGAGGAATAATTCCACAGCTTCACAACTTTTCTGGCATTAAACTTTTTATTTTATTTAGGATCGACAGAAGACAAAAATAGAGATGACTAGTAGAAAAAAAGAAAATACATCTCAATAGTTTAGATCCACATTTAATCCTGATGATTTTAATACCTTCCAGAGTCTAATCATCAGATATATACGTAAGGTGAAAAATAAGAGACGTTACAATACTTTAACAAAAATGGATCAAATAACTCTTAACTTACTTAACTAACTCTTAAAGTTTAAAAAACTTTAAAAAAAATCTTAATATTGTTATACACCCAGCAGATAAAGGCGGGGGCATTCCTTAGTCACAGCAAAACAAATAAAAATAGACTGATTCCACTGATCAATATAAGAAGAAATTAAAATCTTTAGTGGACAGGGGTAAACATAATAATATCCTTTTGTTACAAGTATAGAAATATATTAATATTCAAAATCCATGCTCAGTCATGTTTTATCACATACCCAAAATTCATAAAGATGACCGTAGTCCACCGGGTGGCCCTATCATTTCGGACATAAATTGCCTAACATTAAATTTATCCAAATACCGAAATCACATGCTACAAAAATAAGTTCCTACTTTACCCATTTGCATCAAAGATACAAAACATATACAAATATTAAAACATACTAAATGGAAACTGCATTACATTATGGAATCTTGAGCATATCTTCCTTATGATAATAATAATAATAATAATAATAATAATAATAATTTTTATTTATATAGCGCCAACATATTCCGCAGCGCTTTACAAATTATAGAGGGGACTTGTACAGACAATAGACATTACAGCATAACAGAAATACAGTTCAAAACAGATACCAGGAGGAGTGAGGGCCCTGCTCGCAAGCTTACAAACTATGGGATACAATTATTAACTACCAAAAAGCCATAACTTGTTATATTTTTGTGTCAATATTGGGCTTTTATTGGGGGGACAAGTTGTAGTTTTGAATGACACTATTCGTTTTACTTTTCAATGAGCTGGGAAAAAGGAGAAAAATTCCAAGCACTCTAAAATTGTGAATAAAGCACAATTCTGCCATTGTTTGGGGGGGGTTGTTTACACACCATTAATTGTAAGGTAAAAATAACTTGGTTTCATGGATCTCAAGGTCAGTGTGATTATGCAGATGCCAAACTTGTTCAGCTTCTTAAATTATTTTAGCGATGAAAAAAAATGTGAATTCAGTAACAAAAAATATTTTTTTGTGATGTTAGTTTTTAACTTTTTTATTCTTGCATCAATAAAGCTATGGATAGGATCATGTTTTGGGCCCCTAACTGACTTATTTTTAATGTTTGTATTTCTGAATAGTGAAAATATGGGTGATTTAAACTTTTATTTGTAGGCTTTTTTGTTTTTTTTTACCAACGTCAAGGTAATCTCATGGATCGGATGGGTCCCTGACCTGACTATCTAGTGTGAACACTTACCTCTGGCTAATATCATGGTATTTGCTATGTAAGTTGCTTTTGGTTATGCACCAGTTCAAACTAGTTCTCTGTTCTGTCAATTTACCATTATTTGCTATGTACTATTTTTTCTGACTTGAACGACCCACCCTTCACCATGCTGTGATCTTAATTACATCCAAAAAACGTTTGGCTCTGACCTTCCTATAAATACAGACTTTACCATGATATTAGTCAGAGGTAAGTGTTCACACTAGGCAGTCAGGTCAGGGACCCATCCGATCCATGAGATTACCTTGACATTGGTGGATGGGCTCACATTTTTTTGCCAAATTTTGTGCTAAGCATCTCATGTGTTTTTTCATAGTTTTCACAAGCCTTTATGCTATTCACATTTCATGTATCACACATTCCTTTGCTTTAGTACAATTGAGTGCAGCCATTTATTTATTTGCCATGTAATTTGTTTTTGGTTATGCACCAGTTGAGACTAGTTCTCTGTTCAGTCAGTTTACCATTACTTGCAGGAGCGTATGGCAGCCAGCATGCACGTGCACCATCAATAACATAATTTAAATTCCTCTGTAAGAGATTCACAGTGGCATTTAGTGGGATTGAACTGCAATGATTGGAGCTAACTCTGTTCACAGTAACACAGCCAACAACTTGGCAGCTCTCAGTGGGTGGCTCAGTGGTTAGCACTGCAGCCTTGCAGCACTGGGGTCCAGGTTTTAATTAACACAGGGGGTAACATCTACAAGGAGTTTGTATGTCACGTTTGCGTGCTTTCCCTCTGAATTCTGCAGTTTGCTCTCACACTCCAAAGACATACTGATAGGGAATCTAAAATAAATAAAGTAGGCTCAGCTTCTGAGCCAGCTTTAAACTTTCCGTTAGAGACCTATAATGAAATTGCATGTCCTAGGTCATTAAGGTGTTAAAGGGGTTTTCCTGCTATGAATGTGAGAGCATTCAGCTTTTTTTGTATTTCTAATAGAATATAATGCATTATTTTGGATACAGTAACACCATCACACCATACAAATCCACCAACTGCAGAATTGTCAGTGAGGAAGAACAGGGAACTGATATTATACTGACCCAGGGTCGGACTGGCCTGGCGGGGTGCCAGGGATTTCCCCGGTGGGCCCCTGGAGAAGAGCAGGAGAGGGGAGGAATGGAAAAAAAAAGTCGCTGGCCCTTTAAATGTGGGCCTGGCTGAACGGCCGAGACGCACAGAGCAGTGGAGAGCTGTGCCAGGGAGGAGGAGAGCAGCAGGGGGTCGCACAATCAGCAGCATCACAGCTAAGCAGAGAGGGCCACAGCTGCGTCTGCTAAAAGTGACATCATTCTGCGCGCCCTGCACTGCTGCTTCCAGGTATAAGAGTGCAGTGCTTCAATAAAGCCTGTGTGCTGGACTAAAGACAAAGCGAGGTAGGATACTAACACCCTGAATGTGTGTGTATGGCTATATATGAATTGTATGTATATTATTATTATTATTTATTATTATAGCACCATTTATTCCATGGCGCTTTACATGTGAGGAGGGGTATACATAATAAAAACAGGTACAATAATCTTGAACAATACAAGTCACAACTGGTACAGGAGGAGAGAGGACCCTGTCCACGAAGGCTCACAATCTACAATGGATGGGTGAGGATACAGTAGGTGAGGATAGAGCTGGTCGTGCAGTGGTTTGGTCGATCGGTGGTTACTGCAGGTTGTAGGCTTGCCGGAAGAGGTAGGTCTTCAGGTTCTTTTTGAAGATTTCGATGGTAGGTGAGAGTCTGATATGTTGTGGTAGAGAGTTCCAGAGTAGTGGTGATGAGCGAGAGAAATCTTGTATGCGATTGTAGGAAGAGGAGATAAGAGGGGAGTAGAGAAGAAGATCTTGTGAGGATCGGAGGTTGCGTGCAGGAAAGTACCGGGAGACGAGGTCACAGATGTATGGAGGAGACAGGTTGTGGATGGCTTTGTATGTTATGGTTAGACTTTTTTACTGGAGTCTCTGGATAATGGGGAGCCAGTGAAGGGATTGACAGAGGCGTGAGGCTGGGGAATAGCAGGGGGACAGATGGATTAGTCAGGCAGCAGAGTGTAGAATAGATTGGAGGGGTGTGAGAGTGTTAGAGGGGAGGCCACAGAGCAGGAGGTCACAGTAGTCAAGGCGGGAGATGATGAGAGCATGGACTAGGGTTTTTTTGCAGATTCTTGGTTTAGGAATGTACGGATCCGTGAAATATTTTTGAGTTGAAGGCGGCAGTAAGTGGAAAGGGCTTGGATATGCAGTTTGAAGGAGAGATCAGTGTCAAGGATTACATCGAGACAGCGAGCTTGTGGGACTGGGGAGAGTGGGCAGCCATTTACTGTAATGGATAGGTTAATTGGGGGGGTCGTGTGAGATGGGGGAAAGACAATGAATTCTGTTTTGTCCATGTTAAGTTTTAGAAATCTAGCGGAGAAGAAGGATGAAATAGCGGATAGACATTGAGGGATTCTGGTTAGTAGGGTTGTGATATCTTGTCCAGAGATGTAGATCTGTGTGTCATCAGCATAGAGATGATACTGATAACCGGGAGATTCTATGGGCCGTCCCAGGCCAAAAGTGTAAATGGAGAAGAGTAGGGGCCCTAGAACTGAATCTTGCGTGACTCCGACAGATAGGGGGCGAGGTGAGGAAGTGGTGTGTGAAAGGGAGACGCTGAATGTTCGGTCAGTTAAGTATGACGAGATCCAGGATAGGGCCAAGTCTGTGATGCCAAGGGACGAGAGGTTCTCTAGTAATAGGGAATGGTCCACTGTGTCAAAGGCAGAGGACAGGTCCAGGAGGAGGAGGATAGAGTATTGTCGCTTGCTCTTAGTGGTTAATAGGTCATTGTTGACCTTAGTTAGGGCAGTTTCAGTGGAGTAGTGTGACCAGAAGCCTGATTGTAAGTGGTCAAAAAGGGAGCAGGAAGATAGATGGGAGGACAGTTCAAGATGGTCGTGCTGTTCCAGTAGTTTTGAGGCATAGGGAGAACTGATATGGTGCGATAGCTAGATACAGAGGATGGGTCAAGAGAGGGCTTTTTGAGGATAGGTGTGATTGAGGCATGTTTAAAGCTTGAGGGGAAAACACCAGTTGTTAGTGATAAGTTGAAGAGATGGGTTAGGGTTGGGATGAAGACTGTGGCGAGGTTTGGGATGAAGTGGGAAGGGATCGGGTCAAGTGCACAGGTGGTGAGATGCGATCTTGAGAGTAGAGTGGAGAGTCGATCTTCTGTATATTCCTGTATGTGTACATGGTATATGTATGTATGCATGGTATATGTGTGTATATATGTTTGTATCTGCATACCTGTATTGTGTATGTATGCATGGTATATGTATGTATGCCTGTATGTGTATGTATGCATGGTATATATGTGTGTATGCCTGTATGTCTATGTAAGCATGGTATGTGTATATGTGTATATATGCTTGCATGTG
The DNA here is from genome assembly GCF_032444005.1 of Ranitomeya imitator. Taxonomy (NCBI): domain Eukaryota; kingdom Metazoa; phylum Chordata; class Amphibia; order Anura; family Dendrobatidae; genus Ranitomeya; species Ranitomeya imitator. Next base: position 374,541,257 of record NC_091285.1, read on the forward strand.
TATGCCTGTTTGTGTACGTATGCATGGTATGTGTATATGTGGGTGTATGTGTATATATGCTTGCATGTGTATGCCTGTATGTGTATGTATGCATGGTATCTGTGTGTATATATTCACTTGTATGTGTATGTCTGTATATGTGTGTATGCATGGTATGTGTATATATGCTTGCATGTATATATTATTTTATATGTATGCCTGTATATGTATGTCTGCATGGTATATGTGTGTATATGTGCTTGTATGTGTATGCCTGTATATGTGTGTGCGCGCACGTATGTCTACGTACAATATGTGTGTCTGTGTCTGCATGCACATGTCTGTGTTTACATATGCATTTCTGTGTGTGTATGTCATTAAGTGTCTCTGTGTGTGTGTGTGTGTGTGTGTGTCTTCCTGGGTGTGCTTGTATGTGTCTAGTCTATGTGTGCATTTCTGTTTATATGTGTCTTCACATGTGTGTGTGCTTGTCTGAGTGTGAATTTCTGTGTGCGTATCTCTGGATGAGCATGACTGTCTGTGTGTTTACGTATGCACTTTTGCGTGCATAAGTGAGCTTGCATGTGTGTATATGTGTGTGTCCCCATTTGCGTGTGTGCAATCTGCAAGTGTGTGTGTATATGTGCGTCTGTATTTCTTTGTGTGTCTTTGTGAGGTATATTGCAAATAAGATTAACATCCCTGTCCGTATATTGTGTAAAAAAAGTTTATGGAAGCTGTAGAGTGGGCTCCTAGAGTTAATTCCCCTTGGTGGGCCCTAGGCACCCCAGTACGACCCTGTACAGACCAGTCATGTATCAGAGATTTAACAGTGGGGCACCAATGATTTTACAAATATTACCAGATAATTTATTTTTAATTTACTCAGTTTTAAGGCTTTTGTAAACTAGAGTTCCAGTTTCAGTACAGTGTTTCAGAGCTGTGTGTTGTAATGAGCCATGCATCTGCTAAGACCAATGTTCATGCTAAGATCAAGGCAGAATTTTATCCACTGTAAAAATAAAATTGTATTAAATGAAAACAAAAGCAGATATTTAAAATTGTAAAAAAAAATCCAACAAAAAGTAATTTTAAAAATATACAATCTTGGTCTGCTGAAACTAATACTCGATTTAAATAGGCTATAAAAAATGGAATTTGGTGTCTTTTGGTCTGAGGATTTGCTTATAATAGCCGTGCTTGTGACACAAAATGAAAAATAAGTGCTGGACTAACTGTATAAAAGCATGTATATTTTTTAGATTTATTTGTTTTAACTGTAAACTGTATTTTCTGTTACGTAGATGAATAGTAGTCCAAGCTTCTTCCCTCCCATACTATAGCTCCTACATTACCAAATGTTTCTTTGCTCATTTAGATAAAAACAATATCCTTCTTGGAATGGATGCAATGAGCACTCACTGAAATTCCATGCCTAATAGCTTCAGCAACAGCCCCACAGTGTGAAACTCATTCACACCCTGCAGGGGGAGGACACACTTTAACCAGTTGAGTTGACACTGCACAGCATTTACAGTCTGTTCACATTACCCCATTCTACCTTAGAACAAAAAAGTACTCTAGAGACATTAGGTTCTGCTTATTTCCTGACAGACCCGATGAGCTCATGCTACAAATGAAAGAGCTGAGCGTTTATGTTTGAATTAAACTCTATGACACTAATACAGACTTCTCCAGGCTTTAGAAAAAAGTTATAATAACATCAATACTAAGCAGTTTCAAGTGAATCACTTAGTGGGTTTTAAGAGAAAATTACCTAAAACAGAAAACATATTGTACTGTGTAGAATTATATTTTTCTCAAATATCTGAAAATTTGGTCTGAAATTACTCATAATTCGCCATCAGCAGCACAAATGCCTGGCCACAGGACAAAATCAGCTCTTTGTACTTTTTGAGTCAATTCCCCCATCCTTTTTAGGCAGTAAGTGTGAATAGACAGCATCCTTTCTCTTTTTGTTCCTTTCTCAGTAGATGTTTCTTCTGTATGCCAGTAGTATGTTGCCTGACATGTAATTTCTTATGTTTACTGCATCCTGTGGTTGCAAATGCCTGGAGAATATATTACACTATGTACATTGTTACATAAAACATGTTCTAACAATGTATTTTTAGATTCAATAAGACATTGACATATAAATGAATATCTAGTTCAAATGATTTACCAGTTCACTCAATTATTCTCATTACTAGATGATGGCCCGATTCTAACGCGTCGGGTATTCTAGAATATGCATGTCCACGTAGTATATTGCACAGCCCACGTAGTATATTGCTCAGCCACGTAGTATATTGCACAGCCCATGTAGTATATTGCACAGCCCACGTAGTATATTGCTCAGCCACGTAGTATATTGCACAGCCCATGTAGTATATTGCACAGCCCACGTAGTATATTGCCCAGCCACGTAGTATATGGCCCAGCCACGTAGTATATTGCCCAGCCATGTAGTATATTGCCCAGCCACGTAGTATATTGTCCAGCCACATAGTATATTGCCCAGTCACATAGCATATTGCCCAGACACGTAGTATATTGCCCAGTGACGAAGTATATTGCCCAGACACGTAGTATATTGCCCAGCTACATAGTATATTGCCCAGTGACGTAGTATATTGCCCAATGATGTAGTATATTGCCCAGTGACGTAGTACATTGCCTAGTGATGTAGTATATTGCTCAGCAACGTAGTATATTGACCAGTTACGTAGTATATTGCCTAGTGACGTAGTATATTGTGCAGCCACGTAGTATATTGCCCAGTGACATAGTATACAGCACAGAGCCACGTAGTATATTGCCCAGTGATGTAGTATATTGCCCAGTGACGTAGTATATTGCCCAGAGATGTAGTATACAGCACACAGCCACGTTGTATATTGCACAGCGAAGTAGTATACAGCACAGAGCCACATAGTATATTGGCCAGTCACGTAGTATATTTGCCCAGCTACGTAGTATATTGCCCAGCCAGGTTTGTCACAGGTTAAAATATAAAAAATAAACATATACTCACCTTTCCGAGGGGCCCTTGTAGTCAACGACAGCTTCCGGTCCCAGGGTTGGTATGAGCGCAGGACCTGTGATGACGTCGCGGTCACATGACCATGATGTCATGGCAGGTATTTCTAGCGCTGGCGCGCAGGCCCTGTAATGACGTCGTGGTCACATGACCGTGACGTCATGGCAGGTCCTTCTCCCATACCATCTTTGCCACCAGAACTTGCAACGGAAGTTGGCGGCCGGCGCGAGCAACTACGGAGGGTGAGTATAGCAGGTTTGTTTTTTTATTATTTTTAACATTACATTTTTTACTATTGATGCTGCATAGGCAGCGTCAATAGTAAAAAGTTGGGGACACACAGGGTTAATATCGGTGGTAACAGAGTGTGTTACCCGCGGCATAATGCGGTCCGTTACTGCCGGCATTAACCCTGTGTTAGCGGTGATCAGAGGGGAGTATGCGGGCGACAGGCACTGACTGCGGGGAGTAAGGAGCGGCCATTTTCTTCCGGACTGTGCCCGTCGCTGATTGGTCGCGGCAGCCATGACAGGCAGCTGGCGAGACCAATCAGTGAATGAATAACCGTGACAGAAGGACAGACAGACGGAAGTGACCCTTAGACAATTATATATAAGATTTTTTTATTATTTTTCTGATTTTTCACGCCCAGCCGACGCAACATTGGCGCGGGATTTAAATCCCGCTTCCCTGATTGGTCGCGCCCAGCCGGCACGTCAAATCAGCTACATTGATGCGGGATTTAAATCACGAAGCATGATTTAAATCCTGCGGCAATGTCGCTGATTGGTCGCGCCGGCTGGGCGTGACCAATCAGGGAACCGGGATTTAAATCCCGCAGCAATGACGCTGATTGAACGCGCCGGCTTGGCACGAACAATCAGGGAAGCAGGATTTAAATCCCGGGGCAATGTCGCTGATTGGTCGAGGCCACCCGGTGCGACCAATCAACGAAGCGGTGGGACTGGAGCATCGCGAGCTGAAAGAAAAGCTGCTGTGGAGGCGACGAAAGGTGAGAATGCCATGATTTTTTATTTTTTAAATTAGTTTCCTGATTTTTCGCCCCCAGCCAGCGTGACATTGGCACGGGATTTAAATCCCGCTTTTCTGATTGGTTGCGCCCAGCCGGTGAGACCAATCAGCTACATTGGCGTGGGATTTAAATCACGAAGCACGATTTAAATCCCATGGCAATGTCGCTGATTGGTCGCGCCGGCTGGGCGTGACCAATCAGGGAAGCGGGATTTAAATCCCACGCCAATGTCGCTGATTGGTCGTGCTGGCTTGGCGCGACCAATCAGGGAAGCGGGATTTAAATCTCAATGTCGCTGATTGGTCAAGGCCACCCTGCATGACAAATCAGCGAAACAGTGGGACCGGAGCATCGCGAGCTGCAGGAAAAGCTGATTTTTTATTTTTTTTATTATTTTCCTGATTTTTCGCGCCCAGCCAGTGCGACATTGGTGCGGGATTTAAATCCCGCTTCTCTGATTGGTCGCATCCAGCTGGCGCGACCATTCAGCGACATTGACGCGGGATTTAAATCATGAAGCGCGATTTAAATCCCGGGGCAATGTCACTGATTGGTCGAGGCCACCTGATGCGACCAATCAGCGAAGCGGTGGGACCGGAGCTTCGCGAGCTGAAGGAAAAGCTGCTGCGGAGGCGATGGAAGGTGAGAATGTAATGAATTTTTATTTTTTTTTATTACCTTCCTTATTTTTCGCGCCCAGCCGGCGCGACATTTAAATCCCGCTTTCCTGATTGGGCGCGACCAATCAGCTACATTGGCGTGGGATTTGAATCACGAAGCGCGATTTAAAACCAGCGGCAATGTCGCTGATTGGTCGCGCTGGCTGGGCGTGAACGATCAGGGAAGTGGGATTTAAATCCGGCGCCAATGTCGCTGATTGGTCGCGCCGGCTGGGCGTGACCAATCAGGGAACCGGGATTTAAATCCCGGGGCAATGTCGCTGATTGGTCGAGGCCACCCGATGCGACCAATCAGCGAAGCGGTGGGACCGGAGCATCGTGAGCTGAAGGAAAAGCTGCTGCGGAGGCGACGAAAGGTGAGCATGTCATGATTTTTTTATTTTTTAAATTAGTTTCCTGATTTTTCGCCCCCAGCCAGCGCGTCATTGGCACGGGATTTAAATCCCGCTTTTCTGATTGGTTGCGCCCAGCCGGCGAGACCAATCAGCTACATTGGCGTGGGATTTAAATCACGAAGCACGATTTAAATCCCATGGCAATGTCGATGATTGGTCGCGCTGGCTGGGCGTGACCAATCAGGGAAGCGGGATTTAAATCCCACACCAATGTCGCTGATTGGTCGTGCCGGCTTGGCGCGACCAATCAGGGAAGCGGGATTTAAATCCTGCACCAATGTCGCTGATTGGTCGTGCCGGCTGGGCGTGACCAATCAGGGAAGCGGGATTTAAATCCCGCGGCAATGTCGCTGATTGATCGAGCGGCTGGGTGCGACCAATCAGGGAAGTGGGATTTAAATCCCACGGCAATGTCGCTGATTGGTCGAGGCCACCCGGCGCGACCAATCAGCGAAGCGGTGGGACCAGAGCATTGCAAGCTGCAGGAAAAGCTGCTGCGGAGGCGACGGAAGGTGAGAATGTCATGATTTTTTATTTTTTTTAATATTTTCCTGATTTTTCGCGCCCAGCCGGCATGACATTGGCACGGGATTTTAATCCCTCTTCCCTGATTGGTCACGCCGGCACGACTAATCAGCGACATTGTCGCGGGATTTAAATCATGAAGCGCAATTTAAATCCGGCGACAATGTCGCTGATTCTTCGCACTGGCGTGGAATCACAAAATAATGCACAGAACGAGAACATGGACCAGATCATACACGAGAAGGCAAACAGACTACACAGCATGCAAGCACACCAACGGGTCAGACACACAGCCAGAACAGATGTATCACTGACAAGGATCTTCAGACGAAGGCAGGCAAATATAGCCCTCCCCAAACCAAAAGGAAACCATACAAAATTACCCCTGAGAGGGAAGAAACCCTGTCCACAACCATGACAGACACTAGGCCTCACATAACTTGAACTGCCCTACAATGTCATGATGTCACTTGAGGCCTAGTTAGCATCAGTAGCACCACATAGGTAAGATAGAAGAGAACATCAGAGCTGGAAGGAGGAGGAATTAGCAGAATAAATCATGGGGAGCTAAGACACCAGGTCAGGCATCAGCAAATGTAATTACAAAAAATTTGGATTCTGGTGCATTTGAATTTTTTTGTGACATTTGAAGCAAATTAGATTTAGTTCAAATTAATTTGCTCATCTGAATTACCCTATTTTCGGGTGTATAAGATGACTGGGCTTATAAGATGACCACCAACTTTTCCATATAAAATATGGAGTTTGGAATATACTCGCCGTATAAGATGGGGGTCATCTTATATGCCGGGTGCCGTCTTATATGGCGTGTGCTGTCTGAATGGTTCGCAGGGTTTGGAGGAGAGGAGACTCTCCTTCAGGCCCTGGGATCCATATTCATGTAAAAAAAAGAATAAAAATAAAAAATATGGCTATACTTACCTTCCGACGGCCCCAGCTCTCAGCGGTGCAAGCGGAGGCCTCTGTTCCCAAGGATGCATTGCGCGAAGGACCAGACATGACGTTGTGGTCACGCCTTACAAAACCTAGACACTTAGTAAAGATGCAGTCAGAATGAAGTTATGTTTTGCCATGTACCACATTTCCTTTTCACATAATATATGTGATAATTATCAAAATCACTTTTCAAAATTGAATTCTGTGTTCTACACATTTATTTCCTAATAACACAAATACAGTAGTTTAACTCCTATCCGACATCAGGCGCAATAGTACACCAATGACGGACTCCCCTTGTTTGGTGCGGCATCCGACATTTAGCCCACAACTTTCCAGGCACATGACAGCTGATACATACAGCAGACATGTGCCAGCAACAGCCGCAGGTGAAATAGCGATCCACCAGTGGCTGTTAACTAGTTAAATACTGCTGTCAATCTCTGACAGAGGCATTTACCCTCGTGCTTACCCGTCTATCGGTGACCCCTTCACATGATCGCGGGACACTGATGGCTTGGCATGACAACCAGAGGTCACCAGCAGACCTCTATGGTTGTCATAGCCAGATTGCTATGAGCGCTGCTTGGTGGTCAGCGCTCATAGCCAGTGAGCATTTCTGCTACATACAGGTGATCTGATCATCGCCTGTATGCAGCAGAGCCGATCAGACAAATGCAGCTTCTAGTCTCCCATGGAGACTATTGAAGCATTCAAAAACTAAAAAAAAAGTTTTTAAAAACATAAAAAATAAAAAAATAAAGTTTCAAATCACCCTCTTTTGCCCCATTCAAAATAAAACAAAAAAAAACAAATATACACATATTTGGTATTACTGTGCTCAGAATAACCCAATCTATCAATATACAAAAGAATTAACCTGATAGTTAAACGGCATAATGAGAAAATAAGTCATGCCAGAATTACGTTTTTTTGGTCGCCGCAACATTCTGACCTTTAACCCCTTTCTGACATTAGACGTACTATCCCATCGAGGTGGGGTGGGCCCCTATGACCACCGACGGGATAGTACGTCATATGCGATCGGCAGCGCTCACGGGGGGAGCGCCGCCGATCGCGGCTGGGTGTCAGCTGCCTATCGCAGCTGACATCCTGCACTATGTGCCAGGAGTGGTCACGGACCGCCCCCGGCACATTAACCCCCAGCACACCGCGATCAAAGATGATCGCGATGTGCCGGCGGTACAGGGAAGCATTGCGCAGGGAGGGGGCTCCCTGCGGGCTTCCCTGAGCCCCCCGCAGCAACACGATGTGATTGCGTTGCTGCGAGGGTCTTTACCTCCCTCCCTGCCTGCTCCAGCCCCGGATCCAAGATGGCCGCAGATCCGGGTCCTGCAGGGAGGGAGGTGGCTTCACAGAGCCTGCTCAGAGCAGGCTGTTGTGAATTCTGTTATCGAACTCCCTCCTGTGGTCATGAATGGTACTTCGGCGAGTTCTGTCCATGGACTCCCTCTGGTGGCTGTGAGTGGAGCTGCTGCTTCTGAGGTTCCTTCCACAGGTGACGTAGTTTATTCTTTGGCTGGCTGCTCTATTTAACTCCACTCAGATCGTTACTCCATGCCAGCTGGCAATGTTCTTGTACTGGTTCAGTTCGCTCTTGGATCTTTTTGGTGACCTGTCTACTCCAGCAGAAGCTAAGTCCCTGCTAGTTAATTATTTGTTCATTGTTTTCTTGTCCAGCTTGCTATCATGATTTTGTCTCGCTAGCTGGAAGCTCTGGGATGCAGAGTGGCACCTCCGCACCGTGAGTCGGTGCGGAGGTCTTTTTGCACACTCTGCGTGGTCTTTTTGTAGTTTTTTGTGCTGATCGCAAAGATACCTTTCCTATCCTCAGTCTGTTTAGTTAGTCTGGCCTCCCTTTGCTGAAACCTGTTTCATTTCTGTGTTTGTGACTTTCATCTCTACTCACAGTCAATATATGTGGGGGGCTGCCTTTTCCTTTGGGGAATTTCTCTGAGGCAAGGTAGGCTTTATTTTCTGTCTCTAGGGCTAGTTAGCTCTTAGGCTGTGAAGAGGCGTCTAGGCCGAGTTAGGTACGCTCCACGGCTATATCTAGTTTTGTGATAGGATTAGGGGTTGCGGTCAGCAGAGCTCCCACTTCCCAGAGCTTGTCCCATGTGAGTTTAATCATCAGGTCGTTCCGGGTGCTCCTAACCACCAGGTCCATAACAGTACAGCTGGCCCAAAGTATTAATGCATCTCAATAGAGGGATAAGAGAAGTTCTGAGACCATTTTTTTTTCTCTGCAGTGTGTTTTGTCTTCCTTTTCCCCTTAACCTCTGGGTGGTTCAGGACACAGGTGTAGATATGGACATTCAAGGTTTGTCCTCTTGTGTGGATCATCTCACTGCAAGGGTACAAAACATTCAAGATTTTGTGGTTCAGAATCCGATGTTAGAGCCTAGAATTCCAATTCCTGATTTGTTTTCTGGGGATAGATCTAAGTTCCTGAATTTCAAAAATAATTGTAAACTGTTTCTAGCTTTGAAACCCCGCTCCTCTGGTGACCCCGTTCTACAAGTAAAAATCATTATTTCTTTGTTGCGAGGTGACCCTCAAGACTGAGCATTTTCCCTTGCGCCAGGAGATCCTGCATTGCGTGATGTAGATGCATTTTTTCTGGCGCTTGGATTGCTTTATGATGAACCTAATTCAGTGGATCAGGCAGAGAAAATCTTGCTGGCTTTGTGTCAGGGTCAGGATGAAGCGGAGGTGTATTGTCAGAAGATTAGAAAGTGGTCTGTGCTTACTCAGTGGAATGAGTGTGCCCTGGCTGCAATTTTCAGAATGGGTCTTTCTGAAGCCCTTAAGGATGTCATGGTGGGATTTCCCATGCCTGCTGGTCTGAATGAGTCTATGTCCTTGGCCATTCAGATCGATCGGCGCTTGCGTGAGCGCAAAGCTGTGCACCATTTGGCGGTATTCTCTAAGCATAGGCCTGAGCCTATGCAATGTGATAGGACTTTGACCAGAGCTGAACGGCAAGAACACAGACGTCGGAATGGACTGTGTTTTTGCTGTGGTGATTCCACTCATGCGATCTCCGATTGTCCTAAGCGCACTAAGCGGTTTGCTAGGTCTGCCACCATTGGTACGGTACAGTCAAAATTTCTTTTGTCCGTTACTCTGATTTGCTCTTTGTCGTCCTATTCTGTTATGGCATTTGTGGATTCAGGCGCTGCCCTGAATTTGATGGACTTGGAGTTTGCCAGGCGCTGTGGTTTTTTCTTGGAGCCCTTGCAGTATCCTATTCCATTGAGAGGAATTGATGCTAAGAATAAGCCTCAGTACTGGACTCAATTGACCATGTGCATGACTCCTGCACATCAGGAGGATATTCGCTTTTTGGTGTTGCATAATCTGCATGATGTGGTCGTTTTGGGGTTGCCATGGCTACAGGTCCATAATCCAGTATTGGATTGGAAATCTATGTCTGTGTCCAGCTGGGGTTGTCAGGGGGTACATGGTGATGTTCCATTGCTGTTAATTTCGCCTTCCACTCCTTCTGAAGTCCCTGAGTTTTTGTCAGACTACCGGGATGTATTTGATGAGCCCAAATCCAGTGCCCTACCTCCTGATAGGGATTGCGATTGTGCTATTAATTTGATTCCTGGTAGTAAGTTTCCTAAGGGCCGACTGTTTAATTTATCTGTGCCAGAGCACGCCGCTATGCGGAGTTATATAAAGGAATCCTTGGAGAAAGGTCATATTCGCCCGTCGTCATCACCGTTGGGAGCAGGGTTCTTTTTTGTGGCCAAGAAGGATGGTTCTTTGAGACCTTGTATTGATTACCGCCTTCTTAATAAGACCACAGTCAAATTTCAGTACCCTTTGCCGCTGCTGTCTGATTTGTTTGCTCGGATTAAGGGGGCTAGTTGGTTCACCAAGATAGATCTTCGAGGGGCGTATAATCTTGTGGGAATTAAACAGGACGATGAATGGAAAACAGCATTTAATACGCCCGAGGGCCATTTTGAGTACCTGGTTATGCCATTCGGGCTTTCTAATGCTCCATCTGTGTTTCAGTCCTTTATGCATGACATCTTCCGAGAGTACCTGGATAGATTCCTGATTGTATATTTGGATGATATTTTGGTCTTTTCGGATGATTAGGAGTCTCATGTGAAGCAGGTCAGAATGGTGTTCCAGGTCCGTCGTGCAAATTCCATGTTTGTGAAGGGGTCAAAATGTCTCTTTGGAGTTCAGAAGGTTTCATTTTTGGGTTTCATTTTTTCCCCTTCTACTATCGAGATGGACCCTGTTAAAGTTCAGGCCATTTATGATTGGACTCAGCCAACATCTGTGAAGAGCCTGCAGAAGTTCCTGGGCTTTGCTAATTTTTACCGTCACTTCATCGCTAATTTTTCTAGTGTTGCTAAACCGTTGACTGATTTGACCAAGAAAGGTGCTGATGTGGTCAATTGGTCCTCTGCGGCTGTAGAGGCTTTTCAGGAGTTGAAGCATCGTTTTTCTTCTGCCCCTGTGTTGTGCCAGCCAGATGTTTCGCTCCCGTTTCAGGTCGAGTTTGATGCTTCTGAGATTGGAGCAGGGGCGGTTTTGTCGCAAAGAAGTTCTAATGGCTCGGTGATGAAACCATGTGCCTTCTTTTCTAGAAAATTCTCGCCTGCTGAGCGCAATTATGATGTTGGCAATCGAGAGTTGTTGGCCATGAAGTGGCCATTCGAGGAGTGGCGACATTGGCTTGAAGGAGCCAAGCATCGCGTGGTGGTCTTGACGGATCACAAGAATTTGACTTATCTCGAGTCTGCCAAACGGTTGAATCCTCGACAGGCTCGATGGTCGCTATTTTTCTCCCATTTTGATTTTGTGGTTTCGTACCTTCCGGGCTCTAAGAATGTGAAGGCTGATGCCCTGTCAAGGAGTTTTGTGCCTGACTCTCCGGGTGTTCCTGAGCCGGCGGGTATTCTCAAAGAGGGGGTAATTTTGTCTGCCATCTCCCCTGATTTGCGGCAGGTGCTGCAGAAGTTTCAGGCTGATAGACCTGACCGTTGTCCAGCGGAGAAACTGTTTGTCCCTGATAGATGGACTAGTAGAGTTATCTCTGAGGTTCATTGTTCGGTGTTGGCTGGTCATCCTGGAATCTTTGGTACCAGAGATTTGGTGGCTAGATCCTTTTGGTGGCCTTCTTTGTCACGGTATGTGCATTATTTTGTGCAGTCCTGTGGGACTTGTGCTCGGGCTAAGCCCTGCTGTTCTCGTGCCAGTGGGTTGCTTTTGCCCTTGCCGGTCCCGAAGAGGCCCTGGACGCATATTTCCATGGATTTTATTTCAGATCTCCCTGTCTCTCAAAGGATGTCGGTCATTTGGGTGGTTTGTGATCGCTTCTCTAAGATGGTCCATTTGGTACCCTTGTCTAAATTGCCTTCCTCCTCTGATTTGGTGCCATTGTTTTTCCAGCATGTGGTTCGTTTGCATGACATTCCGGAGAACATCGTCTCGGACAGAGGTTCTCAGTTTGTTTCGAGGTTTTGGCGGTTCTTTTGTGCTAAGATGGGCATTGATTTGTCTTTTTCTTCGGCTTTCCATCCTCAGACAAATGGCCAAACCGAACGAACTAATCAGACTTTGGAAACATATCTGAGATGCTTTGTTTCTGCTGATCAGGATGATTGGGTGTCCTTCTTGCCTTTGGCTGATTTCACCCTTAATAATCGGGCCAGCTCGGCTACTTTGGTTTCGCCTTTTTTCTGTAATTCTGGTTTCCATCCTCGTTTCCTTCAGGGCAGGTTGAGTCTTCGGACTGTCCTGGTGTGGATACTGTGGTGGACAGGTTGCAGCAGATTTGGACTCATGTGGTGGACAATTTGACATTGTCCCAGGAGAAGGCTCAACGTTTCGCTAACCGCCGGCGCTGTGTAGGTCCCCGACTTCGTGTTGGGGATTTGGTTTGGTTGTTGTCTCGTTATGTTCCTATGAAGGTTTCCTCTCCTAAGTTTAAGCCTCGTTTCATTGGTCCGTATAAGATTTCTGAAGTTCTCAATCCTGTGTCATTTCGTTTGGCCCTTCCAGCTTCTTTTGCCATCCATAATGTGTTCCATAGGTCGTTATTGCGGAGATACGTGGCGACTATGGGTCCCTCCGTTGATCCTCCTGCCCCGGTGTTGGTCGAGGGGGAGTTGGAGTATGTGGTGGAGAAGATTTTGGATTCTTGTATTTTGAGACGGAAACTCCAGTACCTGGTCAAGTGGAAGGGTTATGGTCAGGAAGATAATTCCTGGGTTTTTGCCTCTGATGTTCATGCTGCCGCTCTAGTTCGTGCCTTTCATTTGGCTCATCCTGATCGGCCTGGGGGCTCTGGTGAGGGTTCGGTGACCCCTCCTCAAGGGGGGGTACTGTTATGAATTCTGTTATCGAACTCCCTCCTGTGGTCATGAATGGTACTTCGGCGAGTTCTGTCCATGGACTCCCTCTGGTGGCTGTGAGTGGAGCTGCTGCTTCTGAGGTTCCTTCCACAGGTGACGTAGTTTATTCTTTGGCTGGCTGCTCTATTTAACTCCACTCAGATCGTTACTCCATGCCAGCTGGCAATGTTCTTGTACTGGTTCAGTTCGCTCTTGGATCTTTCTGGTGACCTGTCTACTCCAGCAGAAGCTAAGTCCCTGCTAGTTAATTATTTGTTCATTGTTTCCTTGTCCAGCTTGCTATCATGATTTTGTCTCGCTAGCTGAAAGCTCTGGGATGCAGAGTGGCACCTCCGCACCGTGAGTCGGTGCGGAGGTCTTTTTGCACACTCTGCGTGGTCTTTTTGTAGTTTTTTGTGCTGATCGCAAAGATACCTTTCCTATCCTCAGTCTGTTTAGTTAGTCTGGCCTCCCTTTGCTGAAACCTGTTTCATTTCTGTGTTTGTGACTTTCATCTCTACTCACAGTCAATATATGTGGGGGGCTGCCTTTTCCTTTGGGGAATTTCTCTGAGGCAAGGTAGGCTTTATTTTCTGTCTCTAGGGCTAGTTAGCTCTTATTATTATTATTATTATTATTATTATACATTTTTATAGCGCCATTTATTCCATGGCGCTTTACATGTGAATACGGGGCAAATATAGACAAATACATTAAACATGAGCAGATAACAAGGCACACGAGTACATAAGGAGGGAGGACCCTGCCCGCGAGGGCTCACAGTCTGCAGGGGGTGGGTGAGGATACACTAGGAGAGGGAAGAGCTGGCTGTACGGCTGTTCAGTAGGTTGAGGATCACTGCAGGCTGTAGGCTTGTCGGAAGAGATGAGTCTTCAGGTTCTTTTTGAAGGTTTCTATGGTAGGCGCAAGTCTGATGTGTTGGGGTAGAGAGTTCCAGAGTATGGGGGAAGCACGGGAGAAGTCTTGGATGCGGTTATGGGAAGAAGAGATGAGAGGGGAGTAGAGAAGGAGGTCTTGGGAGGATCGGAGGTCGCGTGTAGGTAGGTACCGGGAGACCATGTTTAGGCTGTAAAGAGGCGTCTAGGCCGAGTTAGGTACGCTCCACGGCTATTTCTAGTTGTGTGATAGGTTTAGGGGTTGCGGTTAGCAGAGCTCCCACTTCCCAGAGCTTGTCCCGTGTGAGTTTAACCATCAGTTCGTTCCGGGTGGTCCTAACCACCAGGTCCATAACAGCAGGCACTGTGAAGCCTGCACTGCTCTAAGTCAGATCGGTGATCTGACAGAGTGCTGTGCAAACTGTCAGATCATCGATCTGTGATGTCCCCCCCTGGGACAAAATAAAAAAGTAAAAAATTTTTTTTCCAAATGTGTAAAAAAAAATAAAAAAAAATATTCCTAAATAATGAAAAAAAATATATGTATTATTCCCATAAATACATTTCTTCATCTAAATAAAAAAAAACAATAAAAGTACACATATTTAGTATCGCCGCATCTGTAACGACCTGACCTATAAAATTGGCCCACTAGTTAACCCCTTCAGTAAACACCGTAAGAAAAAAAAAAAAAACGAGGCAAAAAACAACGCTTTATTATCATACCGCCAAACAAAAAGTGGAATAACACGCGATCAAAAAGACAGATATAAATAACCATGGTACCGCTGAAAACGACATCTTGTCCCGCAAAAAACGAGCCGCCATACAGCATCATCAACAAAAAATTAAAAATAATTATTTTTTCTGTAAAATAGTTTTTATCGTCTAAAAGCGCCAAAACATAAAAAAATTATATAAATGAGGTGTCGCTGTAATCGTACTGACCCGAAGAATAAAACTGCTTTATCAATTTTACCAAACGCGGAACAGTATAAACGCCTCCCCCAAAAGAAATTCATGAATAGCTGGTTTTTGGTCATTCTGCCTCACATAAATCGGAATAAAAAGCGATCAAAAAATGTCACGTGCCCAAAAATGTTACCAATAAAAACGGCAACTCGTCCCGCAAAAAACAAGACCTCACATGACTCTGTGGACCAAAATATGGAAAAATTATAGCTCTCAAAATGTGGTAACGCAAAAAATATTTTTTGCAATAAAAAGCGTCTTTCAGTCTGTGTCAGCTGCCAATCATAAAAATCTGCTAAAAAACTCACTATAAAAGAAAATCAAACCCCCCTTCATCACCCCCTTAGTTAGGGAAAAATTAAAAAAATGTATTTATTTCCATTTTCCCACTAGAGCTAGGGCTAGGGTTAGGGCTAGGGTTAGGGTTAGGGCTAGGGTTAGGGCTAGGGTTAGGGCTAAGGCTAGGGTTAGGGTTAGGGTTAGGGCTAGGGTTAGGGTTAGGGCTAGGGTTAGGGCTAGCGTTAGGGCTAGGGTTATGGTTAGGGTTGGGGCTACAGTTAGGGTTGGGGCTAAAGTTAGGGTTTAGATTACATTTACAGTTGGGAATAGGGTTGGGATTAGGGTTAGGGGTGTGTCAGGGTTAGAGGTGTGGTTAGGGTTACCGTTGAAATTAGGGTTAGGGGTGTGTTTGGATTAGGGTTTCAGTTATAATTGGGGGGTTTCCACTGTTTAGGCACATCAGGGGCTCTCCAAACACGACATGGCGTCCGATCTCAATTCCAGCCAATTCTGCGTTGAAAAAGTAAAACAGTGCTCCTTCCCTTCCGAGCTCTCCCGTGTGCCCAAACAGGGGTTTACCCCAACATATGGGGTATCAGCGTACTCAGGACAAATAGGACAACAACGTTTGGGGTCCAATTTCTCCTGTTACCTTTGGGAAAATACAAAACTGAGGGCTAAAATATAATTTTGGTGGGAAAAAAAAGATTTTTTATTTTCACGGCTCTGCGTTATAAACTGTAGTGAAACACTTGGGGGTTCAAAGTTCTCACAACACATCTAGATGAGTTCCCTGGGGTGTCTAGTTTCCAATATGGGGTCACTTGTGGGGGGTTTCTACTGTTTAGGTACATTAGGGGCTCTGCAAACGCAATGTGACACCTGCAGACTATTCCATCTAAGTCTGCATTCCAAATGGCACTCCTTCCCTTCCGAGCCCTCCCATGCGCCCAAACGGTGGTTCCCCCCACATATGGGGTATCAGCGTACTCAGGACAAATTGGACAACAACTTTTGGGGTCGAATTTCTCCTATTACACTCGGGAAAATACAAAAATGGGGGCTAAAAAATAATTTTGGGGGGAAAGTTTTTTTTTTATTTTCACAGCTCTGCGTTACAAACTGTAGTGAAACACTTGGGGGTTCAAAGCTCTAACAACACATCTAGATGAGTTCCTTAGGGTGTCTAGTTTCCAAAATGGTGTCACTTGTGGGGGGTTTCAACTGTTTAGGTACATTAGGGGCTCTGCAAACGCAATGTGACACATGCAGAGCATTCCATCTAAGTCTGCATTCCAAATGGAGCTCCTTCCCTTCCGAGCCCTCCCATGTGCCCAAACAGTGGTTCCCCCCCACTTATGGGGTATCAGCACACTCAGGACAAATTGGACAACAAATTTTGGGGTCCAATTTCTCCTGTTACCCTCGGGAAAATACAAAACTGGGGGCTAAAATATAATTTTTGTGGGAAAAATTTTTTGTTTTATTTTTACGGCTCTGCATTATAAACTTCTGTGAAGCCCTTGGTGGGTCAAAGCGCTCACCACACATCTAGATAAGTTCCTTAGGGGGTCTACTTTCCAAAATGGTGTCAATTGTTGGGGGTTTCTACTGTTTAGGTACATTAGGGGCTCTGCAAATGCAATGTGACACCTGCAGACCATTCTATCTAAGTCTGCATTCCAAATGGCGCTCCTTCCCTTCCGAGCCCTCCCATGCGCCTAAACAGTGGTTCCCCCACATATTGTGTATAATCGCACTCAGGACAAATTGGGCAACAAATTTTGGGGTCCAATTTCTCCTGTTACCCTCGGGAAAATACAAAACTGGGGGCTAAAAAAAGTAATTTTTGTGGGAAAAAATTTTTGGTTTTATTTTTACGGCTCTGCATTATAAACTTCTGTGAAGCCCTCGGTGGGTCAAAGCGCTCAAAACACATCTAGATAAGTTCCTTAGGGGGTCTACTTTCCAAAATGGTGTCACTTGTGGGAGGTTTCAATGTTTAGGCACATCAGTGGCTCTCTAAACGCAACATGGCGTCCCATCTCAATTCCTGTCAATTTTGCATTGAAAAGTCAAACGGCGCTCCTTCCCTTCCGAGCTCTCCCATGCGCCCAAACAGTAGTTTACCCCCACATATGGGGTATCAGCGTACTCAGGACAAATTGTATAACAACTTTTGTGGTCCAATTTCTTCTCTTACCCTTGGGAAAATAAAAAATTGGGGGCGAAAAGATAATTTTTGTGAAAAAATATGATTTTTTATTTTTACGGTTCTGCATTATAAAATTCTGTGAAGCCCTTGGTGGGTCAAAGCGCTCAAAACACATCTAGATAAGTTCCTTAGGGGATCTACTTTCCAAAATGGTGTCACTTGTGGGGGGTTTCAATGTTTTGGCACATCAGGGGCTCTCCAAACGCAACATGGCGTCCCATCTCAATTCCTGTCAATTTTGCATTGATAAGTCAAACAGCGCCCCTTCCCTTCCGAGCTCTCCCATGCGCCCAAACGGTGGTTTACCCCCACATATGGGGTATCAGCGTACTCAGGACAAATTGTACAACAACTTTTGGGGTCCAATTTCTTCTCTTACCCTTGGGAAAATAAAAAATGGGGGGCGAAAAGATAATTTTTGTGAAAAAATATGATTTTTTATTTTTACGGTTCTGCATTATAAACTTCTGTGAAGCACTTGGTGGGTCAAAGTGCTCACCACACCTCTAGATAAGTTCCTTAGGGGGTCTACTTTCCAAAATGGTGTCACTTGTGGGGGGTTTAAGTGTTTAGAAAAGACGCAATAGCACACACCGATCTGTAGCAGTTCAAACGTCCTTTATTAGAACATACAGCAAGAAATCTTCACGGCTTAACGGAGGGAGTGAGAACAGGAGTGCGACAGGCAAGACGACGACGGCCGTTTCGCGCTAACACCAAGCGCTTCCACGGGTCTCTGAGACTTTAATATTACTTTAATAGTTTGTGTCTTAAAACACTTTTGGTGCTAATTAAAAACTTAATGCCACAAAAGCAGTATAACGGCTTTGAAATGTAGGCAAAAATTAGCATAAGGCCGGTTTCACACATAAAGTGGCTCCGGTACATGAGGTGACAGTTTCCTAACGTACCGGAGACACTGACTCACATAGACACATTAAAATCAATGAGTCTCTGCACATGTCAGCGTGTTTTCACGGACCATGTGTCCGTTTGGAAAGCACGGAGACATGTCAGTGTTCATGGGAGTGCACGGATCACACGGACCCATTAAAGTCAATGGTTCCATGTAAAACACGTATCGCACATGGATGCTGTCCATGTGCAGTCCGTGTGCCGTGCAGGAGACAGCACTACTGTAAGCGCTGTCCCCCCCGCGTGTGGTGCTGAAGCAGGAAATTCATCCCTTCTTCCCAGCAGCGTTCACTGGGAAGAAGGAATGAATAATCTTTTTTTTTTCTTCCCCCTTAAAAATAAAGTTTGTGCGTCCCCTCCCACCTCCAATCCCCTGTGAGTCCCTCCCTGCTTGCCAGGAAATATTTACCAACACCCAGCCCCAGCGATTTCTCCTCTCAGCGGCTGCAGCCTGTGCTGTGTGAGCGGTCACGTGGTCCCGCTCATTACAGTGAGGAATATGCGCATATTCCTCACTGTAATGAGCGGGACCATGTGACCGCTCACACAGGGCCTGCTGCCGGCGCTGAGAGGAGACATCGCTGGAGCTGGGTGTCGGTGAGTATTTCCTGGCAAGGAGGGGGGGGCGCACAGGGGATTGGAGGCGGGAGGGGACGCACAAACTTTATTTTTAAGGGGAAAACAAAAAAAAAAGATTATTCATTCCTTCTTTCCAGCGAACACTGCTGGGAAGAAGGGATGAATACCGGCTTCAGCACCGCACGCAGGGGACTGTGCTTAACTGTAGCGCTGTCTCCTGTATGGTCCATGTGGTCCTCAGTTGGCACACGGGCGGCACACGGCTGCTGCACGTGTGCCACACTGATGTGCTACGTAAGCACACGGACACACGGACACGGATAATTCCGGTACCGATTTTTCCGGTACCGGAATTATCTGGAGATGTGGGACAGGCCTAAGGTGGAGTTGCACAAAATGTAACAACTTTTAGCTTTTCACGCCAGTTTGTATCTGCTTCACCTGACCAATTCATCAAAACTCAAGGCAGTTTTCATGACAGAAATTATTCTCCTTTTCCTAACCAGCATCTCTGACTATGTAGACAGAGGCGCATTTCACTCAGAAAAAGTGCCAAATTAATTAATTGATGAATGTCTCTTTAATGAATTTGGTGTATCTTAGTCTACATGATGATAGGCAAACATGAAACCAGTCTTGATTTCAAGAAAATTAGTATAGCGCAAGCAAACATGACACCAGTCTTGATAAATTGGTCCTTTTATTATTAAACCTTGAAAACCTTTTTGAAAATGTACTATACCCAATATCAAAACTAAATTTTAAGATTAGGGTTAATTTATTAAGGATTTTCTTTGTATAATTTAAGCTGCAGAAATGAAATATTTAAGACATAAATTTAATTTTTTTTTTATTCTTATGGGTTTAACGAACCTTCTTAGTTGAAAAAAAAAATTACATCACAAAAAACCACACAAGCAACAAAACAAATTTGATTTAATTTAGTATATCCTTCAGCAATTGTGTATTGTGACTAATGAAACAATTTCTATGTTTTCCTGTTCTTGTATACTGTGCTGTTTAACGTAACTTCCTGCTTAAATTCACTAATAAATATGACACAGAGATCTTTAGTCACTTCCTCTGTTCCCAAACTCACCAAACAAACCACATGTTGTGTCTGTCACTGTCCACATTAATCAGAATGGAAGTTTTGTCTATTTAATCTACATAGCAAGGAAATTATGGTTAAACATCTCCACTTTGGTCTCATCTGATAAAGACCTCCAGACAATCCATACTTGTACAGTTTTTTACTAATTGCACAGGCATGATCCTGAACATTTAGCGTAACTGAGACCTTAACATTTTCAGTTGTAGCTCTTGGGGTTTTTTTTACATTTCTCAGAGCATTGCATGTGAATTTTGCTTGGATGTCCAAGTCTCGGAAGTTTGTCAACTGACTTGAATGTTTTCCACTTGTAAATAATCTTTCTTACTGTATATTCCTAGACTGAATTGTTTAGAAATGTCCTTATAACCCTTCTCAGATTGATGGGCAGCAACAAATTGTGTCTCAAAGATCATTGCTGATGTATTTTTGTCTTGGCATTGTGTTAACAAGCTTGAATTCTTCAGACCAATACACTGCAAAAACTTCTACATTTATATGGGTGGTCACACTCGCTGATCAAAAATTAATCAAGGACATTTGATTATTTGCACATGGCTCTTATTTGTCCTCTTAATTCTTTTAGAAGCAGTAAAGGTATACTTAAATTTTCACACTATGCTTTTTGACTTGCTATATAAATAGTGACACTGAACATTTTTCCAAATGTTTTCTTTCTCTGAAGTTCTGCATTTTTTCTTAAAATATAATGTAATAATATTATTTTTTTACTTGTCCATTTAGATTGTGCCATAAACCCTAAGGACAGATGCATTGTTTAGTTATGCACCAAGGTTCATTAAATTCAGCATATCATAAAATGCAGCACATGGTGCTTTGTATAGTGGGGTTTAAATCTTATTTTTTATGGTTTTAGACCAAAGAAAATTCTATAATCTGTTGAGTTATGGTCATTTATAATAGCACATAAATTGCACAGTCAGACTACTTTACAACCATAATAGTCATTAACATACTGTGAGCCATACCACATCACTTACACTACCATCCATAGCAACAGCACATACAGTTAAACATTACAACTGTACAGATGGTTGGTAATAGCTATCCATGCTTTAAGAGGGCAGCCAAAAGCAATGGCATCATGTAGAATAGTCATGAGTGAATTGATCTGCTGCAGGTTGTATTCGAGTTGAAATTCCAGAAAATTGCAGGTTCCAGTGAATTTGAACAATTTATTTGTTTATTTACTAGCTGAAGAGCCCAGCGTTGCCCGGGCATAGTAACTAACCGTGGTTAGTTATAAAACCTCACTTCTCTCATTTTTCCCCCTAATATCTCTCATTTTCCCATCACGCCACTCATTTTCCCCCTCATATCTTTAATTTTCCCATCACACCTCTAATTTTCCTCCTCACATCTCTCATTTTCCTCTCACACCTCTCAATTTCCTCTCACACCTCTCATTTTCCTCCTCACATCTCTCATTTTCCTTCTCACATCTCTCATTTTACCCCTCATACCTCTCATTTTCCTCCTCACATCACTCATTTTCCCCCTCACATCTCTCATTTTACACCTCTCATTTTCCCCCTCATACCTCTCATTTTCCCCTCACACCTCTCATTTTCCCCTCACTTCTCATTTTTCCCTCACTCCTCTCATTTTCCCCCTCGAGCCTCTCATTTTCCTCCCAGTCCCTGTCATTTTCTGATCACTCCACTATTTCTCCTCACCTCTCAGTTTCACCTCACGCTTCATTTTCACCTCACACCTCTCATTTTCCCTTCAGTATATACCAGTATGTCATCTCCCCTGTATATAGTATATACCTGTATGTCATTTCCCCTGTATATAGTATATACCTGTATGTCATCTCTTCCTGTATATAGTATATACCTGTATGTCATCTCCCCTGTATATAGTATGTACCTGTATGTTATCTCCTCCCGTATATAGTATGTACCTGTATGTCATCTCCTCCTGTATAAAGTATATACCTGTATGTCATCAGTATATACTCATTGGCGCCATCCCTCTCATTCTTTAAGTCCCCCTTTTTCACATCTGGCAGCTGTCAATTTGCCTCCAACACTTCTCCATTCACTTATTCCCCATTATGTAGATATGGGCAAAATTGTTTGGTGAATTGGAACGCTCGGGGTTAAAATTTCGCCTCGCAACATAGCCTATGACGCTCTCGGGGTCCAGACGTGTGACTGTGCAAAATTTGGTGGCTGTAGCTGCGACGGTGCAGATGCCCATCCCGGACATACATACACACACATACACACACACAAATTCAACTTTACATATTAGATTTATTCATTCAATTTGATCACAAAAAAAGCCTTGGGATATTTCACACTGTAATGAACGCTACAGCAACTGGCGAGTGGACTAATGACAGAAGTCCTAGCGGTCGGGAACGTCCCTATAATGATAACGCTTTGCAGGGATCTCATCATGATCAAGGATAGCCAATCAAAGGATTATTGCAGCTACAATGAAAGTTGAGGGCTGGCCAAGCAGCGCCTAGGGATAATAGGAGAGAGCACAGTTCGTTAGATATATGGATTGAAAAAGGCCTATATTTGATAGTGATAAAGTAATAAAGAGGTGCTGTAGCTGGCATAGTCAGTGCGACTGTAAATTGATAGATGTGTGATATACTGCAGTAACAGCACTTTAAAACACCACTGCATCATTTCAGTGCTTGATACACTAATGTGAATTCCCTGTCCCTAGTATTATACTTAATAACCGCAGTGTTTATCTGTTTTCTGCGCTGCTTTAGTCCTCTTCTGAAGTTTTACAAACCTATTTAAGTTGTCAAGTGAAGACAAATACATGCCACAACAATGTCATGGGCAAGCTGGTGTTGTATTTTCCATTTTGGCCACCACATGAACCTTTATTAGCATTTATAACTGATTCCATATTTCTCTATGGTTTCACTAAGTGTTGTAGGAAAATATTTAGATTTGAGCGTCCTCAGTGGTTCATACCTTTTAATGACTAACTGAAAACATGGTAACAAATTGCAAGCTTTCAATACTACTCAGGTCTCTTTATCAGGAATAAAATAATACAAAATCTGAAGAATCACAGAAATAATGCAATAGATTCTACAATTGAAGTGCCGATCTGGGTCATCCTCAATAAGATGCTGAAGCAGCTGGATTTTGTAAGGGTGCCATTTGTGATTAAATAATATCCGCCGAAGGGATGTTCGACTGATGCCAGATCGGCTCACTGAATTTGCAGAATGGGTAAAACAAAAATTGGAACAGGACCTTCAGTTTACACAGAACATTATGTTCAGTGATAAGGCTAACTTTTTGGATGGGTCATTTATATGGATACACCTAAATAATATTGGAATGGTAACAGATTTCTTGCTTAGGGTGTCTTGCATTGAAATCTGCTGCAATGACCCGGGTATTGCATTCACCAGACATCAACACAATTTCTATCTTCTCCTCACAAGTTAACCTCTGCGACATGTCAATGGCTGTAAAGAAAGAGAAACTTGTTAATAACTCATGAAAGAATAAAGCCACAATAAAACCAATCACACCATTGTTTTTCTTGAGAAATTCTCTATAAGTTTGATGTGTCACATGACCCTTTTCCAATTGGAAAAGATAAAGTTGAATCCAAAATAGCCAACCTCAAAATGGCTACCATGGTCACCACTAGAGTTGAGCGACTTTTGCTTTTTTAGGATCGAGTCGGGTTTCGGGTTTGTCAAAAGTCGGGTCGGGTGAAATCGGCTGATTATTGCAAAAAGTTGGGGGCCGACCGAAACACGAAACCCAATGCAAGTCAATGGGAAATCAAAGTTGGCAGTGAGTGGAGGACAGGAAAACACCTACAGTGTCCATTTTAATGCCAAAAACATCAATTCCTATTTCTTAGGCTGGAGTCACACTAGCAGTATTTGGTCAGTATTTTACATCAGTATTTATAAGCCAAAACCAGGAGTGGAACAATTAGAGGAAAAGTATAATATGCACCACTTCTGCATTTATCACCCTCTCCTGGTTTTGGCATACAAATACTGATGTAAAATACTGACCACATACTGCCAGTGTGACGGCAGCCTTAAGCTTGTCAATCTTAAATTACTTTATAATAATAGCTAGGCATTGAAAACAGGGGGTCATTTGGCTAAAGTTGTGGGGGGGTAGGGCTGGCTCAAGATTTTCATGGCCCCAGGAAATGCGGACTATGTCACTGCGGTGGAGCAGGGAGAGGTAAGTATTTCAAGTTTGCAAGTGCTGTGATCCTGAGCAAGCAGGGGGGGCCCACTCGTTGACACTTGGCACTGGCACAGGGCCCTTCATAGTAGAGCGGTGTGTTTTATGGTGGGTGGCGCCTCCCACTTCCAGAGACACTTTTGCGTACTATGAGGGGCCCTGTGCCAGTGATGTCGCCAACGAGTATGACCCCACCTAATGAAGAAACCTGCACTTTCATCTTTGTCCCCGTGTAAGGTGGTATAGTATGGGGGAAGGGGAACCTGAATTTCAGCAGGGTCAGATTCTGGCTGTGTAGAGTGCAAGGGGAATGTAGTGGTCTGGGTCTATATACCACCAGCAGACTAAACTATCAGTGGCTTGGCAATTGTCAGGATGAGGAGGAAACACAGATATAGGCCCAAATAATAAAGTAGGCTAAATGCAGTTCAAAATTGGTAACAGGACTAAACAGGCAGCATAACTTTGTTCAGGGGTGGACAACTGTAATGAGTGGCACAGACAAAGTTTGTAGGCCCACAATAAAAAAGTAGGCTAAATGCAGCTCAAAATTGGTAACAGAACTAAACAGGTGGCATTGCTTTGTTCAGTGGAGGACAACTGTAATGAGTGGCGCAGACACAGTTTGTAAGCCCACAAAAAAAAAGTAGGCTAAATGCAGTTCAAAATTGGTAACAGGACTAAACAGGCGGCATTGCTTTGTTCTGTGTAGGACAACTGTAATGAGTGGTGCAGACACAGTTAGTAAGCCCAAAATAAAAAAGTAGGCTAAATGCAGTTCATAATTGGTAACGGGTAGTGTTGAGCATTCCGATACCGCAAGTATCGGGTATCGTCCGATACTTGCGGTATCGGAATTCCGATACCGAGTTCCGATACTTCTGTGGTATCGAGAATCGGTATCGGATCCATATTAATGTGTAAAATAAAGGATGAAAATAAAAAATATTGATATACTTACCTCTCCGGAGGTCACTGGACATCACCGCTGGTAACCGGCAGCCTTCTTTGTTTAAAATGAGCGCGTTTAGGGACTTCCATGACGTCACGGCTTCTGATTGGTCGCGTGCCGCTCATGTGACCGCCACGCGACCAATCAGAAGCCGCGACGTCATTCTCAGGTCCTAAACTTCTCATTCTAGGAATTTAGGACCTGAGAATTATGCCGCGGCTTCTGATTGGTCGCGTGGCGGTCACATGAGCGGCACACGACCAATCAGAAGCCGCAACGTCATTCTCAGGTCCTAAACGCGCTCATTTTAAGCAAAGAAGGCTGCCGGTTACCAGCGGTGATGTCCAGGGGCCTCCGGAGAGGTAATTATATCAATATTTTTTATTTTAATTCTTTATTTTACACATTAATATGGATCTCAGTGCCTGAAGGAGAGTTTCCTCTCCTTCAGACCCTGGGAACCATCAGGATACCTTCCGATACTTGGTGTCCCATTGACTTGTATTGGTATCGGGTATCAGTATCGGCGATATCCGATACTTTTCGGGTATCGGCCGATACTATCCGATACCGATACTTTCAAGTATCGGACGGTATCGCTCAACACTAGTAACGGGACTAAACAGGCGACATTGCTTTGTTCAGTGGAGGACAACTGTAATGAGTGGCGCAGACACAGTTAGTCGGCCCACATTAAAAAAGTAGGCTAAATGCAGTTCAAAATTGGTAACAGGACTAAATAGGCGGCATAGCTTTGTTCAGTGGAGGACAACTGTAATGAGTGGCGCAGACACAGTTTGTAGGCCCACAATAAAGAAAAGTAGGCTAAATGCAGCTCAAAATTGGAACCAGAACTAAACAGGCGGCATTGCTTTGTTCAGTGGAGGACAGCTGTAATGAGTGGCGCAGACACAGTTAGTAGGCCCAAAATAAAAAAGTAGGCAAAAATCAGTTCAAAATTGGTAACAGGACTAAGCAGGCGGCATTGTTTCATTCAATGGAGGACAACTGTAATGAGTGGCGCAGACACAGTTTGTAGGCCCACAATAAAAAAGTAGGGTAAATGCAGTTCAAAATTGGTAACAGGACTAAACAGGCGGCATTGCTTTGTTCAGTTGAGGACAACTGTAATGAGTGACGCAGACACAGTTAGTCGGCCCAAATTAAAAAAGTAGGCTAAATGCAGTTCAAAATTGGTAACAGCACTAAACAGGTGGCATAGCTTTGTTCAATGGAGGACAACTGTAATGAGTGGTGCAGACACAGTTTGTAGGCCCACAATAAAAAAGTAGGCTAAATCCAGCTTAAAATTGGTAACAGAACTAAACAGGCGGCATTGCTTTGTTCAGTGGAGGACAACTGTAATGAGTGGCGCAGACACAGTTTGTAGGCCCACAATAAAAAAGTAGGCTAAGTGCAGCTCAAAATTGGTAACAGAACTAAACAGGCGGCATTGCTTTGTTCAGTGGAGGACAACTGTAATGAGTGGCGCAGACACAGTTAGTAGGCCCAAAATAAAAAAGTAGGCTAAAAGCAGTTCAAAACTGGTAACAGGACTAAACAGGCGGCATTGATATGTTCAGTGGAGGACAACTGTAATGAGTGGCGCAGACACAGATAGTAGGCTCAAAATAAAAAAATAGGCTAAATGCAGTTAAAAATTGGTAACAAGACTAAACAGGCAGCATAGCTTTGTTCAGTGGAGGACAACTGTAATGAGTGGTGCAGACACAGTTAGTAGGATCAAAATAAAAACGTAGGCTAAATGCAGTTCAAAATTGGTGACAGGACTAAACAGGCGGCATTGCTTTGTTCAGTGGAGGACAACTGTAATGAGTGGTGCGGACACAGTTTGTAGGCCCACAATAAAAAAGTAGGTTAAATGCAGTTGAAAATTGGTAACAGCACTAAACAGGCGGCATTGCTTTGGTCAGGGGAGGACAACTGTAGTGAGTTGTGCAGATACAGTTTGTAGGCCCACAATAATAAAGTAGGCTAAATGCAGTTCAAAATTAGTAACAGGACTAAACAGGTGGCATAGCTTTGTTCAGTGGAGGACAACTGTAATGAGTGGTGCAGACACAGTTAGTAGGCCCAAAATAAGAAAGTAGGCTAAAAGCAGTTCAAAATTGGTGACAGGACCAAACAGGTGGCATTGCTTTGTTCAGTGAAGGACAACTGTAAAAAGTGGCGCAGATACAGTTAGTAAGCCCAAAATAAAAAAAGTAGGCTAAATGCAGTTTAAAATTGGTAACACGACTAAACAGGCGGCCTAGCTTTGTTCAGTGGAGGACAACTGTAATGAGTGGCACAGACACAGTTAGTAGGCCCAAATACAAAAGTAGGCTAAATGCAGCACAAAATTGGTAACAGAACTAAACAGGCTGCCTAGCTTTGTTCAGTGGAGTACAACTGTAATGAGTGGGGCAGACACAGTTAGTAGGCCCCAAAAAAAGGAGGCTAAATGAAGTTCAAAATTGGTAACAGGACTAAACAGGCAGCATAGCTTTGTTCAGTGGAGGACAACTGTAATGAGTGGCGCAGACACAGTTAGTAGTCCTAAATACAAAAGTAGGCTAAATGCAGTTCAAAATTGGTAATAGGACTAAACAGGCGGCATAGCAAGGTACTTGGGTGGGCTCCTCTGCTGAGTAGCAGACAGTGGTAGTAGGCGCAAAGTATTAACTGGTCTAAATGGAGGCCAGGGCCCCTGTATATTTTAAAAATCATCTATCATTTCAACAAATTTGTACTGGCAGTGCCATTGAAGGATTTAACAGCACAGACTACACAATGGTGTAGCAGGGAGAGGTAAGCATTGCAAGTGGTAGAGCACTGTTTGAGCAGGGGGAACACTCTCTCGTGGGCGGCGGTGCTGGCACAGGGCCCCTCATATTACGATGGTGTGTCTGACTTTGGTTGTGACATTTTCAGGCAAGCTATGTGTCAGCAGGAGAAGGTGGGGCAAAATAATTTGAAATCCATGATTGGTTCATTTTAATGAAGGTTAGATCATCAACATTCTGGGTAGCCAGATAAGTCCTTTTTGCAGTCAGTTTTGAACCTGCAGCACTGAAGACTTTTTCTGATAGCACACTAGAAGCAGGGCAAGCGAGCTCCTGTAATGCATATTCTGCCAATTCAGGCCAAGTGTCTATTTTAGATGCCTAGTAATCAAAGGGGAATGACCTGTGAGGTAGAACATCGATAAGGGAGGAAAAGTAGTTCGTAACCATACTGGATAAATGCTGTCTCCTGTCACTTTGAATCGATGCAGCACTACCTGTCGTGTCAGCGGTCATTGCGAAATCACTCCACAACCTGGTCATAAAACCCTTCTGT
This sequence comes from Ranitomeya imitator, assembly GCF_032444005.1. NCBI lineage: Eukaryota > Metazoa > Chordata > Amphibia > Anura > Dendrobatidae > Ranitomeya > Ranitomeya imitator. Next base: position 374,569,736 of record NC_091285.1, read on the forward strand.
GCATTGCCACTTCGGATTTGTGCACCTCTAACACCTCTGCCATGTTGCCCCCTACGGCTCGTGTGAGAACAATCACTGCTGCTGTGTGCTGGGAATGCCTGAACCAAAAAGTCTACAAGAGTTGCTTGTTTGGTAGCCAATATTTGCTCAAGGTTCTCATGTGGCATGATATTTTGTAATTTTCCTATATATCGTGCATCATTTTGATAAAGCGGGAGTCCCTTTTAGGATAAGCAAGGCATACTCAGCCATGTGGGCCAATGTTCCAGGTGTCAATTCATTGCTTGTGCTGGGTTGAGGAGCACTTTCTTGCAAATCAACATCACTTGTGTCCCGCAAAAACCCTGTACCTGTCCTTGCAACGCCACCAGTTTCTATTGCCCCCTGTGAAGCATCCTCCTTCCATAAATATTCATCCCCATCATCCTCCCCCTCCTCCTCTTTGTTCGTTACCTCATCCAGGAGTATTCCCTGAGCAGACAATGGCTGACTGTCATCAAGGCTTCCCTCCTCCTCGGCTGCAGACGCCAGCTCCATAATGTGCGTCAAACTTTGCATCAGCAGACGCATTAGTGGGATGCCTATGCTTATGATGGCGTCATCTGCACTTACCAGCCATGTGCATTCCTCAAAACACTGAAGAACTTGACAGAGGTCTTGGAGCTTCGACCACTGCACACCAGACAACTCCATGTCTGCCATCCAACTGCCTGCCCATGTATGTGTATCCTCCCACAAATTAATTACAGCACGCCTCTGTTTGCACAGCCCCTGAACCATGTGCAGTGTGGAGTTCCACTTTGCAACATCGATTATTAGGCGGTGCTGGGGAAGATTCAGCGATCGCTGATGGTTCAGCATACGGCTGGAGTGTACGGGCGACTGGTGGATGTGCGAGCAAAGTCTTCGCACTCTCAGGAGCAAAGCTGGTAACTCCGAATAATTTTTGAGGAAGCACTGCACCACCAGGTTCAAGGTGTGAGCCAGGCAAGTATGTGTTTAAGTTCTGAAAGGGCTATGGCAGCCAGAAAATTCCTTCCGTTATCACTGACTACATTGCCTGCCTCAAGATGTACACTGCCCAGCCATGACTGAGTTTGTTGCTGCAAGTACTCGGCCAGTACTTCCGCGGTGGGTTTGTTGTTGCCCAAACACTGAATTTCTAACACAGCCTGCTGATGCTTACCACTAGCTGTTCGATAATGGGACACATCGTGTGCAACACTGGCAGCTGCGGATGGAGTGGTCGTGTGACTGCGCTCTGTGGATGAGCTTTTGCTTCTGGAGGAGGAGGAGGAGTGGCGAATGCCTACAGCTAACTGTTTCCTAGACCGTGGGCTAGGCAGAACTGTCCCACTATGGCTGTCCCCTGTGGACCCTGCATCCAATACATTAACCCAGTGTGCCGTGATGGACACGTAATGTCCCTGGCCATGCCTACTGGTCCATGCATCTGTTGGGAGGTGCACCTTTCTACTAACTGATTGCCATAGTGCATGGACAATGCAGTCTTTGACATGCTGGTGGAGGGCTGAGATGGCTTTTCTCGCAAAGAAGTGTTGACTGGGTAGGTCATAGCGTGGTACTGCGTAGGCCATAAGGGCTTTGAAAGCTTTGCTTTCAACCAACCGGTAGGGCATCATCTCTAACGAGATTAGTCTAGCAATGTGGGTGTTCAAACCCTGTGTACGCGGATGGGAGGATGAGTACTTTCTTTTCCTAACGAGAGTCTCTTGTAGGGTGAGCTGGACTGGAGAGGTGCATATGGTGGAACTAGCGGTGGTGGTTTTGGACATGGCGGATTGAGAGAGGGTTGGTGATGGTATTCTCGATATTGGCCTACATACAGTGTTTCCTACCAATAACCTTGTGATTCCCTGACTGCTTTGGCCTTGCGACGATACCTCCTCATTTGCTGCTGGTGGTGTCCTAGCCGGTGGGCTTATAGTGAGGGAAGCAATGTAGCGTTGCTGACTACCTTCATTCTGAGCAGGTGCACCAACGGTACAGGACGTTTGGAAGTTAGTCCAGGCTTGCAAGTGCATGCTGGTTAAATGTCTAAGCATGCACGCTGTATTTAAATTTTGAAGATTCTTCCCTCTGCCAAAGGTCTTTGAGCATTTCTTACAGATAACTTTTGACTGATCATTCGGATCTTGGTTAAAATATTGCCACACTGCACTCTTCCTGTTATGTAATACCTTTTCAGGCATTGCACGCTGTGCTACTTTCACCGGATGGCCACGCTGTCCTAAAACTGTTTTTGTTTTTGACAAATGTTTTTGGCCTGATACGGGCCTGCCAGATGACAGCTGTTGCGATGTAGATGGCTGCAGCGGATCATCCTCCTCCACTTCTGTGCTACTGGCAGCGGCACCCTCTTCCCCCAATGGCTGCCAATCTGGTCAACAACTGAGTCATCTATCACCTCCTCTTCAATGTCATGTGCACCTTCCTCTGTGTCACCATGTAAGGTGCAATAGCGTTCGGGAAGGGGCACCATAGTCCCATCAGGGTCAGATTCTGGCTCAGTACACTGCGAGGGCAATGTAGTGATCTGAGTCAATGGAACAGCATTATAATCTAGCTGTGGCTGTGCACCAGTGCACTCCATGTCCGATTCATCTTGTAATGGGCAGTTAACAATTTTCCGTTCTAACCCTGGTACGGTATGTGTAAAGAGCTCCATGGAGTAACCTGTAGTGTCGCCTGATGCATCCTTCACTTTTGGTTTGGGTGAAGGACACAAGGAAACGTCTTGTTCCTGACCGGGTACATCCACTGATGACTCGCTGCTCTTATTTGGAACTTTCTGAAGAGGAGGCAAAAGAGCTAGAGGCTGAGTCAGCAAGGAAAGCCAAAACTTTTTCCTGCTGCTCCAGCTTTAAAAGCCGTTCTCCTACTCCCAGATAAGGGAGCCTTCGAGGCCTTGTGTAGCCAGACGATGACGCTGGCTCAACACCTCCAGCCTTAGGTGCTATTGTGCTTTTGCCACTACCACCAGATGCACCACCACCACCATCAGTACCAGCTCGCAACCACCGCCCACGGTCTCTTCCACCTGACTTCCTCATTTTTTGGAATATCTAACCAAAATAACAACCATTATATGGTACTGTAAAACAAGGTAGAAGGTGTATATAAACGTGTTGAGATTTTAAATCTCCCTTTTTTTGGGAGACTGAACAAAAAATCAGGCCCTGTGCAAACAACACAATGCAAGTGGCTGAAAGTGGCTGGCTGATATACCACAATCTAACCGGACTGCAGTATATCCACTTTGTGATAATTTGAATCTCACTTTTTTTGGGGGGAGACTAAACCAAACCTCAGGCCCTGTGCTTAAAACAACACAATGTAAGTGGCAGAAAGTGGCTGGCTGATATACCACAAACTAACAGGACTGAAATATATCCACTTTGTGATAATTTGAATCTCACTTTTTTGGGGGGGAGACTAAACCAAACCTCAGGTGCTGTGCATAAAACAACACAATGTAAGTGGCAGAAAGTGGCTGGAAGATATATGAAAAAATACAAGGACTGTAGTACAATTTCAATCTCCCTACAATGATCTCAGGAAAAGTATGGCAGCAATAAAAAGGACTGCTGCACACAAAAGTGTGGACAAATAAACAATATAACTGTGCAGAAAGGAGCAACAGGATTTTTGCTTTTAAAAAAGCAGTTGGTTTGCACAGCGGCGTGCAAACAGCAATGCAGCTATCAGGGAGCCTTATAAGGCAGCCTAATAAGCTACAGAGCTGATGCACAAAAATTTAGCCTCCACTGTCCCTGCAAACAAATGGTGGTGTTGGACAGTGGAATTCGCTACAGCACATGCAGTTTCGGGGCTCAATCTTCCCTCCCTAACTATATCCCTTCTTCTGATGAAGCTGCGGCAACCTCTCCCTATGCTAAGATCGGCAGAAGTAAGATGGCGGTCAGTGTGTACGCCCCTTTATAGCCCCTGTGACGCCACAGAAAGCAAGCCAATCACTGTCATGCCCTTCTCTAAGATGGTGGGGACCGAGACCTATGCCATCATGCTGCCCACACTCTGCGTCCTCCTTCATTGGCTGAAAATTGGCGCTGAACGTGTCATACGAAACGTGACTTTGGCACGAAGATCGCCGACCTCATGGCCGATGCCACACTAGGATCGGTTCGGGTTTTATGAAAACCGACTTTGCCAAAAGTCAGCGATTTTTGAATTTGTCCGATCCGTTTCGCTCAACCCTAGTGACACCCAAAGCAGCTCACGGGCATCACTGGATTATGGTTGAGTGGATACAGAGGACACAGGCTATATACCTCCCACCGAGGACAGCTTGTCATTGCCTCTGGGCAACCTGGCACACATGCATCAATATATGTTGTTTTGCCTACGCAACGACCCCCGAGTTACACGGATTGTTGCCAGTACTGATTAGTTGGCGACCAACCTGCTGGATCCCCACTACAAGGACAATGTATCATCCTTACTTCTGTCTCCAAAGCAGGATCAGAAAATGCGGAAATACAGTGCCTTGTGAAATTATTCGGCCCCCTCAAACTTTTCAACCTTTTCCCACATATCATGCTTCAAACATAAAGATACCAAATGTAAATTTTTGGTGAAGAATCAACAACAAGTGGAACACAATTGTTGAACAAAATTTATTGGTTACTTTTAATTTTTGTGGAAATTCAAAAACTGAAAAGTGGGGCGTGCAATATTATTCGGCCCCTTTAACTTAATACTTTGTTGCGCACCTTTTGCTGTGATTATAGCTGCAAGTCTCTTGGGGTATGTCTCTATCAGTTTTGTACATCGAGAGACTGAAATTCTTGCCCATTCTTCCTTGGCAAACAGCTCGAGCTCAGTGAGGTTTGATGGAGATCATTTGTGAACAGCAGTTTTCAGCTGTTTCCACAAATTATCGATTGGATTGAGGTCTGGACTTTGACTTGGCCATTCTAACACCTGGATATGTTTATTTGTGAACCATTCCATTGTAGATTTTGCTTTAGGTTTGGGATCATTGTCTTGTTGGAAGACAAATTTCCATCCAAGTCTCAGGTCTTTTGTAGACTCTAACAAGTTTTCTTCAAGAATGGTCCTGTATTTGGCTCCATCCATCTTCCCATCAATTTTAACCATCTTCCCTGTCCCTGCTGAAGAAAAGCAGGCCCAAATCATGATGCTGCCACCACCATGTTTGACAGTGGGGATGGTGTGTTCAGGGTTATGAGCTCTGTTGCCTTTATGCCGAACATATCGTTTGGTATTGTTGCCAAAAAGTCCGATTTTCGTTTTATCTGACCAGAGCACCTTCTTCCATGTGTTTGGTGTGTCTCACAGGTGGCTTGTTGCAAACTTTAAACAACACTTTTGATGGATATCTTTGAGAAATGGCTTTCTTCTTGCCACTCTTCCATAAAGGCCAGATTTGTGCAGTGTACGGCTGATTGTTGTCCTATGGACAGACTGTCCCACCTCAGCTGAAGATCTATGCAGTTCATCCAGAGTGATCATGGGCCTCTTGGCTGCATCTCTGATCTGTCTTCTCCTTGTTTGAGATGAAAGTTTAGAGGGACGGCAGGGTCTTGGTAGATTTGCAGTGGTATGATACTCCCTCCATTTCAATATGATCGCTTGCACAGTGCTCCCTGGGATGTTTAAAGTTTTGGAAATCATTTTCTATCCAAATCGGGCTTTAAACTTGTCCACAACAGTATCACGGACCTGCCTGTTGTGTTCCTTGGCCTTCATGATGCTCTCTGTGCTTTAAACAGAACCCTGAGACTATCACAGAGCAGGTGCATTTATACGAGACTTGATTACACACAGGTGGATTATATTTATCATCATTTGGCATATAGGACAACATTGCTCCACTGAGTTTGCTGCACTAAAAGTAAAGGGGCCGAATAATATTGCACTCCCCACTTTTCAGTTTTTTAATTTCCACAAAATTTTCAAATAACCAATAAATTTTGTTCAACTTTACAATTGTGTTCCACTTGTTGATTCTTCACCAAAAAGTTACATGTGGTATCTTTATGTTTGAAGCATGATATGTGGGAAAAGGTTGAAAATTTCCAGCAATGTACAAGCGCAGGCTGATAGACACACTACTGATGGCATTCTAACATAACAGTTAAGCCTAAGTAGAAGAAAAAGGCAGAGGCGGAAGTGGAAGAAGAAGCCAATGTAGCTGTGGAGTCGGCACCACCCCAGAAGGGAGGGTTAGAATTTCCGAAATGTAGAAAACCTTCCTCAACAATGCCACAACATTCAGTAGCACCATCTGAAATGGTCCATATTATAAAGAGGCAGCTGTTATGAACAGGTGATTCAGAACCACAATGGACCTAGTGGTTAAGAGCACACAAAGTGACCTGATAGTTACTACCATAGGACGAGCTCTGAGACGTGGGAACTCTGCTGACCGCAATCCCTAATCCTATCATACCACACTAGAGGTAGCCGTGTATTGCGCCTAACGCTCCCTATGAACTCGGCACAGCCTGAGAAACTAGCTAGCCCTGAAGATAGAAAAATATGCCTACCTTGCCTCAGAGAAATTCCCCAAAGGAAAAGGCAGCCCCCCACATATAATGACTGTGAGTTAAGATGAAAATACAAACACAGAGATGAAAGAGATTTTAGCAAAGTGAGGCCCGACTTACTGAATAGACCGAGGATAGTAAAGATAGCTTTGCAGTCAGCACAAAAACCTACAAACAACCACGCAGAGGGGCAAAAAGACCCTCCGCACCGACTAACGGTACGGAGGTGCTTCCTCTGCGTCTCAGAGCTTCCAGCAAGCAAGAAAAACAAATATAGCAAGCTGGACAGAAAATATAGCAAACAAAAGTAACACAAGCAAAACTTAGCTTATGCAGGGCAGACAGGCCACAAGAACGATCCAGGAGAAAGCAAGACCAATACTGGAACATTGACTGGAGGCCAGGAACAAAGAACTAGGTGGAGTTAAATAGAGCAGCACCTAACGACTTAACCTCGTCACCTGAGGAAGGAAACTCAGAAGCCGCAGCCCCACTCACATCCACCAGAGGAAGCTCATAGACAGAACCAGCCGAAGTACCACTCATGACCACAGGAGGGAGCTTGACCACAGAATTCACAACAGGCAGCATGTCACAGAATGGTGGAAGACTATGTATCCACACTTATCCATGTACTTAGTGATGGGTGTGCCCCATTAAACTTTTGGGTCTCCAAATTGGACACATGGCCTCAAATTTCCTTTACGTCTTGGAGGTGAGTACTGTTGGAATGTGTGTTTAGCATGGCTGGGGGGTTGATCACAGACAGATGCATCCTCCTGTCCACAGCCAACATGGACAAGCTCACATTCATTAAAATAAAGCAGGTGTAGAAGCCACGGGACTTGTCCATACCTTTTGCTGACTAGAGAAGTTTACCAGCCACACCCAGCCATTGTTTGACTCCATCACCGACTGTCTGTTCTATTTCCAATTCTCAATGTTTTTGGGTCTCAGCAAATAAAAAAAAAGAAAAGAAACAAAAGAAAGAAGCAACAACAGAAAAAATAAAACACAAAAACACCTACCTCCTCCTCTGCCTCTTCCACTTACACCACCATATCAACCTTCACTTCCTTCTCAACCTCCTGCTCCATTTTGACCTCAGCCTCCTGGTTCAAGATTGTTTTGTTTTGTTTTTTATTTATTCTATGTAATTATAAGTCATTTCCCTAAAAAAAAATACAAAAAAACACAAAAACAGTGTTGACTATCTCCTTCTACAACTCTTTCAGCTACAGCGCCAAGTCTATCTCCACCTGCGCCTCAACCTCCTCCTCCACCTCCTGGTTATTTATTTATATTTATTCTACCTTATTTTATGCAATGTCCATAAAAAAACACCCCCCCTGACGATTTTGCAAGTTTTCCACCTACAAAGAGTGGAGAGGTCTGTAATTTTTATCATAGGTACCCTCAATTGTGAGAGACAGAATCTAAAACTAAAAAACAGAAAATCACAAGGAATGATTTTTAAATAATTATATTTCATTTTATTGCATGAAATAAGAAGGATTTAGATTCTTAAATGTGGACTCATGGCTGGACCACAGTATTAGCACAAATGATTAAAATTCTGAAATGTTGTCTGGTATATGGCCCACTCTATTAGCAGAAAGGATTTAGATTGGTGCACATGACTAGCACAAACTATTTAGATGCTGGAAGGTCGATTTCACACAGGATCCTATCTACAGGTGCTTCTCACAATATTAGAATATACACAAAAAGCTATTATATAGAGTCATTACAAACAGATTGATCTGTTTCAAGTGTTTATTTCTGTTAATGTTGATGACTATGGCTTACAACTAGTGATGAGCGAGCATGCTTGCCACTACTCATTACTCGCCCAAGCATCTTAATCCTCGAGATGCTCGTAGCTTGCCGAGTATTTCCGGGGTTGCTCGGTGGGAGCTTGGGTCCCCACCCTGCATGTTTGGCATGCTCTTTAGAGAGCCAATGAACATGCAGGGATTGTCTTCCACACACTGTAATGCCACAGCCATGTTGGTTGTGGCATTACAGTGATTGACAGGCTGCATAGCATCATCAGGTCTATATCAGACCTGGCACCGCCATGCTCGTCACTGTCCTCTACAGAATCAGGCAGTGTAGGGAGAGTTGCTGCTGAGCTAGGGGGAGGTTAGCTTGGTTCTTACTTAGTATGGGTATACCATATAATATACAGATATCCATCTCAACTAACAGTCCTTCTGAGGACTAATAAGGCTGCAGAGATATTAGTGCTAGGCAGGTAGGCAGTGTATTTGGCAGACTGCAGTGCATATAGCGAGAGGGTCCATTTCAGTACTGTCTGATGCTGCTGCTTTTACAGATATTTGCAGACATAGCCCCAGGTATCAGGGGCAAGGAATATTTTTTTTTACAGGCCAGCTATTTAAAACTGTGGTTTATCTATCACACACGGATCAGAGCTAAAAAAAAAGGGCGCTCCAAATTTTGCCATTTCTGGCTTCTCTTTAAATTTTGTTGCAATGTGTTAGTGAAGTTATTTTTACCAGTTTGGTGGTAAAAATTGTTACATACATGCCAGCAAATTAAAACTGTGGTTTCTCCATCACACACGGATCAGACCTAAAAAGTGCACTCCAAATTCTGCTATTTCTGGCCTCCCTTTAAATTTTGTTGCAGTGTGCTAGCGAAGTAAGTTTTACCAGTTTGCTGGAAAAAGTTACCTACAGGCCAGCTATTCAAAACTGTAGTTTGTTCATCACATGGATCACATATAAGTTTGCTCCAAATTCAGCCATTTGTAGTGAACGTGGAAAATATTGTCCTCCATTTAAAATGAAAAAGGAGCATGGAAAGGAATGGAGAACTGGATGTGATGTTGACGGTGCATGCAGAGGCCGAGGCCGAGGCCATGGCAGTGGGCAAGCTGAAATTGTGCCACAACAAACACCCACATCTTCTCGCCTGACCTTCCTGTACGAACTCCTTTGGGACTGCACCACACCACAATTGAACCCAGAGCAGTGTCAAAAGGTTATTGGTTGTATAGCGGATAATGCCGAGTTCCCGGAGACAACTGATCCCACACTTGCATACTCGAAATAGCTGTTTACTTTTCCATTTATAGATTCGGGTGTCTCGCCCGGTCCACTTGAAACAGGGCAAGAGGCGATCGTATGTAGCGATGCCCAAATATTTGAGCAGCCATGGTCACACGAAGGCGACGGTGAGAAAGTGTCACAAGAGGTGGACGATGATGAGACAATTGCCAGATAGTCAGAAGGAGGACCAGGGTGCGGAAGTGGAAGAGGAGGTGGTGAATGATGTTTTAACTGACCCAACCTGTCATGAGGACACGCAGAATAAGGACAGCAGCACACAGGGGGAGAAAGGCATAGCACCCCAACAGGCAGGAAGAAGCAGTGTGGTGGCCACAGACAGCAGGTGGACAACCGTTCCCCATAACACCAACATGACGGAAGTTTCCAGGCTAAATGTTAGGTCTCCCAGAGTCTGCTTGGTTTTTAAAGACTCGGCTGATAACCCCAGAAAGGTCATTTGCACCACCTGCCAGGCCAGCATCTGCAGGGGTATTAAAACTACCAGTCTAAACACCACCAGCATGATCAGGCACATGGCAGCAAAGCACCCGACTTTGTAGGCCGAACCCCAGGGTCCAGGAACAGTGTCTTCGGGTAAAACCACTGTCATTGCACACTCTCAATGAGCACCATCAGCAAGCCCGTCCACGTCCTTGTCCCGGTGCAGTGTTCAGTTGTCCATCTTCAGTCCTTGGAATGCAAGCACAAATACACAGCCAATGCCCCACATACCACACTAGTGAATTCACACATTTTGCGACTGCTTGTGCTCAAAATGTTGCCTTCCAGACTCGTGGAGACAGAAGCTTTCCGCAACCTGATGCCGGCGACCGTCCCTTGGTACTCGGTCCCCTGCCTCCACTATTTCTCATGGTATGATGTCACCGCATTACACAAGCACATGTCCAACAACATTAGCAGTGCCCTCAACAATCTAGTTACTGGGAAAGTCCACCTAACTACGGACATGTGGACAAGTGCTTGTGGGCAGGGAGGGTACATCTTGCTGAGGCACACTGGGTTAACATTGTGGAAGCAGAGCCCAGTCAGACCTTGGGATGGAACACATCATCCCAATGCCAGGGTTTGAGCCCTAGATCAATCAGGGTTGCCTCCACAGTCTACAGCTCCTTCATCTCTTCCTCCTCCACCTCCTCATCCTCTTCAGCTTTCATCTCTAAATAACCACATCAGTCACAAGCTGGAAGCACTGCAGCACTGCCTCAGCCAAGCGGCAGCAGGCTGTGCTGAAGCTAATATGCTTAGGTGACAAACCGCACAATGCTGAAGTGTTGTGGACAACTCTGAAAGAGCAGGCAGATCTGTGGCCAACACCGCTGAACCTACAGCCAGGCATGGTGGTGTGTGACAATGGATGGAACCTGGTGGCAGCTCTGAGGCGAAGCGAACTCACACACGTACCATGCCTGGCCCATGTGCTTATCCTCATGGTTCAGCGGTTTCTCAAAACCTAACCTGAGCTGCCAGATCTGCTTGTCAAAGTACGCTGCATGTGTGCACATATTAGAAAGTCAGCCACAGCTTCCGCTGCCCTTCGTGCTTCAGCAGCGTTTGCAGCTTCCGGCTCATCGACTGGTGTGTGATGTCCCCACATGTTGGAACTCTACACTGCAGATGTTGGAAAGGATTTGTGAGCGGAATAGGGCAGTTGTTGAATACCAGCATCAACAAGGCTGTCGGTATTCATTTCAGACTCCACACATAAGACCTCAGAAGTGGACATGGATGTCAGACATATATACCATCCTCAAAAAATTTGAGGACTCCGTCAAGATGGTGAGCTGCGATGATGCCATAATTAGCATCACCGTCCTGCTTCTCTGTGCTCTGAAATGCTCTATGCTCACAAAGAGGATGAATTGCAGGCAGAGCACGATCAGATGGAGCAAGGAAACTTATAGGGTGATTACACACAGCCCAGTCTCATCTCATCCCAACATGGATTGGGTGACAATGAAAAAGAGGAGGAGGAAGAGGGTGAACAGGAGCTTTTTTCATGTGCTATAGACGGTACTACCTGCACAACTGTCATACTGTCTGTTCAGCGTGGATGGCCTGAGGACAAGGAGGAGAAGGAGAGCATGGTCAGTCATCCTCTTGGTGAGCACACAGAAGTCTTGCCTGTTAGCAATCTGGCATGCATAGATGATTTTATGTTACACTGCCTTTCCCATTTCTTGCATTCTCATAATTTTTGGTGACAGTCATTACTGACTGATGACACTTCTAGACTTACACTACAAGGAGAACTTTCTCTCTCTTATTCCGAGGAGGAAAGGTCTACTAAAATGGGGCAGTACCAGAAGGCCCTTGTTGCATAATTAATAAACCAATTCCCATTTGAAAATGCTGGTAGCAGCAGTGACAGTTCGTGGGACAACCAAAGAGTATATGCGAGAGTGACACAACTCCACTCCAGTAGAGGAAGGGGAACACTGTCAAAGTTCTGGGAGAGTTTTCTCAGACCCTCCCATTGCACAGACCCTGCGGAGTGGGGTACTCTCACAAGGCCCCGGAAGAAGCCAGGCTTTCTGGTGACATGCATTAGGTCACATATTGTGCCCTTGCCTCCTCTACTTCTCTTACCCACAGCATAATGTCTATTCCTGACAGAACTTTTTTTATGTGAGATTTACTCTACCTAGATCCAGTTAGTATGTGGATTTAAAGACCCTCTTTGGGCCACTGTTATTTGTGAGATTAGTTTATTCTGGATCCTGAGGTAGTAATCTGCTACAACGGGCTCTGTTGTAAGCTAACTTTATTTGGCCAAATTTATTAACCACCAATCTGCATGTGTTTGGATTGCTTCCGGTGGAACAACCATCTCTCTATATTTCGGGTTTCCAAGACATTTTACTGATATATTTTTGTCTTTCAATTATGGTCTTTCATGATGCCTACCAGGATGGTTGCTCAACATCATTGGTCATAACAGCATAATTATCATATGCTTATAGTGTAGCTTGTGAAACATTAGCATGGCATGGTGACGATCAGCCTTTGGCACTGCGGAGGTGCTGTGGAAGCCTAGGTTGCTTTGATAGCAGACTTCAGCTCATCTGCATTGTTGAGTATGGTGTCGATATACTTCTTCTTAACAATACCCCATAGATTGCATAGATACCTTCTTTAGCTGGTAAGGTGAGTTTGCTGGCCAATCAAGCATAGTGACACTGTTGTTTTTAAACCTGGTATTGGTACTTTTGGCAGTGTGGACAAGTGCCAAGTCCTGCTGGAGAATGAAATTTCCAACTCCAAAAAGCTTGTCAGCAGAGGGAAGCATGAAGTACTCTAAAATTTCTTGTTAGATCGCTGTGCTGACTTTGGCCTTGATAAAACACAGTGGACCTACACCAGCAGATGACATGGCTCCCCAAGCCATCACTGATTGTGGAAACGTCACACTAGACCTCAAGCAGCTTCAAGTCTGTGCCTCCCCACTTATCCTCCAGACTCTGGGACCTTGATTTCCAAATGAAATGCAAAATTTACTTTCATCTGAAAGCAACACCTTGGACCACTAAGCCGCAGTCCAGTTCTTTTTCTCTCTGGTCCAGGTAATTCACTTCTGCCATTGTCTAATGGTTGTAATGAATGGAAACGGAGGCACAGATGGTGAAGTTCACATTTGTTTTTATTCTAGTTTAAAGTGGAACCTTGGGACCACAGTCCAGGGGGCTCTGAAGGGTGCATGACTACATGAGCCTCAGACACCCATGGTAAGACCCCTCGAACAAAGTCAGAATGGGATGCCTGGGGGACACGGGTGCTACCTCCAGTTAGACCTTGGACTCATGGTAGCTGACCCAGTGGGACAGACGGACAAGCAGGGTTAGCAGGTGATGTAGAGCTAACCGGTGGGTACGGGTAGAAGTTGGTTCCAGTGGTACTGATGCTGTCCAGAGGTACAGTTAACTGAATGGCGGGATGAGACAGAACTGGAGTAGGCAGATCAGAGGTCGTCCAGGAAAGCCAGATAGCGGGTAGCAGATAGTCTGTGGAGAAAAACAGGTTAAGCAGAGCACTGGCAGAGAACTTCAGAAAAAGAAGTACATGCTAGCAGAAACCGGAAGTTAGCAACAGAGGATACTTGTTGCTCTGGCCCCCTCCCTATAGTGGAGGGGCTAAAAATAGTGATCATTAACCCGCCATTGGTCAGAAGCACTTTTTGGAAAATAAGCGCTGTAGTAACCAAAAACAATACATACAGGGTATAATTAGGAGGTATAACCAAAGGACTGAAAAAACCCTTTAAAATATAACTTTTAATAAATACTGAGTAAAAATACCCATAAAAACAGGTCAGGAGACAGTAACACCTTAATCTATCTTAACATAAACAATATATGAAAGGATAGAGACTAGACGTGGGGGGGGGGGGCGTGATCTTTCCTTCACTCACCCTATCTCACGCGGAGGTTGGCACCCTAAAATCGATGTGGCGCCCTCACTCGTCGACGGTTCTCCCTTGTAACCCTACAGGATCTTATCAAAAATGAAACCACCACCACACCATAACTTAGTATAAAGTGTACAAATACTTATAAGGTGTAAAAGAATAGTTTTAAAGATCTAATGTGGGATAGTTTCCACAAGAAGAGGGTCATATAGACTGTTACCCTTCAATTGATCTTAATAAAAGAAAGGTGCACAAGGTGTCTAATATATAGAGACAAAATAATCAGTTGCAGTATACAAAAATAATGAGCCTTTTATCAACACCTTGTGGTATACCCTAATTATAAGCACAGTGTGTTCACAGGAGTATACCTTATGTTAGCAGATTAATATACTACAGTGACAATCAAATGCCAATATGCCAAACACTAGCACCTCTCAAATAATAAAGCAATGGTCAAAAAATAAAGGATGTACTCATCCATATGCTGCCGCCCATCCCTGCCGCTAACATAAGGTATACTCCTGTGAACACACTGTGCTTATAATTAGGGTATACCACAAGGTGTTGATAAAAGGCTCATTATTTTTGTATACTGCAACTGATTATTTTGTCTCTATATATTAGACACCTTGTGCACCTTTCTTTTATTAAGATCAATTGAAGGGTAACAGTCTATATGACCCTCTTCTTGTGGAAACTATCCCACATTAGATCTTTAAAATTATTCTTTTACACCTTATAAGTATTTGTACACTTTATATTAAGTTATGGTGTGGTGGTGGTTTCATTTTTGATAAGATCCTGTAGGGTTACAAGGGAGAGCCGTCGACGAGTGGGGGCGCCACATCGATTTTAGGGTGCCAACCTCCGCGTGAGGTAGGGTGAGTGAGGGAAAGATCACGCCCCCCCACCGTCTAGTCTCTATCCTTTCATATATTGTTTATGTTAAGATAGATTAAGGTGTTACTGTCTCCTGACCTGTTTTTATGGGTATTTTTACTCAGTATTTATTAAAAGTTATATTTTAAAGGGTTTAACCCCAAAATAAGCGCTGTCTCTTTAAGAGACCGTGAGCGAGCGAGCGTGACTTAACCACACAGCCCAAGAACCTGCTGGCTGCGTGCCAAGAAGCAGAGGAGGAAGGGGAAGCAGAGGCTGTGTCAGGACAGCGTGGAGCCGACACAGAGCGGAAGTCCCGAAAGAGGACCACGCGAAGGTACATAGACCGAACCGGGTGTAACATTGGTCATAAGTGGCTTTACACAAGGAATGCGACACTTGTAGCCCACATCTTGGATACGTTTGTGTGTGGTGGCTCTTGAAGTAATGAAACCAGCAGCAGTCCACTCCTTGTGAATCTCCCCCAAATTTTTGAATGGCCTTTTCTTAACAAGTCTTTCAAGGCTGTAGTTATCCCAGTTGTTTGTACGCCTTTTTCTACGACACTTTTTCCTTCCACTCAACTTTTCATAAATATGCTTGGATGCAGCGAGCTTCTTTATCAATGACCTTTTGTGGCTTACCTTCCTTGTGGAGTGTATCAATGACTGCCTTCTGGACATTTGTCAAGTCAGCAGTCTTCCCCATGATTGTGGAGCCTACTGAAACAGACTAATGGACCTTTTTAAATGCTTAGGAAGCCTTTGTAGGTGTTTTTCATTAATTATTCTAATGTTCTGAGATAATGACTTTTCATTGGCTGTAAGCCATAATAATCAACATAAACAGAAATAAACAATAGAAATAGATCACTCTGTTTGTTATTAAATAATATGTGTTTCACATTTTTTATTGAAGAACTGAAATAAATTAACTTTTTGATTATATTCTAAGTTTGTGAGAAGCACCTGTATCTGAGCTATCTGACTACTTGCAGTAGGAGCAGCATCTCTGCGCTGTTGCACTGACAAAATGGCACAAAAAACAATATGTCGGCTTTTTATATGGAGAGGAACATGTGACTACGGCAGCCAATGACAGAATGCCTTGTGCCTTGGCTTTGTGGATGGTTACTGCACCCTGATTGGCTGTCAGAATCTCTACACATTAAGTTAATAGAAAGTTAAATAAAAAAGTTAAAAAAATACAGATCATCGCTACTTTGACCTCTCTCCACCCCCTGCCCTCATGAAACATGTCCTCCTCCCCCTGCTCATCATAATCTCCATTATCCTAGCCAAAGTCCTAACAAAAGCATTATTGGAAACATTTACCTAGCTTTGGCTGAATTTTGCTGATTTTGAGGAAAAATGTTCAGAAATCCGAACACGAATCTGAATGTGCAACGTTCATGCTGAACAAGTTCGCTCATCTCTAGTTTTTAGTGCCACCCGGCAGTTCATAATGAGCGTACCTCTTCTCGGTGCACACCATGTTTTTAACTAGTTAACACTCTATTTGCGCTTTTTTGCTCTCCAGAGTTTCTACTTCCATAACAGACATGTGCTTTTGCCTGTTAACAAAACATGCTGATAGGGTCATTCTGATAACAATAATAAAGCCTGGATTAGACCCAACTATTCCACATCACCAGATGACAGCACACATAAAGTGATTTTAGTGTTCAATATTTGAATGAAGTCCGCCAGTTGTTGTCATCTTGGGTCTTGGGATGACTGGATGACCCTACTTGTAATTTTGTCCGGGCTTTGCACATTGTGCATAGCATTTATGAGTATAGGATTAACACAACTACACTTTGTCCACAATATTTGAATGAGGCACTACAGTTGGTGCCTTCAAAGGTATATGGATAATCCTGCTTGTAATTTTGGCAGCATTTGCACTAAAAGAATAGCCTTTATGAGTCTAGGAGTACCACTACATAACAATTTGAACAGAATATGTGTGAGGCTCTCCTTTATGTCTAATTCAGTGTGTATCTGAGTCACTCTGAGTCCTTAATGTTTGGCATTTTTTGCTTCCTCCATACAGTTTTCTAATGAAAAACTCAATTTTTGTGTACTTACCTTTTGTGCGCTACTAGTTATGTTTTTAGAAAATGCTTTCTAAATTTTGCCTTATATACAAGTCTTTATACAGGAAAAATGTTTTTTAACATTTTTTTTCTGTAAACTCCGATTTCTCATCGATTTTGATTGTTTTATTGTAAGCCCTTGAAGGGGAGTAAAAGTGTAAAAGCATTGTTTTTTAGCAGTGATTTGGGAGTCATAGATGCTTCCAGTGGTCTTCCCATGCTATTCTCCTTCCATTCCGCACTTTATCCATCCAGTTCAACATTTTTACTGGCCCTCCTCCTTGTAGGGTGTGATGGAAAAATGCTCTGATTTCCCATTGACTTCCATTATACTCGTTCCTCGACAGTAGCGCCCAAGCATTAGAAATTGTTCTGTTTGCGCAACAAGCATCCAAGCATTTTAGTGCTCACTCATCTTTATTAGGCACCTACCTGCACATGCTTTAATTTTAATATTAAAATGTCAATTAAGGAATTTTGTGAGGATAGAGATAGTAGACTTTTAATCAAAGAAATGGAGTGTGTCTGAAAATATAAGCATGGAAACCAACTATGACTCAACTATGATCATCTACATGCAGTATGGGACATGTTCAGAGACTACGTATTGAGGAATCTGGAGGACGCTAAAAACACTTTGGCGTGTAGCTGAAATTTTTTAAGATATGTCACAGATTAATATTGTTGTACAGTGGAAAATTTTATTCACAGGTTCTCATTAAATTTAAACATAAAAAAGAAAAGATATAGATGAAAAAGTGTGCACCTTACAGCACAATACAATGTGCAAACAAAAATAACAAATTGCAAAAAATAAACATGAAATGGAGAAGAGTGTCAACTTTTTGATTCTTCCTCTTCCAGCAAGTGAAAAATATATCACACAGCAGCCACTTTTAGCATTTTGTCCTGATAATCAATAACCTGTAAACAAATGTAAAGGCTAAAATGTTGACCAAGCTGGATAACCTAGGCATTTTGTTTTATGGGTATATGACCCTAAGGCAAATTTATATTTTTATGTTAATAAAATACATGGAACCTAACAAACCAATCTTTACTTTCTTACATTACACTGGTCAACATAAAAAAAATCATCAGCAAAGGTATTATGTCTGTTTTATGGAGTTTCATGTGCTGATTCAAAAAATATGTTTAGTTTTGCTCTATCACATAAAGTTTCTGAGATAGAAGTATTTTTGTTATTACGCTCTTTCTGCATTTTCAATGTATGTGGTTTTTCCTATGTTATTCCCATTTCTTTGCTTGCTTTACTTAAGTGTGAATTTTCTTAAAGGGACAACACCAGTAAAGATTTTAGTGATTTTTATGGCAAGGAGTATTGACAGGGCAGTCAATCAATGACTGCTTCTCGGAAAGTCACATGTTATGGGGAGGAGCTAACTGTTATGAGGTGGGAAGATTTGAGTCAGTCAGAAAATGATGGTCATGGCAGCAAGGACTGATATGTGAGACTCTGACAGGAGACAGGCCTATACAGGGATCTGAGCCCTGCCACTGGGAGATAGAAGGGAAGGCAGCAGACAGCCACCATTGTGAGAGGATTTTCACCGCATTTCTGGGAGGGCAAGTCGCCTCAGAGAGAAGAAAGCAGCTCAGCCACTGAGGTGTAACTGAGTGAGGGTCTCCACAGAGAAAGAACCTGAAAGCAGCCAATATCACACTGAAAAACTGCCTGTCTGCAAATGTTCATCTGTAAGGAATAGGTTGACCTGTATACCTCACAATTGAATATAGTTATCTACCAGATTATATCCAGTAAAATCAGTTGTAAATACTAGCTGCCTCTGTCATCTCTGGAGAAATGTCTACATATAGTCGGTCAGCTCATCGCATTTTCTTTTAGTTTGTCACCACCATTGATTTAAATTTACTCTACTGTTTGATCTGATTTAAAGGAGAAAAATGCCCCGACAGTGTATCAATCATCCGAACAGATTCTGCTGTGTGTGTGGTTCTTTTACTCCAAAAGGCCAAGTACTTCAATCACTCATGATATTAAAAAGATGTACCAGATGTACTTGAAGTGTCCACTTAGTGATCAAGACAAAAGCTTTGCCCCTCATGTGATATGCTCAAGTTGTTCAAATGGTCTTCATGACTGGTTAAATATGAGGAAAGTGGCTATGCCATTTGCTGTTCCCATGATTTGGAGAGAACCCAAAAATCATAGTGATGACTGCTACTTTTGTTTTGTCAAACTGAAGGGCTTTTCTACAAAGAACAAACATAAGATTAATTACCCTGAACTTGAATTTGCGATTAGACCAGTTCCACATGATGGTACCTTGCTAATTCCTGTACCACCGGTGTCTGGATAGGATGAAAATGAAGTAGAATATGAAGAATATGGAGCTAAAGCTACCAGCGAAGATATGGAGACCTCAAGTCAAGATGAGTATGTACCTGATGGAGTAGCCGAGCAGCCAGAACGCTTTACTCAACATGAATTAAATGATCTCATCAGAGACCTTTCATTGTCAAAACATAAAGCTAAACTTCTTGCATCTAGGTTGAAAGAGAAGAATTTTCTTCACGATGATGTGAAAGTGTGTTATTACTGAAACAGAAGTAACACAATTTTTCACAGTTGATGGACCAATGGTGAACTGTAGCAATGTGAATGGCCTCTTTTAAGAACAGAATCAAGAGTATTTTGATGCACATTGGTGATTGTTTATTGACTCATCCAAGAGAAGTTTGAAAGCGATGTTGCTTCATAATGGAAATTTGAAACCATCAATCCCTATTGCTCACTCATGTCATCTAAAGGAAAGTTATGAAAATCTGTCAGTTGTTTTATATGCTATACAATACAATACAAGCATCATCAATTGAATATCTGTGGAGATTTGAAAGTGATTGGTCTGCTAATGGAAATGCAAGGAGGTTTCACAAAATATTGTTGCTTTTTGTGTTAATGGGTCAGTAGAAATTCAGTAGAGCATTATGTTCGTTGTGATTGGGGACAGAGAAACATCTATGCTCCAGGTAGAGACAATGTTCAGCATAATCCTTTAGTTGCTCCAACAAAAATCTTTCTTCCTCCACTACATGTAAAGTTGGGATTGATTAAAAACTTTGTTAAGGCCATGGAAAAGACAAATTTACAAGGGTTCCAGTACAGTTCACATAAATTCTCCAGCATTTCACCAGCAAAACTGAAGGAAGGGGTATTTGTTGATCCTCAAATTAGAGAGCTTATGAGAGATTATATGTTTGAAGGAACTCTAAATGATAATGAATGGAGATCTTGGAGAAGCTTCAAGTGGATCTGTGAAAACGTCTTAGGAAACAAAAAAAAAACAGAATAAGTTGAAGGTGTTGAGGAACTGCTAAATGCATACCAGTGTCTTGGATGTCGCATGTCTCTTAAAATGCACTTTTTGTATTCACATTTAGAACTCTTCCCTCAAAATGTTAGGGATGCAAGCGATGAAAAAGGCAAGCGGTTTCACCAGGACATTAAAGTAATAGAACACCGCTATCATGGTTTTTAGAATGACTCAATCATGGCAGATTACTGTTGGATGTTATATATGGACAACCCAGATAAATCGTATCAACGGCAGTCTAATGTCAAACACTTTTAATTTCTGCTCATATTTTGGTTTCTATTTTGCATGTGAAATTATTTCGTTTCAATAAAAACTGTTTTGCAAGGTGAAGCATTTTTTTCTGATATATAGATTATTGTATTTTTAATGTCCCCAGTATATTTTTAATGTCCCCGGTATTTTTTTAATGTCCTCAGTATATTTACCACATTATCCAAATGAAGACAACTATCTTATGAAATCTGCTACCTTGGATGTAATCCTCATAAACAGGGAGGAAATGGTTGAGGAAGACATTTGTCTGGGATGATTTAGTGAATCCTGCTTTGAGCAGGGGGTTGGACCAGATAACCCAGGAGGTCCCTTCCAACTTTACCATTCTATGATTCTATGAACAGACTATAAGAACACCTGACTCGGGTATGTATTATGTTATGTTTTGAGTGAGCCTTTATTGTATTTATTGTAACTTTTCAATAAGGACTTTTTTAAGGCTTTTTGTCATGTTGTTGTGTACCTGCTCCATAATAGACTATTTTTATGTGTATTTTTTGCACCATTTAGGAATTTTGAATTGTTTATCCTCTGTGTACTTTAATTATTAGTGTTTGTGCATTGCATTTTTGCTACAGACTATAGTCTTTCTCTTATTCAGTATGAAAACCAAATCCTTCCTTAGGCTGTAGTCTATGACATCAGTTTAACAAGAGTGTTATTTTGAACACAATTTTTGATTAAGACAGTACTAATGTAAGCAAATTAATGTGTTTTACCTATCATTAACCTGCCTTGTGCCAGTGTACAAAAATGTACATTTCACTTGTAATTTACGACATAAATTAAGTGGCATAAATTCTGTTAAATTCTGTTAAATTTGCTAGTCGTTCTTCACCACTGCCCTTTATTATTATTATTATACATTTTTATAGTGCCATTTATTCCTTGGCGCTTTACATGTGAATACGGGGCAAATATAGACAAATACATTAAACATGAGCAGATAACAAGGCACACGGGTACATAAGGAGGAAGGACCCAGCCCGCGAGGGCTCACAGTCTGCAGGGGATGCGTGATGAAACACTAGGAGAGGGCAACTAAGCCTTGTCTTCAGAGGTGGAAATATCCAGGAATGATAAAAAAAGTCAAAAGGTACAATTTTTTTGTGTAACTACAAGTTTGCAAACATTTTGCTATATTTCAAACATTTTTCAAACTTTCAAGCAAAATTCTGGCAAAAGCTGTTTATGGAGTCATTGAGTAGTATCCATAACAAACCTTGTTATATAACAAACCTTCTTATATTTTATAGGTGATCACAAATGCTACACAATGCTGCTTAAACCAAATCTCGTAACCTTTGGGCATCACAGTGAGCAGAGTTTTGGATGCATGTGGCTAGACTCTGCCAGTGATCTACGGCTACGTTCACATTGGCGTTCCGCCAATGTGCGTCGCTGTTGCGCCGGCGACGCAGCGGCGACGCAGCGGCGACGCAGCGGCGACGCGCCCCTATGTTTAACATAGGGGACGCGTGCGTTGTTTTGGTGGCGTTTTTCGCCACGTGCGTCGTTTCCGACGCTAGCGTCGGACGCAAGAAAACGCTACATTGTAGCATTTTCTGTGCGTCCGATTTTCGTCAAAAACGACGCACGCGTCGCAAAAAGCGCGCGTTTTTTGCGCGCGTTTGCGCACGTTTTTACGTGCGTCGCGCGTTGCGTCGCCGACGCAGGGCGGCGCAACGCTAGTGTGAACCTAGCCTAACTTAAACCATAACTTTATAATTTTCTTTAAAATTAAAAGGATATATTGCTAGTTATATTACTTGTTTCCTTATTAGCATAAGTTATAGCATTGTTAGTATAAGCGAAACGGCAGAAAACAATCTATTTTAAAATGAATGTATATTCAGACAGTGGTTTAATTAGAGATTGAGCACAGGCAGTGTGCTTTCTCATAGCCCTTCAACCTTTATCTTAACACGCACTACTGATAGAACTAAATTAAGCCTAGCGGGAGTCAGACATTTAAAAGCACAGTACATGTTAAACAAACTTATTATTAACATCTTAAACTATGAAGCCTAATTGTGAATTGCTTGAGTTGTACTGCTTCAGTAGTTCTTTAATCATCTCATTAGAGCCCACATGCTAGGATCTCAATGTGAAGGGACTAATGATCTTCTCTAGAATAGAGGAGAGAGAAGTTGAGGTGTTTGCTTCTTAAACTATTTCTGCCACCCATCATAAGTCACTTTAATTGGATGGTATGTTTCGGCTGAAAGACACATAAATAAAATGCCTAAGTATTTCTTGATTTTGTGGTTTTAATGTGCATAAGGAAAACTCAAGTAATAATTATCCACTGTTTAACAAATACGCTTTTTAAAAGTCCAAGCCAATTAGTGGTAGATGGTAATGCCCCTATTCATAGGTTCCCTCATAGGGTGTGTTCTCATATTCAGTTTTGTATAATTTGTCTAGTGATTTTGTTAAACAGTAAGAAAAATGTCATAAAATTTCAAATTGTAAATAAACCTAGATCATTTTTGGCAGAAGCATTTAACATGTGAACAGCCATGGGTGGAACTCCCCTCCACCCACAGCTGCTATAGGCACATGATGACTAATTAAAAAAACTTTTATCAGCTGGGAAAGATACATGCTCAGCGTGCGAGTCCGCACCAAAGTCATGGACACGACATGCAACATAAATGTACATAATATGGTTTGAAGGAGTTAGAAGCCATTCATGTGACCCTTGGTTCAGTACTCCCTCTCTTTAGAGCATTATACAGTGCCTGTTCCATCTGTAATAAACTCCATATCATTCACAACCTCTTTAGTTCTTGTAATATATCCTTCCTAGGCTTCATTGAAACTTGACTGACATGCTCTGACACAGCCTCCCCTGCTGCAGTGTGCTATGGTGGTCTTCAGTTCACCTACATTCCTTGCCCTTGCATGACTAAGGGTGCTTGGTCACCAGAAACACGTTGATATCGCATTTTACTTTTTTTTGTTATTGCTGACGTTTTTATCCTACATAGAGCACATCTTCTAAGTGAATAAAGAAAAGTTTTTTTTCACTGCCTCGTTGAGCTGGATTCCCCATTTTTTTTACTCCTCCATGCCGTGACAAAGCGGTTCCATGCTCCGAGCTTCCAAGGATGTTGATTATGGTGAGCTAGACTTTGATTTCATATAACTTCAGTGCATATAACTTCAGTGTTTAATTCACACCAGTTCTTAACAGCATCCTTTAGATTGCAGTCACTACACACGCTAGTAATCTCTGACTAGTTCCATGGGTGTCCCGCACCGCTGTATCACAGTCTCTACTCACAGCCGTACACAGACCTTGACGTCCTCCTGTCTGCAGCTGTGACGCAAGCCAGTCCTTCCTACAGGCACAGGACAGTCTACCTCCGGTTCACCTCCGGGCACAAGACCTGTCCACATCCTTGAACAGTCATCGTGGACAGCAGCACCACTGTCTGGCCTTGAAACACCTGAGACTTCTCTGCCTCACTCCATACAACAGGGCTTTTAACAATTGTAATCACAGCTACACCTGCTGCTAAAATGCCCCCTTGTGGCCTCACTATGCCTCTGTGCACATCCTGGGGAGAACAAACACCACCCCCTAGCTGTAACGGGGGTCACTGCCTCACACACTACATAGGCATATTTATCCCAATTTATAACCCACTGAGAAATATGTAAACTTTGAGCTCTTTAAGTGTATAAGAAAATTTAAACAATTACTGGTTGTGGTGACAGCATTTAATCTGAAACACCAGACATATTATTTTAGTAGGCCCAGGTACATGAGCTAGAGTTCATGTGAGAATGACTGTTGACTCTTGTTGTCATTGAGTTAAAGTTCAATGGCTGCCCTTTGCTGACTGGCTGCTGATTAGCTATTGTATCTGTCCCAGTATTGTTCTACTATCTTTGGGAAGCAAAGGCACAATATTTGTTAATTTATTGATGACCCATTGGTGCTCTATAAATATGAAGTACAAACTATACATGTTGTTTGAACAATCCAGCAGTGAGGGATGTCCTCCTTCCACCTCCCCCCAAGCCTGTAGAAGAGTGACTAAATGAGGAATCCACCTGTGTTTTTGGAGAATTTACAGTACAGTAGGCATAGCATCATGGCTCCATCTGAAGAAATGCAGAGCTGCTTCATGAACCATCACTGAATCCTCAAAGACGTTTTTAGAGAATCCAAATTGGGACAAATTGGGACAATCAAGGTACTTGGCCTCGCACATCAATTGACTGTCAGCTTCCTAAGCTTATCATTACCTCCTCTCTGTGGGGGACCACCAAAAGCAAGGAACCACTGGTGGGGGTAGTCGGCCCTGGAAGCAGATCTAATCGTGGCGAGTCAACGGAAGGCTCTGTAATTTGCAGCATCTTGGGTATTTGCTGTTCTATATGCTAATGTGTGTTGGTGGTTCAATAAATTATTGTCACACTGTTTTACCCTTATACTGTGTTGTCTGAGAGTGTTTTGCCAATGGGAAGAGAGATCTGACATTCAATGGCATGAGCCCTGGTTCCTGCAGTCTCTCTAAAGAAAGCCGGGCCTGAAGATGAGAGAACACACTTACCCTGTGTATCTACACTTGTTTAGGACTTCAATTTTGAAAACCAATCGTGTAGATCTATTATCCAATTTGTAGACTGCTCATAATCCTTAAGGCTGTAATTTTGAACCATATCTAAGCAGAATGAATGTCAATAATATTTAGAGTAAATTTATACCTAACATTAAAAGATTATTAGAACTACAAGTGAACCATTTAAAGTGTTTTCTAAAAAATGCTTTACATATGGTCATACTCAAATTATTTGCATAAACTGAAATAATAACAACTAGCTTCAAAAATTACTGATATTGATAAGGCCACTGTTAGGGCTCGAGTTCCCGCCTCTGCACAGGGGGAATCTTGAGCCATCTCCGCTGCGGTCTCTCATTCTTCTCCAGCTACAGTGGAGCTTGCTCAGCCGAGACGTTGGTCCCAGCATCTGGCTCAGGCAGATACTCTGTGTCTGGTTACTGCTGTTCTTCCAGGCTCTGTCATTATAGTTAGTACTGGTCAGCGGCGAGGATTCTCTTCTGGGACTAAGACCTGTTTTCTCCCTTCTGAGCATGCCCAAAGGAAGACCTCTCATTGGAGGTCAGGGGTCACACGCGCAGGTCCTGAAGCAACTCCCATTGGTCCTCTAGGATGGTCCTGAAGTTGCTGCAACTATAAAAGGTTTGCATGGCTACATGGCCAGGCGCTAGTATAAATTTTTGTCATGAGCTTTGCGCCAGTGTGGGCATGTATGCTTGTGGTCAGGGCCCAGCTGAAATAAGCCACTAGAATACCGGCACCTCCGGTGAGGAATTGTTTGTGTGCTTCTCTGACTGCATGACCACTGACTGCTATGAGCTCAGCAGTTAGCTGTGCACTCCTGTGAGCTTAACAGGACACGGTGCTTTTCTATCACGGTGACTCTGTGAAGTAACAGAGCTTGCTTATGCTGCCATATAGTGCCATTTGCTAGCAGCAGGTTCTCCTCCTGCACGGTGGACCCCGGGCTGCGAACGCACCAATAATAACATCTATATTTACTCGGTGTGTTCCGCCAGCCTAACATAATACTAGCGCCAGGGTCTGGCTAGTAAATGGGGGATTAACAGCAATCTTTGCGGTGCATCCAGCAGCTGGAGGGTAGATTGGTGGCTCTCGAGCGCTCAATCTCAGCAGTGGATGTTAACGCAGTTGCTGTTCAGGCAGCTAGCGTGGCTGCAGCAACCTTGTCCACTGCCACCCCTGTTCCGACTCTTTTTCGACTCCCGCTGCCAGAGAAATTTTCCGGAGATAGTAAATCTTGTAGGGGTTTCGTGAGCCAGTGCTCTATACATCTCGAGCTTCTGGCTGCACGTTTTCCCACGGAGTGGGAAAAGGTGGGATTTATAGTGTCTCACCTGTCGGACAGGGCATTGGAGTGGGCTACTTCGCTGTGGGAGTGTGGCGATCATGTGGTGCAGAGTGCTCTGCTGTTCCTGAGCACACTGAAACAGGTCTTTTTAGGACCTCGAGTCACCCATGATACAGCACTCCAACTGTTGGCATTGACTCAGGGCTCGTCCTTGGTCAGCCATTTTGCCGTCCACTTCCGCACCCTAGTATCTGAGCTGGAGTGGTCGGATAAAGCCCTTATCTCTATATTTTGGAAGGGGCTGGCTGACCACGTGAAGGACGCTCTGGCCACTAGGGAGATTCCCGCCACACTGGAGGAGCTAATATCTGTGTCCACTCGTATTGACCTCCGTTTTCACGAGCGGAGGTTAGAGCGAGCCCAATGTAGGTAGAGGTTTCGGCTGGCTCCCACCTTCGCCAAACCTTTGAAATCTCCAGTTCTGGTCCCTGAGGCCACGGAAGTGTCACGAGCGGGACCTAAGTCCCGGACTGCTTGTGCACTCACAGTCTGTCAAGTTTGCCAGCAGTCAGGACATCTTGTCACCAGATGTTCCCAGCGGTCGAGGAAACGTCAGCGTCTAGTGGTAGTAGGTGGAGGTGCACTAGACATGGCGATGTTTGCCTCCAAATTGTCCCTTAAGGGGACAATTACTATAGGCTCATTCTCCCACTCGGTAGAGCTCTGCGTGGATTCTGGGGCAGAGGGCAATTTTATGTCTTCTGCCTTCGCCCAATGGCACGCGATTCCCCTGGTAATGCTAGCTCAGCCAGTTACCGTATGAGTGGTGAATGGGTCGACACTGCCCTCTCAGATAACACACCAGACCATCCCTTTCTCTCTGTCCTTCTAGCCATTTCATCAGGAGATAATATCTCTGCTCATCATTCCTGAGGGAATTGATGAGGTCCTGTTAGGGATAGATACCTTAGCTACGGTGCCACTCTCCTAATATCGAGTGGTCCACTGGCAGAATTTTGGGATGGGGTGAATCTCGTGGGGGTAGATGTCAGAGAGAAAGCGTTCAGATTGCTAGTACTGAGGTATACGCAGATCTATTATCTCTCCCCAAGCAATATTGGCCCTATGCAGACGTGTTCTCCAAAAGGGCAACGGAGACCCTTCCGCCTCACTGTCCCTATGACTGTCCTATTGACCTCTTGCCTGGTGCTGAGCCTCCCCGGGGTCGAATCTATCCTTTATCTCTCCAGAAAATCATCCAGGAAAATCTGGCAAGAGGATTCATTAGGAAGTCAGTCTCACCTGCAGGGGAACTACATCCATGCACAGACTACAGGGATCTTAACGTCATCACCGTTAAGAATAAGTATCCCCTGCCCATGATTTCTGAGCTTTTTGATAGGCTTCGGGGAGCAAGGGTATTTACTAAGCTAGATCTGTGGGTGCTTACAACCTGATTCGCATCCGTAAGGGGGACGAATGGAAGACGGCTTTTAACACCAGGGATGAGCACTATGAATATCTAGTGATGCCCTTTGGGCTCTGTAATGCCCCAGCTGTTTTCCAAGACTTTGTAAACGATATCTTCCGGCATATCGTTTCCACCTCAGTCGTAGTCTATCTGGATGATATTCTCATCTACTCTCCAGATATTGACTCCCACCAGAGAGATGTTTGCAAAGTCTTCGACCTCTTACGAGCTAATTCCCTCTATGCCAAGTTGGAGAAATGTGTGTTTGAGCAGGAGTCCTTACCTTTCCTGGGCTATATCATCTCCGCCCAGGGATTGTCTATGGATCCTGCCAAACTACAGGCTGTGATGAACTGGCAAGAACACCATTCTCATAAAGCGGTGCAGCGCTTTATGGGGTTCATTAACTATTATCGGCAATTCATTTCTCATTTCTCAACTCTGGTAGCTCCCTTAGTAGCCTAGCCCTCACCAAGAAGGGAGCAAATCCCAAATTGTGGTCTGAGGAGGTCTTCAAGGCCTTCCTTTCTATTAAGTCCCATTTTGCTAGCGCTCCCATCCTACATCGCCCCGATGTAGATAATTCGTTTATAATGGAAGTGGATGCCTCTTCTGTTGGTGCTGGAGCAGTCCTCTTTCAAAAGGATGCTTAAGGTCGGAAACATCCTTGCTTCTTCTTTTCCAAGACCTTCACACCAATGGAGAGGAATTATTCCATCGGGACAGGGAGTTGCTAGTAATGAAGTTGGCCTTCTCTGAGTGGAAACATCTTTGTGATGGGGCTAGCTATCCTTTCCAAGTATTCTCAGACAGCAAGAATTTGGCTTTCCTACAAACAGCCCAGCGGTTAAATTCTCGCCAGGCCAGATGGTCCTTGTTCTTCTCCAGGTTCCATTTCACCCTCCATTTCCTTTCTGGGGAGAAGAACATTTGTGCCGATGCTCTCTCTCGCTCCGCTGTATCACCTGAGTAGGAGGCAGAGGAGCCTCGGCTTATTGTCCCTACCGAGAGTCTGAGAACTGTCGCCCCGGATTTGCTAGAGTCTGTGCCTCCAGGCAAGACTTTTGTTCCATCCAGTCTGCGTCCAGAGGTAGGGTTAAGTGAAACAGATCGGCACTTTTCAAAAGTCGCCGACTTTTTGCAAAGTCGGGTTTCGTGAAACCCGACCCGATCCCACTCTGGGATCGGGTCGGCGGTCGGCGATCTCAAGTGAAAAGTCGGGTTTAGTTTTATATATATATATATACATATATACTAGCTATTGAACCCGTTCTACGCCCGGGTGGCGAGCATTTATATTGGTATATGGTCTCCATCCTGGTATGTGCTGCTCCATCCTGCGCCCCCATCCTGTCATGTGCTGCTCCCATCCTGCGCCCCCGTTCTGTCATGTGCTGCTCCCATCCTGCACCTCCATTCTGTCATTTGCTGCTCCCATCCTGTCATTTGCTGCTCCCATCCTGCGCCCGTTCTGTCATTTGCTGCTCCCGTCCTGCGTCCCCGTTCTGTCATTTGCTGCTGCCATCCTGCGCCCGTTCTGTCATGTGCTGCTGCCATCCTGCGCCCGTTCTGTCATTTGCTGCTCCCATCCTGCGTCCCCGTTCTGTCATGTGCTGCTGCCATCCTGCGCCCGTTCTGTCATGTGCTGCTGCCATCCTGCGCCCGTTCTGTCATGTGCTGCTGCCATCCTGCGCCCGTTTTGTCATGTGCTGCTCCCATCCTGCGCCCGTTCTGTCATGTGCTGCTGCCATCCTGCGCCCGTTCTGTCATTTGCTGCTCCCATCCTGCGTCCCCGTTCTGTCATGTGCTGCTGCCATCCTGCGCCCGTTCTGTCATGTGCTGCTGCCATCCTGCGCCCGTTCTGTCATGTGCTGCTGCCATCCTGCGCCCGTTCTGTCATGTGCTGCTCCCATCCTGCGCCCGTTCTGTCATGTGCTGCTGCCATCCTGCGCACGTTCTGTCATGTGCTGCTGCCATCCTGCGCCCGTTCTGTCATGTGCTGCTACCATCCTTCGCCCGTTCTGTCATGTGCTGCTGCCATCCTTCGCCCGTTCTGTCATGTGCTGCTGCCATCCTGCGCCCGTTCTGTCATGTGCTGCGGCCATCCTGCGCCCGTTCTGTCATGTGCTGCTGCCATCCTGCGCCCGTTCTGTCATGTGCTGCGGCCATCCTGCGCCCGTTCTGTCATGTGCTGCTGCCATCCTGCACCCGTTCTGTCATGTGCTGCTGCCATCCTGCGCCCGTTCTGTCATGTGCTGCTCCCATCCTGCGCCCGTTCTGTCATGTGCTGCTGCCATCCTGCGCACGTTCTGTCATGTGCTGCGGCCATCCTGCGCCCGTTCTGTCATGTGCTGCTGCCATCCTGCGCCCGTTCTGTCATGTGTTGCGGCCATCCTGCGCCCGTTCTGTCATGTGCTGCTGCCATCCTGCGCCCGTTCTGTCATGTGCTGCTGCCATCCTGCGCCCGTTCTGTCATGTGCTGCTCCCATCCTGCGCCCGTTCTGTCATGTGCTGCTGCCATCCTGCGCACGTTCTGTCATGTGCTGCTGCCATCCTGCGCCCGTTCTGTCATGTGCTGCTGCCATCCTTCGCCCGTTCTGTCATGTGCTGCTGCCATCCTTCGCCCGTTCTGTCATGTGCTGCTGCCATCCTGCGCCCGTTCTGTCATGTGCTGCGGCCATCCTGCGCCCGTTCTGTCATGTGCTGCTGCCATCCTGCGCCCGTTCTGTCATGTGCTGCTGCCATCCTGCGCCCGTTCTGTCATGTGCTGCTGCCATCCTGCGCCCGTTCTGTCATGTGCTGCGGCCATCCTGCGCCCGTTCTGTCATGTGCTGCGGCCATCCTGCGCCCGTTCTGTCATGTGCTGCTGCCATCCTGCGCCACCATTGTATTATATGCCCCCCGCTCCAGTGTGTATGCCCCCGAATGCTGCTGCCATATAAAAAAAAAAAAAATACCATACTCACCTATCGTCCGGCTCCACTGCAGGTATGTCTTCAAGAAAATGGCGCCGGAAAGCGGGGACTGCGCAGGCGCCGATTCCGGCAGCAGGAATCGGCGCCTGCGCAGTCCGCGCTTTCCGGCGCCATTTTCTTGAAGACACACCTGCAGTGGAGCCGGAGTGTGTCTTCAAGAAAATGGCGCCGGAAAGCGCGGACTGCGCAGGCGCCGATTCTGGCAGCAGGAATCGGCGCCTGAGCAGTCCGCGCCCTCCGGAGCCGGGAGCAGAGGAGCCGGGAGACGGAGCCGCAAGCAGCGCTGGAACCGGGAAAGTATACTTACCCTCCCTCCTGGCGGTCCCTGACTCTCCGGTGGAGATCGCGGTATGCGTTCAGTGCTTACGCATACCGCGATCTCCCGGGAGCGTCGCTCTGTGAGGCCCAGACTGCGCCGGCGCTTGCGCTTGCGCAGTCTATAGAGGCTTCGGACAGAGTGACGCTCCCAGCGTTATGTTATAGATATATATATGTCATTCAGACACATATACTGTATATATATATTTATATTAACTTCAGCGCGATATAGCAGAAAAGCCGGTAATTCAATTACCGGCTTTTCATTTCTCCTGCCAAAACCCGACATGATTTGAGACATGGTTTACATACAGTAAACCATGTCATATCCCCCTTTTTTTGCATATTCCACACTACTAATGTTAGTAGTGTGTATGTGCAAAATTTCAGCGCTCTAGCTCTTAAATTTAAGGGTTAAATCGCGGGAAAAATTGGCGTGGGCTCTCCCGCGCAATTTTCTCCGCCAGAGTAGTAAAGCCAGTGACTGAGGGCAGATATTAATAGCCTGGAGAGGGTCCATGGTTATTGGCCCCCCCCCTGGCTAAAAACACCTGCCCCCAGCCACCCCTGAAAAGGCACATCTGTAAGATGCGCCTAATCTGGCACTTGGCCACTCTCTTCCCATTCACGTGTAGCGGTGGGATATGGGGTAATGAAGGGTTAATGCCACCTTGCTATTGTAAGGTGACATTAAGCCAGATTTATAATGGAGAGGCGTCAATTATGACACCTATCCATTATTAATCCAATTGTATGAAAGAGTAAAAAAAAACACAAACACATTATTAAAAAGTATTTTAATGAAATAAACACACCGTTTGTTTTAATATTTTATTGTACGCTCAATCCACTCGATGAAGACCCTCGCTCTGTAACAAATAAAAAATAATAAACCAACAATATACATACCTTCCGTAGATCTGTAACGTCCCACGTTGTAAATCCATCTGAAGGGGTTAAAATATTTTACAGCCAGGAGCTCTGCTAATGCAGCGCTGCTCGTGGCTGTAAACCCCAGCAAATGAAGGTAATGTAGGTCAATGACCTGTAGTTACCTTCATTCGCGGTGATGCACCCCTGCTGGATGTCCCTGGAGCGTGGGAAAAGTTCCCAGGCTCGAGGTCATATGAGGACATCCAGCAGGGGGCGCATCACCACGAATGAAGGTAACTATAGGTCATTGACCAACATTACCTTCATTCGCTGGGGTTTACAGCCACAAGCACAGCTGCATTAGCAGAGCTTGTGGCTGTAAAATATTTTAACCCCTTCAGATGGATTTACAACGTGGGACGTTACAGATCTACGGAAGGTGTGGATATTGTTGGTTTATTATTTTTTATTTGTTACAGAGCGAGGGTCTTCAGCGAGTGGATTGAGCGTACAATAAAATATTAAAACAACCTGTGTTTATATTTCACTAAAATACTTTTTAATAATGTGTGTGTTTTTTTTAACCATTTAATGCAAATGGATTAATAATGGATAGGTGTCAGAATTGACACCTCTCCATTATTAATCTGGCTTAATGTCACCTTACAATAGCAAGGTGACATTAACCCTTCATTACCCCATAACCCACCGCTACACGGGAATGGGAAGAGAGTGGCCAAGTGCCGGAATAGGCGCATCTTCCAGATGTGCCTTTTCTGGGGTGGCTGGGGGCAGATGTTTTTAGCCAGGGGAGGCCAAAAACCGTGGACCTTCTCTAGGCTATTAATATCTGCCCTCAGTCACTGGCTTTACTACTCTGGCGGAGAAAATTGCGCGGGAGCCCACGCCAATTTTTTCAGCGATTTAACCCTTAAATTGCTGAAAGCTATTAAATTTAAGGGTTAAAGGCAATTTAAGGGTTAAATCTCTGAAAAAATTGGCATGGGCTCTCGCGCAATTTTCTCCGCCAGAGTAGTAAAGCCAGTGACTGAGGGCAGATATTAATAGCCTAGAGAGGGTCCACGGTTTTTGGCCTCCCCTTGCTAAAAACATCTGCCCCCAGCCACCCCAGAAAAGGCACATCTGTAAGGTGCGCCTATTCTGGCACTTGGCCACTCTCTTCCCATTCCCGTGTAGCGGTGGGATATGGGGTAATGAAGGGTTAATGTCACCTTGCTATTGTTAGGTGACATTAAGCCAGATTAATAATGGAGAGGCGTCAATTCTGACACCTATCCATTATTAATCCATTTGCATTAAATAGTTAAAAAACACACACACATTATTAAAAAGTATTTTAATGAAATAAAAACACAGGTTGTTTTAATATTTTATTGTACGCTCAATCCACTCGCTGAAGACCCTCGCTCTGTAACAAATAAAAAATAATAAACCAACAATATCCATACCTTCCGTAGATCTGTAACGTCCCACGTTGTAAATCTATCTGAAGGGGTTAAAATATTTTACAGCCACACTCTCTGCTAATGCAGCTGTGCTTGTGGCTGTAAACCCCAGCAAATGAAGGTAATGTTGGTCAATGACCTGTAGTTACCTTCATTCGTGGTGATGCGCCGCCTGCTGGATGTACTCATTTGACCTCGAGCCTGGGAACTTTTCCCATGCTCCAGGGACATCCAGCAGGGGGCGCATCACCACGAATGAAGGTAACTACAGGTCATTGACCTACATTACCTTCATTCGCTTGGGTTTACAGCCATGAGCAGCGCTGCATTAGCAGAGCTCCTGGCTGTAAAATATTTTAACCCCTTCAGATGGATTTACAACGTGGGACGTTACAGATCTACGGAAGGTATGTATATTGTTGGTTTATTATTTTTTATTTGTTACAGAGCGAGGGTCTTCAGCGAGTGGATTGAGCGTACAATAAAATATTAAAACAAACGGTGTGTTTATTTCATTAAAATACTTTTTAATATTGTGTGTGTGTTTTTAACTCTTTCATGCAATTGGATTAATAATGGAAAGGTGTCACAATTGACGCCTCTCCATTATTAATCTGGCTTAATGTCACCTTACAATAGCAAGGTGGCATTAACCCTTCATTACCCCATATCCCACCGCTACACGGGAATGGGAAGAGAGTGGCCAAGTGCCAGAATAGGCGCATCTTACAGATGTGCCATTTCTGGGGTGGCTGGGGGCAGATGTTTTTAGCCCCCGACTCGACCCTGAAAACCTAAAAGTCGCTCAACCCTATCCAGAGGTTCTCTCTTAGGCTCACTCGTCCAGGGTGGGTGGACATTTTGGGTTCAAAAGGACATCTGAGCTACTGGCAAGGACATACTAGCGGCCGCATATGGCCCATGACATTGCAGACTATGTTCGGGCATGTGTCTCCTGCACCAAGAACAAATCTCCTCATCAACAGCCAGCTGGGTTGCTTTACCCCCTGTCGGTGGCAGACAGGCCCTGGGAAATAATCAGGATGGATTTTGTGGTGGGCTTACCCAAGTCTCATAGCTACACCATTATTTGGGTAATCACCGACCATTTTTCCAAAATGGTGCACTTGGTGCCTCTTCCACGGCTACCTACTGCACGGGTGCTGGCAGTGTTGTTCATCAAGCATATCTTTCGCCTACACGGTATGCCGGACAACATTGTCAGTGACTGGGGCCCCCAGTTTGCATCATGATTCTGGAGAGATGCATCATAGAAAAATTAGTTGGCGCACCACAATGATATCAAATAAATAAATATATATTGGGGGTGCAAAACAATGGCTAATACACAGAGCAGATAATAAACAAGAAAAAAAAGCCACTATAATGTATGCACACCACCAAAAGTTACAATAAGTCAAACAAGCTTTATTGGTAACATATAAAAACAATTCAACCATACACACAAAACTCCCTCCGTATACGTGTGCCCAACACTGCCCAATACACAATACTTCCATATAGTAGTAAAAAACATGCATCAAATATGGCAGATAATCAAATAGTATACACATATAAATAATTACTGGCAAAGCCGCCCTGTCCTGATCAGCAAAAGATATACCAGTCAATAGCAAAACCCTGTCAGGCTGCAGCTTACCACAGCAAATAGTCCTCCTGGTATGTAATGAGTAGGGCACATGCAAATACGGCCAAATAATTACCCCAGATAGGAAGAAGGAGCACGGCTGTCACCCGTCCTGAGCAAAAGAGGGGAACATGCTGCAGCAGCTAGAAGGTGATCCAGACAGAAGGCTCACAAAATATAGAGACAATATAGCAAGAACTGGGCAGCCAGCAAGTGAAGGGCAACGAAGGGAGAGCCCAACGCGTATCGCTGTTCAAGACAGCTTCGTCAGGGGAAATGTGTATTGGGCAGTGTTGGGCACACGTATATGGAGGGAGTTTTGTGTGTATGGTTTTAATTGTTTTTATATGTTACCAATAAAGCTTGTTTGACTTATTGTAACTTTTGGTGGTGTGCATACATTATAGTGGCTTTTCTTTTCTTGTTTATAATGATTCTGGAGAGAGCTTTGTCGTCTGCTCAGCATTGAGTGTAATCAATCCTCAACATATCATCCCGAGACAAATGGGTTGGTAGAGAGGGCCAACCAGACTCTGGTCACATATCTACGTCATTTTGTTTCTGCCAGGCAGGATGACTGGGCATCCTTGCTACCATGGGTGGAGTTTGTGCTAAGCAATGCCATAACCGACTCCACTGGTCAGACTCCATTCCTCCTTAATTACGGCCAGCATTGTCCCTCTGCCCATGCCCGTGTTTTCCGCCGACTCCAGGGTGGCAGACTGGGCTGTGGTCAGGGCCCAGCTGAAATAAGCCACGAGAATACCGGCACCTCCGGTGAGGAATTGTTTGTGTGCTTCTTTGACTGCATGACCACTGATTGCTATCACCTCAGCAATTAGCTGTGTACTCCTGTGAGCTTAACAGGACACAGTGCTTTTCTATCACGGCGACTCTGTGAAGTAACAGAGCTCGCTTTTACCACCATATAGTGCCATTTGCTAGCAGCAGGTTCTCCACCTGCACGGTGGACCCCGGGCTGCGAACGCACCAATAATAACATCTATATTTACTCGGTGCATTCCGCCACCCCTAACAGCCACTGATTATGAAAGATGCGATGATAATGTGTGTAAAGCGCTGCCGAATATGTTAGCGCTGTATAAAAATAAAGATTATTATTATTATTATTATGTGTGCTAGAAAAACCGCCATCTTGTTCAAAAATATTTTTTATTCTGTTTAAAAATAAATTTACTATTTTTATGAACCTGAAATTTGGTGATATACTTATATATTGTAGAGAAGTGCAAATCAACTTGCAGGACCCTGGTTGAGCGGCCACATGAGGTACTAAGTTAACATTTTTTAATTAAAAAAAAACAGAAGCATTATAACCATGACGAAGTGTAATTCAATGTAGATGGTCCCTAACTCAAGTGGTATAATAATAAAAAAATGTAATTCTATATTCCACACCACTTTTATATTTTAACATGAAAACTTGTAAATGAAAACTGACATCTGAATGAGCCCTTAGTCATTATAACAGTAATTATATTCTAAAAATAAAGAGACACAATCTGCAGAGGACAATGAGCTAATTTCCACAAACACATACATTATCATTTAAAACTGAATAAAAAAGGAAAGTATAGCTCAATTTGTTTAATATTTATTTGTGGGACAAACCAATTTAGCTATAAAAAAAATCAACAAAATTATATTCTTGGGTTTGTCACCTTATATTCTAAAGTAGGGGTATTTTTGACTACAGCAAATATTGTGGCATTTTGTTGTCTGTTTTGTCACTACCTTTGAGCAATTTTGCACTTTTAAAATGTTTTAGTGTTTTTATTTTGTAGACTCTTCAAGTGCTGCTATGAAAAGCAAACATAGCAGTTAAATGAGCAACAAGTAACATTAGCCTATTCCTTTCTGAAATCCATGCCAGTCTTAGTTGGAAACTTAAGCACAATTTGTAAAATTAGTTTTTGTTTTCTGATTAAAGTGTAAACTGGAGGAAATGCCAATTTCTAAACACAACAGAAAACACTCTGTTCCCGTTCCAATTTTTATTTTGTTTCATGTGGTGTTTTCCAATTATAAGAAGTATCAATTAAACAAAGCAAAATGTACTGAGCATAAAGCCCAATTTTCATTCTGGCTGAAAGGCATAAATTAGATTAGTATAGCATTTGACTTTTCGTAGCTCAGAAGAAAGTATTATAAATGGCATAAGGCTAATAGCTTTACAGTACAACTCAGCCAAGCATTACGCATTTGTGAGGAGTTCATTCTGTGTGGCCTATATCAGTGAATGCACAGAGCACAGATAAGACAAATAGTGTCGATCTTACATAGTCAATTATTTCAGTTTTGTATTGTTAGGATGTATAGCTTGCTAAATCTAAGCATAGCATAGCTACAGTACCTGCTAGATTCAAAGCTACCTTATTCTATTCAAGTATGATTGTGTTATCTATATATTTGTCTGATTAATTAATTGTAATCTCTGTGTATGGGGATCGGCAACAGTTTAACTACTTCCTTTAAAAATCAAAGATGCAACAGCAATAATGTTGTTGACTGTTGCCGCAAATTACTTTCTATGCCTGTATATATAAATCGATATCTCTATCTAAGGTTAAGCTTTTTGTCAAAGGTGGGAGAATTTTTGAAAAAAATTGGTTGTTATTGTTAACAAAATTTAGAAATAAATGAAACATACTTTTGTCCAAAATAGATGCTAAACCCAAATATGTAACCGATGATGAAAATGGCAGGGCGATAGAAAAAAGACTAATATAATGAATAAGAATGTGGTTACTACTAGCAGCAGCTTTAACACCACAGGTAGTGCTGGCAACAACTATAACAGCAGTAGTCCTCAAGCCTCAAGTTGTCTACACCTTTCTCGATTTTCTGTCAGCAAAGTTGCACCCTTAGGTATCAGCTGTCAGTCTCATATTCATCATAGTTATCATTTCATCAAGCTCTACTGCATGCTGTATTCCAAGCACAGCTCCTCCCCCTCTTTCACCATTGAAACAGTAAATAACACTGTGTTACAAAGGTTTTGTCCCTCGGACAATTTTGAGTGTTCCTGATAGATTTTTTTCATGCTGATTTCAGAAATGACTTCGGATTTTTCCTATCACGTAAGGTTTTTGAGAAATTATACGAAACATTATAATATTCTATTATAATTCTAATTGTCTCTTCAGAGAGGAAGAGGACTAGAACTCTAGTGCCACCTAGAAGTAGCAATCCTAACAGTCAATGTCGACCCTTTAATGAGCATTGTCACATGACTTGGGATAAAAGCCAAACCAGAATCTCAATTTGCAGACACTGTTTTGGTGTACTGCCCCTCGTCAGTGCAAAGTGGAGATCTGGTTTGGCTGAGTGAGAGACGTCTGACCAGGATCTAAGAAATATTGTTGCTCCTTGCGGAGAGTGACATGTTAAGCATGTCTGAAACAGTATAGCATGTCTGAAACAGTATATTCTGAATTTTTCACTGAAATAACATAAACCGCTGATGTACACATATGCAAGCAGTTATTATGCAGGCGCAGTGAATCATTCGGCTGACCGTGTACGGAACATACCACATCTCCTGGGCAGGGGAGGAATCAAAAGACAATACTGACAGCAGGGGATCCCCGCGGATTTCTTTTACCAGGTATTTACTGACTGTTTTAACCCCTTTATTCCATGTCCATGGCAACAGCAGGGCACCAAACTTTGAACAACTCATGGACAACATGCTCGCAGCACATCATTTGATGAAATGCAATATGTCACTAGAAATGCATTTTCTACATTCTCACTAGGACTTTTTTCCAGCCAATCTTAATGTCATTAGCAATGAACACGGTGAAAGATTTCACCCAGACATTGCGCTGATGGAGAAAAGGTACCAGAGAAAGTGAAGTACGTCAATGCTGGCTGACAATTGCTAAAATCTTATTTGAGAAGAATCTGACATGGATTATAAGTGAAAGTCGTCAGCAAAACACTTTTGAACAATTGCTTTTGGTGCTTACATTTATGCACATGTATGTAGCATCTCGGATGTCATAATAAACTGTTGTTTCGTAACCCCTTACTGCCAGCTGACGGAATAATACAACAGCTGGCAGTGTCCCCCACTTTGAGGTGGGCTCTGGCGGTGAGCCTACCTCAAAACCATGACATGTCAGCTGTTTTTAACAGCTGACATGTGCCTGCAATAGGCGCAAGTGCAATCGCGATCCACCCGCACACCTATTAAGTAGTTAAATGCCGCTGTCAAACTCTCACAGTGGGCATTTAAATCCAATTCTGGACGTCGGTCTGGAAATATGCTCAGCGACAACCCCGTCATGTGATCGGGGGTCATCACTGCATTGCCATCACAACCAGAGGTCTCCTCGAGACCTCTACGGTTGTTGATGGCAGATTTCTATGAGCACCACCCTGTGGTCGGCGCTCATAGCAAGCCTGTAATTCTGCTGCATAGAGGTAATCTGAACATCACCTCTATATATCAGAGGCGATCGCACTATGGCAGCTTCTAGCCTCCTATAGAGGATATTGAAGCATGCCAAAAGTTAAAGAAAGTATTTAAAAATATAAAAAAAATAAGCATAAAAGTTCAAATCACCCACCTTTCCCCCCAATCAAAATGAAACAATAAAAAAAATCAAACCTACACATATTTGGTATCGCCGCATTCAGAATGGCCCAATCTATCAAAAAAAAAAGAATTCACATGATCACAAAACTGCATAGTGATAAAAAAATCAAAACGCCAGAATTACGTTTTTTTGGTCGCCGCGACATTGCATTAAAATGCAATAACAGGCAATCAAAAGAATGTATCTGAAAAAAGCACTCACACGACTATAATGACAGAAAATAAAAAAGTTATGGCTCTGGAAAGAAGGGGAGCGAAAAATGAAAACGAAAAATCCAAAAAAGCTCTGGTCATGGAGGGGTTAAAAACCTTACGTGATACAGACATTTGGAGCACATATTCGTGTTCAGCATATCAAAATCTATAAGATACAATAACATTATCTCAGGGGACAAGACCTTCCCTGAAATTTATTGCGCAGTGTAATCATTGCTGATTGTGAGATTGGGAAGAAAATGTATGCTCCCAGTTATCCACTGGCTTGCCAACAAAACTTATATAACTTATATATTGACAAGTTGCTGGTGGTGCAGTTGCTTCCTTACCATCTTGTGGATTTGAATGTTTTTCAAAAATGATGGTATACTCTCAGCCTCGCTGGAAAATATCAACCTGCAATTATGTCTTGCAGAAAGATGTGCTGTTTTTTCATGTGAAGCAAAATGTAGTCAAGTCTCTGGCCTTGTCATTGAGCTTTAGGGTATGTGCACATGTTGCGGATTTCCTGCGGATCCGTTTTCTACCATGCAGAAATGCTGCAAATCTGCAAGTGATTTACAGTAGAATGTAAATCAATAGGAAAAAAAATGCTGTGCTAATGGTGCGGAAAATTCCGTGCAGAAATGCTGCGGATTAAAAGAAGTAGCATGTCACTTCTTTTTTTTGCAGATCTGCAGTGTTTTTGTACCCATTCCGTTATAGAAATCTGCAGGGGTAAAAAACGCAGTAAATACGCACAAAATCCGCAGCAAATCTGCACAAAATCCGCACAAAAAATGCGTCAAATCCGCAGATGCGTTTTCAGCCAAGAGATGCAGAATCCGCACCACAAATTCCTGAGCCTAATCCGCAACGTGTGCACAAAGACTTAAAGGGACACTGTCACCTGAATTTGGAGGGAACAATCTTCAGCCATGGAGGCCGGGTTTTCGGGTGTTTGATACACCCTTTCCTTACCCGCTGGCTGCATGCTGGCTGCAATATTGGATTGAAGTTCATTTTCTGTCCTCCGTAGTACATGCCTGCGCAAGGCAAGATTGCCTTGCGCAGGCATGTACTACGGAGGACAGAGAATGAAATTCAATCCAATATTGCAGCCAGCATGCAGCCAGCGGGTAAGGAAAGGGTGAATCAAACACCCGAAAACCCCACCTCCATGGCTGAAGATTGTTCCCTCCAAATTCAGGTGACAGTGTCCCTTTAAAGTGCACTGTACTGTAGATTTCTGGAGTAGCCACTACACTGACGATCCAAAAAGGGTACAAATGTTTTGCACTTTTGACTTTCAGGCTTCATATCTCACAATCCACTACTGCTTTGAACATGAGACTACCATCATTTTAAAGACATTCATTTTTGGCTATCTTATACATAAATTTGACTAGCAAATTTTTTTAGCATATAATTAGTTAAGCAGATTTTTGTCACGTCACTGCATTGTTACTGTTTTGTGCCTAAAAACTAAATTTCCATTTTTTACTATTTTGTTAATATTTTTAAATCCACCTTTAGCTTTCAACACTACATGAATCCTTCTGTGCATGCTCTTGATCAGACACACAAATGTCTCTACCTGTCACGCTGCAGCACTGCAGATAAATGCAAACTCCTCTAGATGGCAGCAGAGTGGAGAGAAGGCTGAAATCCTGCTCAGAGCAGACCAGCAGAACTGCATAGTCCATAGCAGAAGTACCAGAAGGAAGAGACAGAATCAGGTGAGAGCCAAAGCCGGATCGAGTACCCAGGAATCCAAACACACAGGGACTCAGAGTCGGGGTGGAAAGAGAGGAATGAACGGTCATGGGCAAAGACAGCTAAATGTAGCAGGACAGATCGAGGTTTCACCAGAGCCAGCTACACACGTCGTAGGCAAGAAATATAACTGGCACTGCTTGCATGATGCCGCTCAGAGAAATAACAGACCCGACACCGGAACAAGGCAGAGAACATTATCCCCTGACATGACCAGATCAGGAAAGGAGATTTAAGACCAAAAATCTGGTCTGGATCATGACACTTCCAAAATCTCTTCCCAGGTCTCTTCTACCTGTTCCCAAAGTTGGTGCATACTAGTTAACTCACTTGTGCATGTATACAGATTTGTCTTCAACTCTACCCACAAGTGTTTGACTGGGTTGAGGTCTGAGCAACTATGGGGACTATGGGGAACAATCCAGCATCTTTACTTCATTGTCATTGAACCATTTCTTCACCAATCTCGACGTATGCTTCAGGACATTGTCCTGCTGGAACACTATGTCATCCTTTTCATACCCATAGTACTTGAGTGTACAAAATAACTCATCTTATAGGATACTCACATATAGCTCGGCATTGAGACCACCATAGATTCTGGTCAGGTATGCAACGCCTTTGGCTTGAAAAACCTTGAATCATGAAGATTCCTCCACCAAACTTCACAGTTCCTTCAATATTTCGATCTGTCACCTTATTTTTCTCTTGTTTATTCTAGATCCATTTGCATTCATCAGAGCAACATCTCAAAGCTCCAAATCACCTGTTTCCAATCTTCTATTGTCCACCTTTTGCACTTTTTTGGAAATTTGAACAATTTTTATGATGATATTGAAGTCGAGGCTTCTTCATTTTTTTAAGCAACCATTCTAGACTTGTGTATTTTGCGCAACATGGTGCGCTTGCATGGATGTCTGTGATCTCACTATTAATAAGCACACGAGGCACTTAAACTGCTTGTTTGTCACACCATAACTGATAGATCTTGTGATGAGCTGACTTGTTGCCTCCACGGCCATCTCTTGGCTTTTAAATGGATGGATGGACTTAATTTCGTATTCTTCCAACTGTCCTGGCACTCAAATAATGCAGTTCGGCAATTTTCTTGGCCAAGAAGCCATCATCGTTGAGTTGGATGATGCTGTTTTTCCTTTTTTGGGAAATCTTCTTCATGGCTACTCCTCAATTTGAACCAGTGACCTTTCTCTTGCTAATCAACATAATAACACACTGAACTATTGGGGAATATGAGAGCAGGTTGTATTTGTAGTGCACAGGAAGAAAAAGATTTTTCTACCACAATGAGCAATACAGTAACAATATACTGACATGAAAAGAATCTGCATAACTAATCATTTGCTAAATATTTGAAAGTCAAATTTATGTATGAGACAGCCAATGTGATTGTCTATAAAATTATGATAGTCTTACATTTGAAGCAGTAGTGGATGGTGCGATATGGAGCCTGAACATCAAATGTTCAAAACATTGTTACCATTTTGCTCATCAATGTAAATGTAAGAACAAAAAAAACAACAAATAATTTCAAAATTTAATGAGGCCTCTAGTAAAGCATTGATAATCTTATGTACTAGCCATGATCGGATTGAACAAAGTTTGACTAAATTTGCAGATCCTGGTGAATTTGTGATTTGATTTGATTTGCGTGGATTGCCAAAATATATGCTCATGATTTGTTTTTGCGCACTGTATTAAAATGTATCGGTCATAGATAGCTGACAATCTCAAGCA
The DNA here is from genome assembly GCF_032444005.1 of Ranitomeya imitator. Classification (NCBI taxonomy): domain Eukaryota; kingdom Metazoa; phylum Chordata; class Amphibia; order Anura; family Dendrobatidae; genus Ranitomeya; species Ranitomeya imitator. The sequence goes on from NC_091285.1 coordinate 374,613,392, forward strand.
CAACCATGAAGGTTACCTCATAATGCCTTGCAGATATAACGTCACATGGAATCATATAGCTTATCTGGAGGGACAATAATAGCCTATATAATATTTGGGGAATGTAATAGCCATTTCAGGGTGATTTAACCCCTTGATGACATGCGCCATACTAGTACTTTTTGAGAAGTACTAGTATTAGTACTTTTCACCAAACCTGAGATCACAAAAAATGGAGACGCTGTGGGTCTCGGAAAATGAAGCAATTTTTTTTTTTAAACAAATTTAGGATTTTTTTCACCATTTAAATAAAAAAGAACCTAGACATGTTTGGTGTCTATTAACTCATAATGGCCCAGATAATCATAATGGCAGGTCAGTTTTAGCATTTGTGAACATGGTAAAAAAATCCGAAAAACAGTTGTGGAATTTCACTTTTTTTGCAATTTCACCGCACTTGGAATTTTTTTTCCGTCTTTGAGTACACGATATGGTAAAACCAATGGCATTGTTCAAAAGTACCACTTGTCGCACAAAAAAATGGCCATATTGGCAGAAAAATAAAAAAATTATGGCTCTGGTAAGAGGGGGAGTGAAAAACAGAAATGCAAAAACGAAAAAGGTCTCCGTCATGAAGGGGTTAGTACAGTGAGAGAATGTCAGAGTTCACAGTTAAGGTACCGTTACACTAAACGATTTACCAACGATCACGACCAGCGATACGACCTGGCCGTGATCGTTGGTAAGTCGTTGTGTGGTCGCTGGGGAGCTGTCACACAGACAGCTCTCTCCAGCGACCAGCGATCTGGGGAAAGACTTCGGCATCATTGAAACTGTCTTCAATGATGCCGAAGTCCCTGGGTAACCAGGGTAAACATTGGGTTACTAAGCGCAGGGCCGCACTTAGTAACCTGATATTTACCCTGGTTACCATTGTAAAAGTAAAAAAAACTACATACTTACGTTCTGATGTCTGTCACGTCCCCCGGCGTCAGCTTCCCTGCACTGTGTAAGCGCCGGTCGTAAAGCAGAGTGGTGATGTCACCGCTGTGCTCTGCTTTACGGCCGGCTGGCGCTGACACAGTGCAGGGAAGCTGACGCCGGGGGACTTGACAGACATCAGAATGTAAGTATGTAGTGGGTTTTTTTTAAGCGTGGCCCTGCACTTAGTAACCCGATGTTTACCCTGGTTACAAGTGAACACATCGCTAGATCGGCGTCACACACGCCGATCTAGCAATGACAGCGGGGTGATCAGCGACCAAAAAAAGGTCCTGATCTTTCCCCACGACCAACGATCTCCCAGCAGGGGCCTGATCGTTGGTCGCTGTCACACATAAAGATATCATTAGCGGGATCGTTGCTACGTCACAAAAAAGCGTGACATGGCAACGATATCCTTAACGATATCGTTATGTGTCAAGGTACCTTTATTCATTACAGATAGGAAGAGAAAGCCCTAAATAATTGGACAAATACTTCAGACAGTAATATGTTGGTCAACTGCCACAGTGAAGAAGATAAGCACAAATTCAATATGAATGAATGCTACATTAATATATTGCTGTGTTGCAGGCACTGCCTTTCTGGTTGTATACTTACTAGCATTTCTTATTAAAAGATTGTAAAAACTTAATTGCAGTGTTTTTTTAGTGTAAAAGATATTAAAAAAATATATATCATGGCTAAGAAAGTGGGCCCTACTGGGAGTAAAAGAAGCAGCACCATTACCACTGGCAGGAGCCATCAGGGCTGTAGAACTACCAACTACCAGGCCACAATGTCCTGAATTGGCTCTAATAAGAGTAGTAGTGGGCAAGAAGTGAACTGCATTATGGAATATATGGCACATTATTCATCTTAGCCACACCATGATGGTGTAACATCTGACAGCATCACAATCAGACTGAGTCAGTCTTTGCACAGAAAAGTCTGCCTGATTACATATGATTAAGAACGATAATTATTTTACTTTTTATATTAAAAATCATGGTGTCTGTGCATTGTGGGGTGAAAAGGCTTTGTGGTACTACTTGGTTGCCATCTGTTTCAATCGTGAGGACACTTTCACATTACTAAGACTGTGTTTGCATTGAAAAGATTGAAAGGACACAGTCCTGCGAGACTTCAGAGTTTATACATTTTATTTTTAAGGAAATTGTATTACCCTCTGTTTGCGTGGAATTTAATCACCGCATATTGCATTTTTGGGAAAAATTTGCCAAACTTGGCAAATTCGTGTTTCCAAAGATTTAATCATCTGTGCAAAATACCTATAGAATATTTACATAGACTAGTTTCCTTTCTTTAGATCTTCATAATATCAATGCACCTCTATACTTCGGGCTAGCTGTTGTCACTAATAACTTCCATATGGGCAATCATTAAATTGTCTTGCAACTGTTTTTTTTTTCTTTACCTGAATGTCCACATATGTACTTCATGAAAAGGAATTATTATCAAAGGGATTACACAGATGTGGAACCTTTAATAGTAGAACTAGTGAACACTGACAGGTCATAGTCACAATTATATAACAGAAGTTATTATGCAACTGATTATGGTACAACGTGTTAGAAATCTGTATGCTACACTTTAAAGTAAAGAATTTATTACATGTTCATGCTTTTATTAACTAGTTCAGGACCTGGGTATTTGACCCTTCAAAGCTAAACACAGTTTTGCAGTTTGTGATATGCATTTTGTATTGGATATAAAAGCATTATTTTGTGTTGATGTTTTAGTACTGCTACCATTGCTCCATTTTTACTTTCTTTATTGATATTATTTTTTTTTTTCACTTTTATGCTTATAGTTTGGAAAAAAAATTGAAAAATTGTTTTATATTTTTGCTAATCTTCCTGGTCAACATTGAATTTAATCAAACAGATTCAGCTTCAACCATTCATTTTGACACATGTCTATCTTGGGTTATTTTGTATGGACTAGTGTTGGGGAAGTCATTTCTAAGGACTTAATTTGTGCATTTTGCATTTTTTTTTACATTTCTCTATTATTTTTTAATTTATTTTTATGATCTATCAAAAACGTACAGCACAAGCTTAGTACTTTATTATTTTGCATATTTTTTCACACTACACCACCTGACAATAGAAATTTGCCCTTCTACAGTTACAGTAGTCTCATAACACTGGGATCTTCACAATTACATGACCAATCGCATGATTGGAACCAATAGAGGAACCAGAGTTGTTGCTGCCTATGTGGCTTACTGCTTTTTTATTGAGTAGGGTGTATGTAAGAAAAGAGAAAAGAAAAGTTGTGAAGAACTAGTTAATTTTCTCACCAATGTTTCAACAGTATTTTTTTTACAATAGAGGTGATATCTAAATGGTTATTCACGGGACTGTGGAATTCACCTTATACCTAAGGTTCTACAGAATATGGTTGTGCCATAGTAACATCTAGTACTTCCTAATCCTTCTCTGCAACTTTAGTTTCCTTCTGCCCTGACTAAATTCAAAATGCTGGTCTATGGCCGGGGTCACACTTGCGAATGTGATGCGAGACACTAGCGTGAGTCTCTTCCATCAATACCCGGCACTGCCACCGGCACTCAGGACCGGAGCATGCGGCTGCATGTAATTCTATGCAGCCGCGTGCTCCGGTCCCAAGTGTCGGCAGCAGTGCTGGGTATTGATGCAAGTTTCTCGCATCACACTCGCAAGTGTGACCCCGGCCTAATTCAACACTTCCACAGACTATCTTACTCCAGTATGATAATTATCAGGTTAACCATTTCTCTCACTATCATAAACCAGCCATTAACATTGAACCATGTATCGCAATTGATAGTGGTATCTAGAGGATTAAAAAGCCAAAATGGCTGCTGGCACCGACCATGCTAATTGTTTCAGGAGATCAACTGTCTGTTAAGCTGGGTTTCCATGGTCATTGCACCAGACACAGCTCCTGTGTCTGCATGATCACCAAGAAGTACTGGTACATTCATTTGTGAGAATACATTCCAATATTGGATGTACCATTACATCCAATGTCAGAAATGTGTTAAAGGGTTTCCTATAGTTATTTTTGTCTTACTTTGCAGTTCAGCAAAACCTGTCTTAGATGGAACCTATCAGGAGGAATTTCTACCTGAAGGTTACGGGTATATAGGTGCTGTTACATCTGGTAGGTTCACATGAATTGGCCATTTTGTGCCCTAAGTACTTTAATTTTTTAAGGATATTTTTATAGTGATAATATAGAATAACTTTCATATATTCAATGTTTCATACATCTTAGTTCATGCAAAGTAGTGATGTATCCCCTAATTTGTAAAGTATGCAATCATAGCAGTTGGCAATTGTTTACACGTGCTTTACTCTGTTAGAATTTGCTGGTTTTTTTAAGTATACTTTAATACACCCTGTCATGGCTGGTGGGCGCAAATGAATTGGCCAATTTGTGTTTTCATTTTTAAGTATATTCTATATTGCAGTAGTTCAGTCCAAATTTTATATATTCAAAGTTTGCATACATTTTAGTACATACAAAATGCTACCTTATAGGCACTTTTACAATGAGTAATTAATCAACATTTTTTTTCTTATAGATACCTGCCCTGCTATTGCTGAGAAATCTCCTATTGACTTGCTTTTTTGTGGATTGAGTTGAAGCTTTTATTGGGAACATTTTACATAACATTTGGGATCACATTTATCTTGCGCTTTACGCTGAGCACTTACTTTGGGGTTTCCATCTAAATCTCTGAGTGACATGATTCAGATGAAACCCCCGAGGGACCCATTCACTCTAATGAGGCAGCAGATTAAATCTGGACTCCGTCTGGCCTCTGTTCAGTGTGGTCCTTCTTTTCATAAGTGTTCAAAACTGTGTCGGATGACACTTTTATGCACGCCTAAAAAGCTGTACACCGATGGATCACAAGCCAGATGGCATCCACAGTGCCCCCATTTGTCTCATTATAGGGAATCTTCTTCCAAAGGTTCCGTCTGAATCATGTATTTCAGAGATTTACACGAAAACCTTGCTGTAAGCGCTAAACGAAGAGCGTAGGATAAATGTGCGCCGAGTCTTACTGCGATCTTTTGGAGGCAGAATGAAAAAATGAACAGTAGGTGAAGAATTGGTTTTATTTATTTTTTTACACCATTACTCGTGTGGTAAAAATGAGGTAACTTTACTCTTCGGGTCAGTGCGATTACAGAGATACCAGATTTATATTGGGGTTTTATGTTTGGCTGCTTTCACACTAAAAGATGCTTTTCTTGCAATAAATAGTTTGAGAACTATAATTTTTCCATAGTTTAGCTCACAGAGTCATTTGATGGCTTGTTTTTTTGCAGGATGAGTTGATGTTTTTGTTGGTACCACAAAACGGGCACATGACATTTTTTGATCGCTTTCTATTACGATTTTTGTGAGGCACAACGAACAAAAACCAGCAATTCAGAAAATTCTTTTGGGGGGTTTATGCGGTTTCGTGTGTGGTAAAATTGATTAGGCAGTTTTATTTTTCAAATCAGTGCGATTACAGCGATACCTCATTTATATTTTTTTTCTGTTTTGGTGCTTTTTTACAATAAAAACTATATTATAGAAAACAAAATATTTTTGCATCACTTTATTATGAGAGCTATAACTTTTTTGTTTTTTCCGCTGATGGAGCTGTATGATGGCTTGTTTTTTGCAGGACACAATGACGTTTTCAAAGGAACAATTTTTTAATATCCATCTTTTTTATCGCATTTTATTCCACTTTTTGTTTGGCGGTATGATGATAAAGCATTGTTTTTTGCCTTGTTTTTTATTTATTTTTTATGGTGCTCACTAAAGGGGTTAGCTAGTGGGACAGTTTTATAGGTAGGGTTGTTGCGAACGCAGCAATATCAAATTTGTGTACTGTTATTGTTTTTTTGCTTTTTTTCATTCAAATATTTATTTAGAGATGCAAAATCTTTAGATTTTTTTATTATTGATATTTAAAAAAAAATATCTTTACAATTATTTTAATTTTTTTTACTTTTATTTAAATTTTTTACTTTGTCCCAATATGGTACTATCATTTTTTGCAGGCTGATCACTTTCACAGCATGGGGATGAAGCAGCATCCAAACTACATTGAAAAAAGATGTGACAATCAGTTATATGCATGGATTTTCCAAGCTAAAAGGAATTTTTTATTGATCAGCTGCAAATATACAAACTATAGAAATATTATTACCATATTTTCCAGCGTATAAGACGACTGGGCGTATAAGATGACCCCCCAACTTTTCCAGTTAAAATATAAAATCTTAAAAGTCGGGGGTCTTCTTATACGCCGTATGTCATCTGATAGGGCCGGTGACTAATGTGCCTTTTGGGGGGGAGTGGTCTCGATGATGAAGAGGGACGGGATGTCGGGACGAGATCTGAATCTGAGCATTCGCTGCCCCCAGCGGCCATTTTCCCGGAGGCCACCGCATCGCAGCAATAGAGCTGCCGGGGCCTCCGGGCTTTGAGGAAATGCCAGAGAAGCCCCGACTGACTCTGTACTAAGATACGCTGCCACCGCCCCACAGCACAGAGCCCTGACACTGCATGAAGAGTAGCCACCGCCCCACAGCACAGCACCCATGCAGCACAAAGAGGAGCAGCCGCCGCCGCTCCCCAGCACAGAGACCCCACGCTGCAGCTGAAATGAGGTAATGGGGATACTCCACTCACACTTTCCTGTGAGGTGCCCCCTCTTCGTCATCGGGACCACTCCCCCCCACCCACCATATACACATTGGTGTCTGCACCCGGCGTACAAGACGACCCCCGACTTTTAAGAATATTTTCAGGGGTTAAAAAGTCATCTTATAACCTGGAAAATATGGTACATATTATAAATGTTGAATGGGGTGAGAATAATATCTGACACATTTTAACCTGACTAGGATTGCAAAGTAACAGAGTAGCTGAATAGATTTCTCTTTGCAAATTATCACACTTACATGCTGTACATGAGAAAGGGGTTACGTACAGAGTTATAGATATTGTTTACAGTAAACAAATTTACAATGACAGACAGGTACAGAGGGGAGAGGATCCTGTCCTTGCGGACTTAGATCGTATGGGACATCCGTCAGTGAACCAGTGAACTTTCGAGTGGACTACATAATTTCTGTAGAATAAGGCTTGCAGTTTTGCTAATTGCTAATATGGCTAGAAGAAGAGCGCTAAAGCCCGACAATATTCTTGCTATTTTGCTTTCTATACCGGGGATGAATCGTATGCGAAATGGAGGAAAATCAATTTGATGCAGACACTGATGAAGATTTGAATCCTCAAAATGTTTCTAGTGAATCTGAAGATTCAGAAGGAACAAATCCAGAAGGTAAGTAACATAGTAACATAGTAACATAGTTAGTAAGGCCGAAAAAAGACATTTGTCCATCCAGTTCAGCCTATATTCATCATAATAAATCCCCAGATCTACGTCCTTCTACAGAACCTAATTGTATGATACAATATTGTTCTGCTCCAGGAAGACATCCAGGCCTCTCTTGAACCCCTCGACTGAGTTCGCCATCACCACCTCCTCAGGCAAGCAATTCCAGATTCTCACTGCCCTAACAGTAAAGAATCCTCTTGTATGTTGGTGGAAAAACCTTCTCTCCTCCAGACGCAAAGAATGCCCCCTTGTGCCCGTCACCTTCCTTGGTATAAACAGATCCTCAGCGAGATATTTGTATTGTCCCCTTATATACTTATACATGGTTATTAGATCGCCCCTCAGTCGTCTTTTTTCTAGACTAAATAATCCTAATTTCGCTAATCTATCTGGGTATTGTAGTTCTCCCATCCCCTTTATTAATTTTGTTGCCCTCCTTTGTGCTCTCTCTAGTTCCATTATATCCTTCCTGAGCACCGGTGCCCAAAACTGGACACAGTACTCCATGTGCGGTCTAACTAGGGATTTGTACAGAGGCAGTATAATGCTCTCATCATATGTATCCAGACCTCTTTTAATGCACCCCATGATCCTGTTTGCCTTGGCAGCTGCTGCCTGGCACTGGCTGCTCCAGGTAAGTTTATCATTAACTAGGATCCCCAAGTCCTTCTCCCTGTCAGATTTACCCAGTGGTTTCCCGTTCAGTGTGTAATGGTGATATTGATTCCTTCTTCCCATGTGTATAACCTTACATTTATCATTGTTAAACGTCATCTGCCACCTTTCAGCCCAAGTTTCCAACTTATCCAGATCCATCTGTAGCAGAATACTATCTTCTCTTGTATTAACTGCTTTACATAGTTTTGTATCATCTGCAAATATCGATATTTTACTGTGTAAACCTTCTACCAGATCATTAATGAATATGTTGAAGAGAACAGGTCCCAATACTGACCCCTGCGGTCCCCACTGGTCCCAGCGACCCAGTTAGAGACTATACCATTTATAACCACCCTCTGCTTTCTATCACTAAGCCAGTTACTAACCCATTTACACACATTTTCCCCCAGACCAAGCATTCTCATTTTGTGTACCAACCTCTTGTGCGGCACGGTATCAAACGCTTTGGAAAAATCGAGATATACCACGTCCAATGACTCACCGTGGTCCAGCCTATAGCTTACCTCTTCATAAAAACTGATTAGATTGGTTTGACAGGAGCGATTTCTCATAAACCCATGCTGATATGGAGTTACACAGTTATTCTCATTGAGATAATCCAGAATAACATCCCTCAGAAACCCTTCAAATATTTTACCAACAATAGAGGTTAGACTTACTGGCCTATAATTTCCAGGTTCACTTTTAGAGCCCTTTTTGAATATTGGCACCACATTTGCTATGCGCCAGTCCTACGGAACAGACCCTGTCGCTATAGAGTCCCTAAAAATAAGAAATAATGGTTTATCTATTACATTACTTAGTTCTCTTAGTACTCGTGGGTGTATGCCATCCGGACCCGGAGATTTATCTATTTTAATCTTATTTAGCCGGTTTCGCACCTCTTCTTGGGTTAGATTGGTGACCCTTAATATAGGGTTTTCATTGTTTCTTGGGATTTCACCTAGCATTTCATTTTCCACCGTGAATACCGTGGAGAAGAAGGTGTTTAATATGTTAGCTTTTTCCTCGTCATCTACAACCATTCATTCCTCACTATTTTTTAAGGGGCCTACATTTTCAGTAGTTATGTATATTTATTTATTCTTCAATACAGTGAGTTACAAAACAAAAATACAAAATATTCAGCAACTTTTTTCCAGATGTTGCAAGCTCATCAACGGGGATCACGCTCATGCGGCGTTGTTGCCTCACGACCATCCTCCAGGTCGTGGACAGAAACAATCTGCAAAACATCGCAAAAATGTATCCTTAATAGATGACGGCGTGGCGAAGGTGATGCAGCAACCAACACCACAGAAGGCAATGATGAATCTCCAGGAATGCTTGTTTCAGCCAATGGAATTTGATGGAAACCTCTCAAGATTGAAGAACACTTATCTGTAGGCGCGTAAACCAAAACATACTTAGAGAAGCGCCTGGTCATACAGGACACGCGAGAAGTGATGTAATTAGTGATAGTAGTTTGAGTGCAAGGTGATTATTTTTTTATTCGTTCATCTTGACTCACATAAAGAGATGTACAATTGCAGAAGCACGCAGGAAAAATAATGAAGATTTTACTCTTTTCACTGAGGAGCTATATGCATTTATTGCCATATTTTACACTCGTGGAATATCAGGCACGAGCCATTACTCTAATGCCAGTGTTTGGTCAAATGACTGGGGAATACCATTTTGTAAAACGACGATGTTTAGTAACCGTTTTGTAGCAATTTTGCGCTACCTAAGATTTGATGAGAAGTCCAATCGATCCCAGTGACTGAAAACTAACAAGTTTGCTCTCTTTTCTATAGTGTGGGATAGATTCATTGATAATTGCTTTGCTTCTTACAAACCTGGCCTGTACATTACAGTTGATGAACAACTTTTCCCCAGCAAAACAAGGTGTTCTTTCACTCAGTATATTCCTCCCAAGCCAGACAAAGAGGCCATAAATATTGGCTAGCTGTTGACAAGGATAGCAAATATCTTGCAAATGGTTTCCCTTATCTTGGAAAAGATGATTCACGCCATGCTGATCAACGTTTAGCTGACCCCGTAGACATGAAACTAATGCAGCCATTTTTGAAAAAAGGAAGAAATATTACCACAGATAACTATTTAACATCAGTAAAAGTTGCTAAACAACTAAAAAGCCAGGGAACAACCATCTTGGGAACGATAAATAAGAAAAGACAAGAAGTGCCTAAAGAGATCAAATCAATGAAGGAAAACTTCTACAATACTAAAGTTTTTAAAAGCGAAGATATTGTATTTGCCAGTGTAAAATAAAATTAACAGACATGCATGTCTCACACCAGCGTCAATCAAGCGATGTCAGCGCCCGGTTTGCCATGGTTTGCATAACAATGTTTTAACACATGAACAATGAATCATATTATCATTGACTGGTAGAGCTGGAAGAGACCTCCTGTGTCATCTGATGGAACCCTCTGCTCAATGTACGCGATTCACTAAATCATCTCAGACAGAAGTCTGTCCAGCCTCTGTTTGAAGACTTCCATTGAAAGAAAACTCGCCACCTCTTATGGCAGCCTGTTCCATTCATTGATCACCCTCACTGTCAAAAAGTTTTTCCTAATATGTAATCTGTATCTTCTCTCTTTCAGTCTCATCCCATCATCCTCATCCCAGTGAACACTAGTGTTTTGGTCACAGGACTCTGCTCCAAGGACAAGGGGTTAGAGACCCTATAGATGCACTAGCATTCGGGGCAGCAACTGTGGTGCCAGGGAAAAACAAACTAAAGATTTACCGTACTATGTGCATACAGTGCCACTCTTGCCGACGCCACTAACCACCCTAAACTTGGGCCAGGAAAGTGCACTATTTGCGCACAGTGCTGCTGACAGATGCTGCAGTAGACACAGTACTTTCATGCCTTCTGCTGGATGGCACAATCTGACACTAGTTAGCTCCAATCACCCACACTCAGTCAACAACGCAAGAGAATGGGATCATTTAGGAGCTTTCATCAGATTGCATACACACATCCACACATACACGATTCTGGATTTATACTAGCTCATGGCAGAGTGGCCATGCGAACCTTTTACAGCTGCGTCCTTCCGGAACCTTTCCTGTGGTTCAATCAGGACCACTTCAGGGCCTGAGCATGTGACCCCCGACCTACAATGAGAGGTCGTTCCACAGGCATGTTCAGTTGACAAAAAGAAGAACTTAGTCCCTGAAGCGTCTGCTCACCGCTGATTAATGCTGGTTACAATAGCTGAACCTGGGGCGGCAGCAGTAACCAGACACTAAGCATCAGCTTGAGCAAGATGCTGGGACCAATGTCTCTGCTGAGCAGGCTCCTCTGCGGTTGGGAAAGAATGGGAGACCATAGAGGACATGGTTTGAGATTCCTTCTCTGCAGCGGTGGGAACTTGACACCTAACACTACATTCAATAAGCTTAATAATCCCTCAGATGCTTCACAGGAGTTAAATCATTGTGGAAGAAAAAAAGCAAAATTTTTCTTCTCCCAACAAAAATGTTGCTTCAGCCCCAAATTTTGCATTTTACAAGGGTAACAGGAGAAAATAGACCACACCATTAGTTGTGCATATTCTCTTCAGTATGTGTTAGACATCGAGCTCCCACCGTTGCACAGGGGGAATCTCAAGCCATGTCTTCTGCGGTCAGCCATTCTTCTTCAGCCACAGAGGATCCAGCTCAGCAGAGTCTTCGGTCCCAGCATCTTGCTCAGGCTAATGTTGTGCATTTGGTTGCTGCTGCCATCCCAGGTTCAGTTATTAGTCAGCAGCAAGCAGATGCTCCTGAGTAGGGTTGAGCGAAATGGATCGTTCATTTTCATAAGTCGCCGACTTTTGGCAAAGTCGGGTTTCATGAAACCCGACCCGATCCCTGTGTGGGGTCAGCCATGCGGTAAGCGACTTTCACACCAAAGTCGCGTTTCAATGACGCGAAAAGCACCATTTTTAAGCCAATGAAGGTGGACGCAGAGTGTGGGCAGCGTGATGACATAGGTCTCAGTCACCACCATCTTAGAGAAGGGCATTACAGTGATTGGCTTGCTTTCTGTGGCGTCACAGGGGCTATAACGGGGCGTTCCCGCCGACCGCCATCTTACTGCTGCTGATCTGAGCATAGGGAGAGGTTGCTGCCGCTTCGTCAGAAGCAGGGATAGCGTTAGGCAGGGTACATTAACCCCCAAACCGCTTGTGCTGTAGCGATTTCCACTGTCCAACACCACCTTTTGTTTGCAGGGACAGTGGAGGCTAAATTTTTTTTTTCCTCAGCGCTGTAGCTCATTGGGCTGCCCTAGAAGGCTCCCTGATAGCTGCATTGCTGTTTGTACGCTGCTGTGCAAACCAACTGCTTTTTTCAAAGCACAAATCCTGTTGCTCCTTCCTTTCTGCACAGCTATCTTGTTTGTTTGTCCACACTTTAAACTTTTTTGTGCAGCAGTCCACTCCTTGTTATTGTTGCCTGCCATACTTTGCTGAGATTACTGCAGGGAGATAGTAATTGTAGGACAGTCCCTTTTTTTCCGTTATTTCTCTTCAAGCCACTTTCTGCCACAGAAAATATACTCTAATACAGTGGCCCAGATTTATTCACTAGTCTGCCTGAAGAAAAAAGAAAATAAAGGGTGTGTTAGGACTGGCGGAACGCACCAAGAGAGATGATATAGATGCGTTCGCAGTCCGGGGTCCACCGTGCAGGTGAAACCTGCTGCTAGGAAATGACAGACTATATGGCGGTATCCAAAAGTATACACGCGTGGGTTAAACCTCACCCAGCGTGAAGAAAGTGATCCTGTTGCGTCACAGGACCGCGGTACCGCACATAGAGCGTGAGCAAGTGGTCAGCGAACTTAACCCCAACAGGGATTGTAGTCCGATTAGACCCTTGCTGGCACTACACCGCTACTGGGTGTGTAAGGAAATATATAATTATGGCACTGAAGTGCGAACTGTGCCGTGCTGGCAGGTACCACAAAGCACCCAGACGTGGGTCAGGAAGCGCACACTGGCGCGTGGCACCGCACTGGCGGTCACAGCAATAGACGCTGATACGTGTGTGACACGTTGAGTGATTAGTCGGGCGCTAGATAGCAGCCATACACCATACGCGAACAGTCATACAATAGGGTAGGGGTATTTAAATAACGACTTGCACTCACAACAAACACACGTATTAAATTGTACACTAGCGCATGGCCGTGCGGTCATGCGCAGTTTATATAGTTGCAGGACAGGAAGTGGCCACAGAAACTTTGCCCTTCCAAGACCTGCCAAGAGGACCAATAGAATGCGCTGCAGAGTCTGAGCACATGACCCTCGATCTCCAACGGGAGATCTTGCCCTGGGCATGCTCAGTGTGCGCAGACAAGAACTTAGTCCCAGAGAAGTCCACTCGCTGCTGACCAGCACTGACTTTAATGGCAGGAGCTGAAGAAGCAGCAGTAACTCTCTGAACAGAGTGAGACCGAGCAAGACGCTGGGACCGACGTCCCTGCTGAGCAGGCTCCACTGCGGCTGGATAGGAATGGGGGACCGCAGCGGAGACGGCTCGAGATTCCCCCTGTGCAGAAGCGGGAACTCGAGACCTAACATTACCCCCCCTCCTAGGGCTCCCCTCCTTGGGCCTCGCTACGCTCGAAGGCAGCAATGAGCTGTGGGGCCCGAATGTTTTCAGCAGGCTCCCATGACCTGTTCTCTGGACCATAACCCTTCCAATCCACCAGATAGAACTTTTTGCCGCGTACCACCTTACACCCCAAAATAGCGTTCACCTCGTAATCGTCCGTAGACGAACCCGATGTCCCGGCAGATGACTCGGAAAACCGGGACATGTATACGGGTTTCAAGAGGGACACATGAAAGGTGTCGGTGATACCCAAGCGAGGAGGAAGAGCCAGGCGGTAGACCACAGGATTAACCCGTTCGAGAACCTTGAAGGGACCCACGTCGCGAGGAGCAAACTTAGTGGACTCAACTCGCAGCCTGATGTTACGGGCGGAGAGCCACACCAAGTCGCCAGGAGCAAAGGTCGGAGCGGGGCGCCGATAAACATCGGCGGAGGACCTCATTCTCTCCTTGGAAGCCCGAATGGCATCCTGAGTGCGATCCCAAATGTCCCGTGCCTCCACAGCCCAGTCTGCCACCCTGGAATCGGCGGAAGACACGGGCATGGGCACAGGTACCCGCGGATGCTGACCATAGTTAAGGAGGAATGGAGTCTGTCCAGTGGAGTCAGCTACCGCATTGTTAAGAGCAAACTCCGCCCACGGTAGCAAAGATGCCCAGTCATCTTGCTTAGCAGAGACAAAATGTCGCAGATATGTGACCAAGGTCTGGTTGGCTCTCTCCACCAACCCATTCGTCTCGGGATGATATGCCGAAGAGAGATTCAACTCGATACTGAGAAGGCGACAAAGCTCTCTCCAGAACCGAGACGCAAACTGGGGACCCCGGTCACTGACAATTTTGTCTGGCATACCGTGAAGACGGAAGATGTGTTTAACAAACAATGCTGCCAAGGCCCATGCAGAAGGTAGCCGAGGAAGCGGCACCAAATGCACCATTTTAGAAAAATGGTCGGTGATAACCCAAATGACAGTACAGCCACGTGACTTGGGCAAACCCACCACAAAGTCCATCCCGACCATCTCCCAGGGCCTGTCTGCCACCGGCAGAGGGTATAACAACCCAGCTGGCCGTTGACGGAGAGACTTATTTTTGGCACAAGAGACACATGCCCGAACGTAGTCTCCTACGTCACGAACCATATGTGGCCACCAATACATTCTCGCCAACAACTCAGATGTCCTCTTTGCCCCAAAGTGTCCACCCACTCTGGACGAATGAGCCCACGAGAGAACCTCCGGACGCAAATTGATGGGAACAAAAGTCTTGCCCGGGGGCACAGACTCAAGCGAAACCGGAGCTACGGTTCTCAGACTCTCTGAAGGGACAATGAGCCGAGGCTCCTCCTCCTCCTCCACAGTTGACACCAGGGAGCGAGAGAGAGCGTCAGCACGAATGTTCTTCTCCCCGGCGAGATAATGTAGAGTGAAGTGGAACCGGGAGAAAAACAAGGACCATCTGGCCTGACGAGAATTCAGCCGCTGGGCTGTCTGTAAATAGACCAAATTCTTGTGGTCCGTGAAGACTTGGAATGGGAACTGAGCACCCTCCAAGAGATGTCTCCATTCCGAAAAGGCCAACTTCATTGCCAGCAGCTCCCTATCCCCGATGGAATAATTTCTCTCCGCTGGTGAGAAGGTCTTTGAGAAGAAGAAGCATGGGTGCTTCCGACCTTGAGCATCCTTTTGATAGAGGACTGCTCCTGCACCAACGGATGAGGCATCCACCTCCATTAGGAATGGCTTATCCACATCGGGACGATGTAAGATGGGAGCGCTAGCAAAGTGGGACTTAATAGAAGTGAAGGCCTTGGAGACCTCTTCAGACCACAATTTAGGATTCGCTCCCTTCTTGGTGAGGGATACCAAGGGAGCTACCAGGGTTGAGAAGTGGGGGATGAACTGACGATAGTAATTTATGAACCCCATAAAGCGCTGCACCACTTTCAGAGAATGGGGTTCCTGCCAGTCCATCACTGCCTGTAGTTTGGCAGGATCCATAGCCAATCCCTGGGCCGAGATGATGTAGCCCAGGAAAGGTAAAGACTCCTGCTCAAACATACACTTCTCCAACTTGGCATAGAGGGAGTTTGCCCGTAGAAGACTTTGCAAACATCTCTCCGGTGGGAGTCAATATCTGGAGAGTAGATGAGAATATCATCCAGATAGACTACGACCGAGGTGGAAAGCATATCCCGGAAGATATCGTTCACAAAGTCTTGGAAAATGGCTGGGGCATTACAGAGCCCGAAGGGCATCACCAGATATTCATAGTGCCCATCCCTGGTGTTAAAGGCCGTCTTCCATTCGTCCCCCTCACGGATGCGAATCAGGTTGTAAGCACCCCGCAGATCTAATTTAGTAAATACCCTTGCTCCCCGAAGTCTATCGAATAACTCAGATATCAAGGGCAAAGGATACTTATTCTTAACGGTGATGGCGTTAAGACCCCTGTAGTCTATGCATGGGCGCAATTCCCCATTCTTCTTCTGCACGAAGAAGAACCCTGCCCCAGCAGGTGACACTGACTTCCTAATGAATCCTCTTGCCAGATTTTCCTGGATGTACTGTGACATTGCCTCCGTCTCCGGGAGAGATAGCGGATAAACTCGACCCCGGGGAGGCTCAGCACCAGGCAAGAGATCAATAGGACAGTCATAGGGGCGATGAGGCGGAAGGACCTCCGCCGCCTTTTTGGAGAACACGTCTGCATAAGACCAATACTGCTTGGGGAGAGAGGATAGATCTGCGGGTACCTCAGTAGTAGCAACCTGAACGCACTCCCTCTGACACCTACCCCCACAAGATTCACCCCAACCCAGAATTCTGCCTGAGGACCACTCGATATGAGGAGAGTGGTACCGTAGCCAAGGTATTCCCAACAGGACCTCATCAATTCCTTCCGGAATGACGAGCAGAGAAATTATCTCCTGATGAGATGGCGACATGGACAGAGTAAAAGGGATGGTCTGGTGTGTTATCTGTGAGGGCAATGTCGACCCATTCACCACTTGCACCGTTACTGGTTGAGCAAGCATTACCAGGGGTATTGCGTGACGTTGGGCGAAGGCAGAAGACATAAAATTGCCCTCCGCCCCAGAATCCACGCAGAGCTCTACCGAGTGGGAGAATGAGCCAATAGTAATTGTCCCCTTAAAGGACAACTTAGAGGCAAACGTCGCCGTGTCTAGTGTACCTCCACCTACTACCACTAGACGCTGACGTTTCCTCGACCGCTGAGGACATCTGGTGGCTAGATGTCCTGACTGCTGGCAAACATGACAGACCCTGAGTGCACAAGCGGTCCGGGACTTAGATCCTGCTTGTGACACTTCCCTGGCCTCATGTGGCTCAGGAACCAGGACCGGAGATTCCAGAGGTTTGGCGAAAGTAGGAGCCAGCCGAAACCTCTGCCTACACTGGGCTCGCTCTAACCTCCGCTCGTTAAAACGGAGGTCAATTCGAGAGGAGACAGTTATTAACTCCTCCAGTGTGGCAGGAATCTCCCTAGTGGCCAAAGCGTCCTTTACGTGGTCAGCCAAGCCCCTCCAAAATATGGGGATAAGAGCTTTATCCGACCAATCCAGCTCAGATGCTAAGGTGCGGAATTGGACGGCAAAATGACTGACCAAGGACTCACCCTGAGTTAATGCCAGCAATTGGAGCACAGTATCATGGGTGACTTGAGGTCCTAAAAAGACCTGTTTCAGAGCGCTCAGAAACAGCGGAGCACTCTGCACCACATGATCGCCACGCTCCCACAGCGGCGTAGCCCATTCCAACGCCCTGTCCGACAATAGAGACAGAATAAATCCCACCTTAGCCCGCTCTGTGGGAAAACATGCAGCCAGGAGCTCGAGGTGAATAGAGCACTGACTCACAAATCCCCTACAAAACTTGCTATCACCAGAAATTTTTTCTGGCAGCGGGAGGCGAGATAGTGTCGGAACAGGGGTGGCAATGGACATAGTAGCTGCAGCCACGCTGGCAGCCTGTACAGCTACTGCAGTAACATCCACAGCTGAAGTCGCGCTCTCGAGAGCCGCCAACCTACCCTCCAGCTGCTGGATATACCACAGAGATTGCTGTTTGTCTGTCATCACTAGCCAGACCCTGGCGCTAGTGTAATGTTAGGACTGGCGGAACGCACCAAGAGAGATGATATAGATGCGTTCGCAGTCCGGGGTCCACCGTGCAGGTGAAACTTGCTGCTAGGAAATGACAGACTATATGGCGGTATCCAAAAGTATACACGCGTGGGTTAAACCTCACCCAGCGTGAAGAAAGCGATCCTGTTGCGTCACAGGACCGCGGTACCGCACATAGAGCGCGAGCAAGTGGTCAGCGAACTTAACCCCAACAGGGATTGTAGTCCGATTAGACCCTTGCTGGCACTACACCGCTACTGGGTGTGTAAGGAAATATATAATTATAGCACCGAAGTGCGAACTGTGCCGTGCTGGCAGGTACCACAAAGCACCCAGACGTGGGTCAGGAAGCGCACACTGGCGCGTGGCACCGCACTGGCGGTCACAGCAATAGACGCTGATACGTGTGTGACACGTTGAGTGATTAGTCGGGCGCTAGATAGCAGCCATACACCATACGCGAACAGTCATACAATAGGGTAGGGGTATTTAAAGAACGACTTGCACTCACAACAAACACACGTATTAAATTGTACACTAGCGCATGGCCGTGCGGTCATGCGCAGTTTATATAGTTGCAGGACAGGAAGTGGCCACAGAAACTTTGCCCTTCCAAGACCTGCCAAGAGGACCAATAGAATGCGCTGCAGAGTCTGAGCACATGACCCTCGATCTCCAACGGGAGATCTTGCCCTGGGCATGCTCAGTGTGCGCAGACAAGAACTTAGTCCCAGAGAAGTCCACTCGCTGCTGACCAGCACTGACTTTAATGGCAGGAGCTGAAGAAGCAGCAGTAACTCTCTGAACAGAGTGAGACCGAGCAAGACGCTGGGACCGGCGTCTCTGCTGAGCAGGCTCCACTGCGGCTGTATAGGAATGGGGGACCGCAGCGGAGACGGCTCGAGATTCCCCCTGTGCAGAAGCGGGAACTCGAGACCTAACATTGTGCAGATTAAAATTGACAAATCTGCATTAGTGGCAGTTCTATATACAGTCCAACAGTGGGCCTGATTTCTTGCCAATTCTCACATAAATAAAAAAAAATTAGTGGGAGATTAAGATTGGCATTTCTGCTTCGGTGCCAGTGCTGTGTGTGGCATCTGTCTCTAATTTTGTGCCACAGAAACCCTAGTGTGTAATACTGGTCCAGATTTTTTTTAAATTCTCCCAGGAAAAAAAAAAATAGTGGGAGATTAAGATTGGCATTTCTGCTTCAGTGCCAGTCCTGTGTGTGCCACCTGTCTCTAATTTTGTGCCACATTAAACCTAGTGTGTAACACTGGGCCAGATTTCTTTCAAATTCTCCCGGAAAAAAAAATAGTGGGAGATTAAGATTGGCATTTCTGCTTCGGTGCCAGTCCTGTGTGTGCCACCTGTCTCAAATTTTGTGTCACATTAAACCTAGTGTGTAACACTGGGCCAGATTTCTTTTAAATTCTCCCTGAAATAAAAAATAGTGGGAGATTAAGATTGGCATTTCTGCTTCGGTGCCAGTCCTGTGTGTGCCACCTGTCTCTAATTTTGTGCCACAGAAACCCTAGTGTGTAATACTGGGCCAGATTTTTTTTAAATTCTCCCTGAAAAAAAAAATAGTGGGAGATTAAGATTGGCATTTCTGCTTCGGTGCCAGTCCTGTGTGTACCACCTGTCTCTAATTTTGTGCCACATTAAACCTAGTGTGTAATACTGGGCCAGATTTTTTTCAAATTCTCCCTGGAAAAAAAAAATAGTGGGAGATTAAGATTGGCATTTCTGCTTCGGTGCCAGTCCTGTGTGTGCCACCTGTCTCTAATTTTGTGCCACATTAAACCTAGTATGTAATACTGGGCCAGATTTTTTTCAAATTCTCCCTGGAAAAAAAAATAGTGGGAGATTAAGATTGGCATTACTGCTTCGGTGCCATTCCTGTGTGTGCCACCTGTCTCTAATTTTGTGCCACATTAAAGCTAGTGTGTAACACTGGGCCAGATTTCTTTTAAATTTGTCCTGAAAAAAAAATAGTGGGAGATTAAGATTGGCATTTCTGCTTCGGTGCCAGTCCTGTGTGTGCCACCTGTCTCAAATTTTGTGCCACATTAAACCTAGTGTGTAATACTGGGCCTGATTTTTTGCAAATTCTCCCTGAAAAAAAATAGTGGGAGATTAAGATTGGCATTACTGCTTCGGTGCCATTACTGTGTGTGCCACCTGTCTCTAATTTTGTGCCACATTAAACCTAGTGTGTAATACTGGACCAGATTTTTTGCAAATTCTCCCAGGAAAAAAAAAATAGTGGGAGATTAAGATTGGCATTAATGCTTCGGTGCCATTCCTGTGTGTGCCACCTGTCTCTAATTTTGTGCCACATTAAACCTAGTGTGTAACACTGGGCCAGATTTCTTTTAAATTCTCCCTGAAAAAAAAAAATAGTGGGAGATTAAGATTGGCATTTCTGCTTCGGTGCCATTCCTGTGTGTGCCTCCTGTCTCTAATTTAGTGCCACATTAAACCTAGTGTGTAACACTGGGCCAGATTTCTTTTAAATTCTCCCTGAAAAAAAAAAATAGTGGGAGATTAAAATTCTCATTTCTGCTTTGGTGCCAGTGCTGTGTGTGGCATCTGTCTCTAATTTTGTGCCACAGAACATATACTGTATAAGAGTGGGCCACCTTTCTTCAATATTCTCCCAGAAAAAATAAAAAGAGGGAGATTTTTATTGGTAGTGTCTGCATCAGCGTCAGTCCTGTTAGTGGCATATCTGTCTGCCACTGAAGCTGTGTACTGTTATACATTGGGCCTGATTTTCCCTGCAGTCTCACCCACCTATAAAGGGATATATAAATCCAACAGAAGTTTGAGTTCACCTTGAAACTGGTTTTACAGTAACAAATACCGTTAGTTTGGTTACGTTTTTCAAACAATGAGGAAGTCTGGTGGAAGAGGTCGTGGCCGTGGGCGGTCATTGCCAGCTGGTAATGATGGTAGTGGTGGTGGAGCATCAGGTGGTCGTGGGAAAAGCAATATAGCACCTAAGTCTCGAGTTGTTGAGCCAGGTTCGTCGTCTGGCTACACAAGGCCTCGAACGCTCCCTTTTCTGGGAGTAGGAAAACCGCCTTTAAAGCCGGAGCAGCAAGAACAAGTTTTGGCTTTCCTTGCTGACTCAGGCTCTAGCTCTTTCACCTAATCTTCTGAAACTGCTAAATGTAAAAGCAGCGTGTCGTTAGTGGATGTTCACGGTCAGGGACAAGTCGCTTCCTTGTCTTCTTCACCAAGAACAACAGAGAAGGATGCGTCAGGCGACACAACGGGTTACTTCATGGAGCTCTTTACACATACCGTTCCTGGGTTAGAAAGTGAAACAGTTAACAGGCCATGCCCATTACAAGTTGAATCGGACATGGAGTGCACAGATGCACAGCCACAGCCAGATCACTATGCTGTTCCTTTGACTCAGACCAGAACGCAGTGTACTGATCCAGAATCAGACCCTGATGAGACTATGGTGCCCCGTCACGAACGCTATACCACCGGCTTACACGGTGACACAGACGAAGTTGCACAGGAGATAGAAGAGGAGGTCATAGATGACCCAGTTGTTGACCCCGATTGGCAGCCATTGGGGAAACAGGGTGCAGGCGGCAGTAGCTCTGAAGCGGAGGAGGAGCCGCAGAAGGCATCAACATCGCAACAGGTTCCATCTGCCAGGCCCGTATCTGGCGAAAAATGCGTGGCAAAACCAAAACCAGTTGTAGGACAGCGTGGACATCCGGTTAAAGAAGCTCAGTCTGCAATGCCTGAAAAGGTATCCGATAGTAGAAAGAGTGCAGTCTGGCATTTTTTTTAAACAACATCCAAATGATCAGCGCAAAGTCATCTGTCAAAAATGTTCAACTACCTTAAGCAGAGGTCAGAATCTTAAAAGTCTAAATACAAGTTGCATGCGTAGACATTTAACCACCATGCATTTGCAAGCCTGGACTCACTACCAAACGTCCCTTAAGGTTGTAGCACCCTCGGCCAATGAAGCTAGTCAGCAACGCTACATCCCTTCCCTCACTGTAAGCCCACCATTTTCCGCACCACCTGCAGTAAATGTGCAGATTTCGTCACCAGGCCAAAGCAGTCAGGGAATCACCAGTTTCATATTAGGAAACACTGTATGTAGGGCACCAGCAAGAATACCATCTCCAACCCTCTCTCAGTCTGCCATGTCCACCGGCATCCCCACTAGTTCCACGATCTGCAGCTCTCCAGTCCAGCTCACCCTACATGAGACTCTTATTAGGAAAAGGAAATACTCATCCTCGCATCCGCGTACACAGGGTTTGAACGCCCACATTGCTAGACTAATCTCATTAGAGATGATGCCCTACCGGTTAGTTGAAAGCGAAGTTTTCAAAGCACTGATGGACTACGCTGAACCACGCTATGAGCTACCCAGTTCGAGAAAAGCCATCCCAGCCCTCCACCAGCATGTAAAAGACCGCATCGTCCATGCACTCAGGCAATCTGTGAGTACAAAGGTGCACCTGACAACAGATGCATGGTCCAGTAGGCATGGCCAGGGACGTTACATGTCCATCATGGCACACTGGGTTAATGTGGTGGATGCAGGGTCCACAGGGGACCGCAATATTGGGACAGTTCTGCCTAGCCCACAGTCTAGGAAACAGTTGGCTGTAGGCGTTCATCCCCCCTCCTCCTCCTCCTCATCCTCCTGCAGAAGCGAGAGCTCGTCCACAGACCGCAGTCGCACGAGCACTCCATCCGCAGCTGCCACTGTTGCACACTAGGTGTCCCATTATGGGACAGCTAGTGGCAAGCGTCAGCAGGCTGTATTGGCAATGAAGTGTTTGGGCGACAACAGACACACCGCGGAAGTTCTGTCCGAGTTCTTGCAGCAAGAAACTCTGTCATGGCTGGGCAGTGTACATCTTGAGGCAGGCAAGGTAGTGAGTGATAACGGAAGGAATTTTATGGCTGCCATAGCCCTTTCCCAACTGAAACACATTCCTTGCCTGGCTCACACCTTAAACCTGGTGGTGCAGTGCTTCTTGAAAAGTTATCCGGGGTTACCCGACCTGCTCTTCAAAGTGCGCAGACTTTGCACGGATATCCGCCGTTCGCCCGTACATTTCAGTCGTATGCAGAACCATCAGCGGTCTTTGAACCTTCCCCAGCATCGCCTAATCATCGACGTTGCAACAAGGTGGAACTCCACACTGCACATGCTTCAGAGACTGTGCGAACAGAGGCATGCTGTTATGTATTTGTGGGAGGATACACATACACGGGCAGGCAGTTGGATGGCAGACATGGAGTTGTCAGGTGTGCAGTGGTCGAAGGTATAAGACCTGTGTCAAGTCCTTCAGTGTTTTGAGGAATGCACCCGGCTGGATAGTGCAGACAACGCCATAATAAGCATGAGCATCCCCCTAATGCGTCTGCTGATGCAAAGTTTGACGCACATAAAGGAGCAGGCGTCTGCAGCCGAGGAAGAGGAAAGCCTTGATGACAGTCAGCAATTGTCTGGTCAGGGCAATCTACAGGACGAGGTAGCGGTCGAAGAGGAGGAGGATCAGGAGGATGATGGGGATGAGAATTTTTTGAATGAGGAAGCTTCTCCGGGGCCAATAGAAACTGGTGGTGTTGCAAGGTCGGGTTCAGGTTTTTTGAGGGAGACAAGTGACGTAGATTTGCCTGAAACTGCCCCTCAACCCAGCACAACCCCAGATTTGACAACTGGAAGTTTGGCCCACATGGCGGATTATGCCTTGCGTATCCTCAAAAGGGACCCACGCATTATTAAAATGATGACCGATGACGATTACTGGTTGGCCTGCCTCCTTGATCCTCGCTATAAAGGCAAATTGCAAAATATCATGCCACATGAGAACCTCGAACAAATATTAGCAACCAAACAAGCAACTCTTGTAGACAGTTTGATTCAGGCATTCCCAGCACACAGCGCCGGTGATGGTTCTCACACGAGCTGCAGGGGGCAACAGGGCAGAGGTGTTAGAGTTGCACAAATCAGAAGTGGCGTTGGACAGAGGGGTTTTCTGACCAGGTTGTGGAGTGATTTTGCAATGACTGCAGACAGAACAGGTACTGCAGCATCAATTCAAAGTGACAGGAGACAACATTTGTCCAGTATGGTTACTAACTATTTTTCATCCCTTATCATTGTTCTCCCTCAACCGTCATTCCCATTTGATTACGGGGCATCCAAAATAGACACCTGGCCTGAATTGGCAGAATATGCATTGCAGGAGCTTGCTTGCCCAGCAGCTAGTGGGCTATCAGAAAGAGTATTCAGTGCTGCTGGTTCAATATTGACTGAAAAAAGGACTCGTCTGGCTACCCAAAATGTTGATGATCTAACCTTCATTAAAATGAACCACTCATGGATTTCGAATTATTTTGCCCCACCTTTCCCGGCTGACACCTAGCTTTCCTATAAAAAGGTCTTGCTTGTGGACTGGTCTTACTGACTGTTCCCATCTCTTAATCTGCAGCAGCTGTTTGTCCAGCAAACAACATGTTTACACCTCCCTAAATGCGCTAACTCCCCCCCACGGGGCCGTGGTCTTGCCACTTGGTGCAAGCACCCGTGAGAGTGCCGTTTGTCTGAAGAGATGGGTGTGCTCGCTTTTGGCCGCCGGCACTGCCACTGGGTCCCTCATAGTACAATAAAGTGTCTCTGGCGGTGGTGGCGCGCAACCAACGTCAGACACACCGTTGTAACATGAGGGGCCCTGGGCCTGTACCGCCGGCCACAAGAGAGTTTCCCCCCAGCTCAAACAGTGCTCTACCACTTGCAAAATTATCTCTCACAGCTCCACCAATGTTTAGTCCATGCGCTGACATCCTTCAATGCCTGGCACTGACAATACCAATTTGTTGACATGTATGATGCTAGTTAAAATAGTCAGGGTCAGTGTCCTATATTGACACTAGTAAATACTTAGCGGCGCCAAATTACTATGTCTGAAACTCAGCAGAGGAACCCACCCCTGTACCTAAGTATGCCACCCTTTCTTTTTTTGGTTTAGTTGTTTTGAGAGACATTAACATCTATTTATTTTTGGGGAGTACTAACTGTGTAAGACACTTCTTCCAATCGTCCTCCGCTGAACAAACCAATGCTGCCTGTGTACCCCTGCAAGATAATTCGAACTGCATTGAGCCTAATTTTTTTATTTTAGGACTACTAAGTCTGTCTGCGGTCCCTCCTTCCAATCGTCCTCCGCTGACCACACCAATGCTGCCTGTGTACCCCTGGAACCTATTTAAAAGTGCATAGAGCCTACTTTCTTTATTGTAGGCCTACTAAGTCTGTCTGCGGTCCATCCTTCCATTTGTCCTCCGCTGAGCACACCAATGCCGACCGTGTACCCATGTACTTTTTTTCAACCTGCAGTGAGCCAACTTTGTGGTGTAAGGCCTACTAGCAGTGTCTGTCTGCGCCACTTAATACAGCTGTTCTCCTCTAAAAAAAAAAAAAAACTGGTGTTCTCCTGGTTGCCTTTCCTTAGCTTCAATCTTCAGGCTCTCGTTAAATAGTTTTTTAATGGAACAACTGCAGTGGGGCTACTAGTTGGGTTGGGGCCTACTACCAGTGTCTGCCGCACCAAGGTGTTCTCCTGGTTGCCTTTCCTGAGCTTCAATCTTCAGGCTCTTTTTAAATAGTTTTTTAATCGTACAACTGCAGTGGGGCTACTAGTTTGGTTGGGGCCTACTACCAGTGTATGCCGCTCCAAGGTGTTCTCCTGGTTGCCTTTCCTGAGCTTCAATCTTCAGGCTCTTGTTAAATAGTTTTTTAATGGAACAACTGCAGTGGGGCTACTAGTTGGGTTGGGGCCTACTACCAGTGTATGCCGCTCCAAGGTGTTCTCCAGGTTGCCTTTCCTGAGCTTCAATCTTCAGGCTCTCGTTAAATAGTTTTTTAATGGAACAACTGCAGTGGGGCTACTAGTTGGGTTGGGGCCTACTACCAGTGTCTGCCGCTCCAAGGTGTTTTCCAGGTTGCCTTTCCTGAGTTTCAATCTTCAGGCTCTCGTTAAATAGTTTTTTAATGGAACAGCTGCAGTGGGGCTACTTGTTGGGTTGGGGCCTACTACCAGTGTCTGCCGCTCCAAGGTCTTCTCCAGGTTGCCTTTCCTGAGCTTCAATCTTCATATTAACCATGCGAGGGCTTGTATTTTTGCAGGAAGAGTTGTACCTTTGAATGACACCATTGGTTTTACCATATAAAGTACTGGAAAATGGAGAAAAAAATCAAAGTAGGGTGAAATTACAAAACACGTGCAATTTCACAAATACTTTTTTTCTTTTTTTACAATGTTCACCAAATGCTGCCATGCTGAGCTGCCATTATGATTCCCCAGGTCATTACAAGTTTGTAGATAACAAATATGTATAGTTTTTTTTAAGTGGTGAAAAAAATCCAAACCTTGTAAATAAAATCATAGCTTTTCTATTTTTCGTGATCTGGGGCTGGGTGAAAGCGTATTTTGGTGTGCCAAGCTGACATTGTTACTCATACCATTTTGGTGTAGATATAATGTTTCGATCACCCATTATTGCATTTTAATGCAATGCTGTGGCTGCCAAAAAAATGTATTTCTGGCATTTTGACTTTTTTTCTCATTAAGCCATTTACCAATCAGATTAATTCTTTTTATATATTGATATATCGGGCGATTATGAACTCAGCGATACCAAATATGTGTTTTTATTAATTTTTTATTGTTTTATTTTGAATGGGGCGAATGAGGGTGATTTAAATTTTTACTTTTTAAATTTTTTTATATTTTTGAAAAACATTTCATTTTTAATTTAAACTTGCTTCAATAGTCTCCATGAGCCCTGTTCTGTGTGGCAGAAATGATCACTTGCTATGAGTGCTGACTGCTGGGCGGCGCTCACAGCTATCTGACTATAACAACTACAAGGGTCTGCTGCAGACCCCGGGTTGTCAAGCCAATCCATCGGCAACCCGCTGTCATATGAAATGGACAGCGATGGGAGGGATTAGTGACGCGCCTCCAGCACGATCATGTTAAATTCTGCTGTCAGAGATTGACAGCGGGATTTAACATGTTAACAGCCATGAGTGAATCGTGATGCACTCGCAGCTGTTAGGGGTCCAATATAAGTTGTTCAAACCTGCAGACATGTGCCGGAAAAGATATGGGCTCAGCACCAGAGCCCACATCAAAGATGGAGACCCGACATGCGGCATACATGTATGGCGCATGTCGTGAAGGGATTAATATTACACTTGTTCACTCTTCTGTGTCACAAAAATCAACCAATGAGGCCACACTACAGTCCACACATCAGCCATATTAAATATAGCACCACATATCTGGCCATAACTTTTTTTAACTGATTCTTTCATAGCTCTTCTTGACTCTCTTTTTAAGCTTAGACAACTCCAACAGTCCTAATCACTTCAACAACAGCCTGCAAAACGTTCTGCAGGCTGTCTCCTCCTGTAGTTAAAGGGTTACTCTTCAAAGATGGATATTACCAGATATTGATTGTAAAACCCAGTACTTTTTCAATTTACTCTTTCTTAAAACTTACAGCCATTCTTGAGATATTAACACTTTACTTTTGGTTACAGCCTGTTGCCTTGGAAACTGACCACTGCTGCTCTATAGCTTCTAAGCACTGTACTGAGTCCGGACGAGATTAAAAGGAAACAACATTCTTCATCAATCCTGCACAGTTTCAAAACAGTGCTTATGAGCTATATAAAAAGTTCTTGCGAGAACTATGCATATTCTACTTTTGTCAGGAATGCTCAGTTTATTAAGCAACAAAAGTAAAAATTTCATTAAGGAAGGAAATTGCTAAATTGCTTGTATTTACAATATGAAGGTGATAATAGCCTTTTAATAACCACAATTCTGGTCAGCTCAACATCTGCTTTAGAGTGACATCTTCCAGGTTGCTCATAGGCCATTTATTTTTGAGCCTCCAAGCCAACAACTCTCTTTTGGCAAAAGATGTAGCCTCCATTCCACCAACACTCTGTTAGGGTTGGTGGATTGCACTAAATAAAAATAAATAATAAAATGCAATCGCAACCCGGGGTCCACCGTGCAGAGATGTATAACTGCTGCTAGTAAGCAATGATGGAAAAAAACAGTGAGTGGTTGCTTGAACACACAGAGTTGGCGCCACAAAGTGTGATTGGAAAGCTGAGTACCAAGCTCTGTTACAGTACAGAGTGGTACTGGCCAAAAGAATGCAAAGTGCAATATCCTGTTAAACATCACAGGGATATAGCACGTGGATTAGACTTGCTCTGAAACTAAACAGTGTCAATCACACACATAAACAAAACAAATGCACGGCGGAAGAAGGAACTTCTATGACGCTAGATTTCTTACCCTGACTAAAGGGTTGAGCTTGCCCTGTAGCTCTACTGTGCTAACCGCACACATGTAGGAAACAGGTGCTAAGTCCAGAGCTAATTGCCTCTCATGCTCTCTGGCTGCCAACGTCTACAGTCCCAGAACTTAGACTGATTTATACAACACACATACAGAATGGTAGAGTATCCGCACTCTATCACCACAACATTCATGATACTAGCGCACCCACGTGTGCCGCTGAGAGCCTTTTAAATGCAAGGCTCAACCCCAACCACTCACTCCCAGCCAGCAGTGACATCGTCCGTGGGCCAATCCGAAGCTGCCACATCACCAGAGCAGCTGACGTCCCACCACCAACGAGAAGACGTCACATCACGGACATGCTCAGTAAGGTGATCTCTGGTCTTAGAGTCCGGAGTGCAGGACTGCACCAGAACATCACTGGTTTCTATAGATTTGGCTTTAATAGCCAGTAGTAACCAAGTGAATACCCTGAGCCTGATCAAGATGCTGGGACCAGCCTCTGTGCTGAACAGCACCTGCCTTGGCCGGAGCTGAATGGGAGAACACAGAACCAAGCAATGATTGGGATATATCCTGTGCAGCGGGAGAATACTGATGCCTAACACACTCTCTATTGAATAGGCTGCTCTGGCCTTTAACTCACCAATGAGCTTTTTCACCTTTTGAAAGCCTTTTTTAACATTTTTCTTAAGTGTAAAGTGGCAGTCTCATTGCGACAACGGCTGTGTCATATGCTAGTTAGCAATTTGGTGAATTGAAGTACTCCATGTATTACATAGACTGCTACTTATCTTGATTACTTCCAGGTACTACAACATTTCTTCAGCATCAGAAACCCACTTATGGAAATGATTCTAAATGTTTTTATAAATGTTGAATAGTTGTATGCAATTTTGTACATGAACAATACTTGGAAAGTATACATCTGGATTGAAAAGAGCAATGTGTATAATCCAAAACCAGGCCCAAGATAAAGTCATAAAAAGGAAATGAAATCTGAGTATTATATTTCTGGAAATATGTTGGATGCAGTATCTGCTGTTTCATTCATAAATGAAATCACTTATTTTGTGTCAAAAAGATCCAGCAGTAGAAAAGACATTCAACTTTACGTTGTGCAAGTAATTCGTATATTTTTATTTCCAAAGCAAGTAGAACATTTTACAGAGCAAAGTACAATGTAGATCAAAGATTTAATCCATACTTACAAGCAATAGACTTGTGAATGCTCTTAGAATCCGGAGGACGACCAAGGATATCCAATCCTCATGCACTCCTTGGCAATAAAATTCAGATAGAAATGCCGAGTTAAGTATGTGTTAATCAAACTAAATACGGGAGACATTGGATCAAATCTGGAAGTCTGGTTTTTTTATTGCTGTCCTGGCTCCTGTGGAAAGCAGTTTCTGGTATACTGCAGACAATTTCTTAAACTTATTTAGAGTCTGACAAATGTTTTGATCATTATGGAGAAATTAAATGTATATCAGCAGAGAAAGAGAGCACATCTGCTTGAACCGGTATGTTTACAATCATTTTAATGATGCCATTAAATGCTGTTTCCAGCTCTTACTTTTTCCTGCATATTAAAAACACAAGTAAAATAAGCTCACCACCTGTACACTCTTCATTGTATCTGTGGACTTTTAAGGAAATAAGATCTTTACTCTTCAGAAAATTAATTCTGTTTCTTCAATAAGCATTTAGAACTTAAATCCAGACTACACTTTTTAAACAAAGTTTAAAGTATAATTTACTAGGGACTTAGAAAGCATGAAATAAAATTTTTATACACTTTAGATACTTGAAGCATTAATTAACTTTATACACCAGATCACAAGTCAATATACATAACAGGAAAATCTATAATTTTGTAAAGCTAAAATAAAAGAATTAATTGTAATTGAGAAATTTTTAATTCATAAATTTGCTTTACTTTGTTAGGAAATTTAAGTTGTATCAGCATTATACAATACATGTCAATTGTTCCTTATTGTTCCCTGGGGTCATTACATAATAAACAAGGGAATTAAAAGAAAAAAAATTCATTACCTCACTTCTCCTCTATCCCATGGAGGCTGCAGATCCCACTTCGATACTCTATGAAGCTCTTTCCTTAGGTGAGCAGCATCCCATTTGGGTATCTTCCCATCATAACCTCGCAACATATGTTGTCTGAGGTCCTGACTAGGCCATGGGCAACACACATTTTGTGTTGTGATGTCACAGGTTTACTAGTACTAGTAAGTGCCAAAGAGTATACAGTAGATGCACAAAGAAGACTTCATGTAGCAAATCAAGACCTGATGGAGATACTGTTGTAGCATCAGGATGGATAAGCCGCAAGGTAAAATTATTTTTCTGCATTCTCAATCCCAGCCCTTCATTTGAATAAATGCATATGAATCAAGTCACAAATAATTCAGATTCAAGATAATCCAACTTTTTTTGTAACATTTGAGGAAAGTTCAGTTTGTCTCAAACCGACTGGCTCATCCCTAGTTAATCTTAGTTGATGGCTAAATTTCAGGCTATCAAAATGTATTAACTTTGTTTCTTGCTTTACAAATTGTGGGATACAAGGTAAAGAGGCTATGCAAATAGCTAGCCATTTCCTTGAACATAGCGGATTAAAGGAGAAAAAAAATAACTGAATATCACTTAATATTAACGGTCATGGCCAAAAGTTTTTAGACTGAAACAAATTTTGGTTTTCAGAAAGTTTTCTGCGTCAATGTTTTGATATCTTTTAGTCATATGTTTCTATGGTTAATGAAGTACAATTATAAGCATTTGATAAGATTTTAAGCTTTTATTGACAAATATATCAAGTTTATGCACACAAAAGGATTGTGTAATGACACTAAAAATGTCACTGTGGAAAGCCTGGATGGCGCCAGCAGGGGGCACGGGACCAAGAGCCGGTAGTGTAAGGAACAGGGCACGCAGTGCACACAGGACCTGACACTAAGGCATGCAGTATTCACAGGACCTGACGCTAGACAGTCACATGAGCGCAGTAGGGCAGAGCCACCACATGAGAGGATGGGGAATAAGCCGAGAGCGCGTAGCACAGGGCAGAGAACAATAACGTAGTAATTGGGGAGCCGAGGGTCAAAAGCCAGATGAGAGCAAGGTATCAGGGACAAGACAGAAGAATAAACCGAGACGAGCCAAGGGGTCAGAGAATCAGGAAGGACAGATAAGTACCGAGCAGAAAACAGAGGCAGAAGTTAGGGGACAAAACCGAGTTATACACAACAAAGCTCATACGCACAGAGGCACAACAATTAACAATTAAGATGAGTAACCTGGGTCAGCAGCCACTAACTGAGTACACGGAAGTATCACCGACACCTGACCAGGAACCATCAGCATTAAATAGCTGCCCCAGAACCAGACAGAGGCAACTAGTGTTAACCCTGATGTGACCAGGATTGAGGCTGAATCATCCCATCCAGAGTCATGACAGATTGACTACAGGTTCTTAATAAGACTGAAATCTGGGAAGTTTCCTGGGCATGTACTCAAAATTTCAATATTTTGTTCACTGAGCCACTTAGATATCACTTTGGATTGGTGATATGGTGCTCTATTGGACAAAAAAACCCACACATGACCAGTCTCAGTGTGTTTTACTGTTTTCATGATACAGGACTCACCTTTTTTTCTCTAGACAATCATTCTTTCAGATGTCCCAAACAGTTTGAAAGTGGCCTCATCGGAGAAAATTCCTTTACCCAAGTCCTCTGCAGTCAAAACCCTGTATTTTCTGCTTTTTCCCTAATGCAGCCTCTTTAGTCCTTATGTAGCATCTGAAACAATTATTATCCAGAGAATAAAAGGTGAGCATTGCCATGAGTCCTGCATCCATTCACTTGTGGGATTACTTTTCATCCAATGGAGTCGACTTACTCACAATTTTGCCTAATAACACTGCCATGAATTTCTTTTGAAACATTCTATAACTGCGATTTCTCCCAACCATCCAGGAGTGATTTGGATTTGAACAATGCCTTTTCTAACATGATAGCACATCATGTCACAAGGCAAAAGTGATAACTAAGTGGCTTAGTGAACAAAATAATTACATTTTGGGTCTATGGTCAGGAGTTTCCCTAGCTTTTAGTACCATTGAGGACCTGTGGGAAATCATCAAAAAGTGGATGAATGGACAAAAACACAGAAATTGTGATGAACTCACAGCAATAATTAGTCACGAATGAGTTGACATTAGTCATAATTTGACCTAGAAGCTGATTTAAAGTGGTGAATTGTAGAAACCATGACCAATAAGTTTCTAAGCTGCAAACATTAAGTCTTTGCAGAAACTTGACTTGTCAATAAAAATTCAAAATACCTGAAGTACTTATTATTGTACTTCAGTAACCATAGAACCATCTTACTGAAAGATCTAAAATCTCTGAAGCAGCAAACTTTATGGAAACCAAAATTTGTGTTACACTCAAAACGTTTGGTCATACCTGTAGGGTTTTGAAAAAAGTAGTTAAAAGTCCTAAATCTAGTTACAGTCACAACAGTTATTGAAACCACAGAGAAATATGTACATGATTTCGGACATTACAATTTGTTTTCATTTTATCTGAAGTCAGTTTTTTTCTTATTTTTTGCTCATTTTAGATTTATACTCATGTCAACTTATGAATATCTGCGTAGGTTCAAAGTATTAAACATTTACCCTTGGAACTAAATATGATCCATGTTGAAAGACATCTACTAAAGTTTCATTTTTAATACTTAAAAAAATGAATATGTTGCTAAGGATACATGGCAAAGACTTTTATTAAAGCTCAGTGATGAAAGGCTGTCAGCATGTTCCTGCCAACTATGTGCAGGGATCAAGGAGTAGGCCACTGCAGGTCATATTTATTATGAGAACAGGATCAATAAAGGTCAATATGGTTACAACTGAATAACCATGACATTCTATTACATTCAATTCTTAATGATTGGTCAAAGAGAAGATTTCACAGCTCTAAAATATGGGAACTTTTTGAGCAATGGACAAAGAGGTGGTGATAACAATGACAATACTTTGTGACAGCATGAAGAAGAAATGGATCCACCTGAGAGGTCACATTCTTACATTCTAAAAGAATTCATTAGTTATGGCTCATGTCAATTGTGTTATTGTCATTCA
This sequence comes from Ranitomeya imitator, assembly GCF_032444005.1. NCBI lineage: Eukaryota > Metazoa > Chordata > Amphibia > Anura > Dendrobatidae > Ranitomeya > Ranitomeya imitator. The sequence goes on from NC_091285.1 coordinate 374,646,777, forward strand.
CAGTTCTGCAGGGCACATTTCATCATACAAGGCTGTATATGAAATTCTTCTAAATTAAGTAACATACAATTAATTTTGACTATATAATGTCATAGTTATATACAGTGCTAAAAACTTTAAAAAAAAGATGCAGTATAAAAGAATATTATTACTATTATAACGCAGAGAAAAAATTAAAGATGACATGAACCTATATCACAATTTAGGTGTTATACTGTAACTTTTTTTTAATTGCATCTGCTGTATGAGTTTTTCTCCTAATGAAAAAGTGTGTGAAACATTTATGCGCTACTAACATAAAGATAAGGATGTCAAGCAAAAATAATGCAAGCACTAATCATAATCAATATTTACTGCCATTACTATTTTATTTTAACAATTCTTATTACCAAGTATATAAATTAGCCATCATAAGACAACATATAACATAAATAAAATTCAGCAACCTCAGACAGAAAAAAGGATAAAAAAAAATTGTTGACCATTATCCTCAATAAATATAATTTAGGGAATCCAAATCATATTGTATGGCTACTAACTGTTAGGAGTCGAGTTTCTTCTGCTGCACAGGGGGAATCTCGATCCGTGTCTGCTGCAGTCTCCCATTCTGCATCGGCCGCAGTGCAGCCTGCTCAGCAGAGACGTCGCCCCCAGCATCTCACTGAGACTGATACTGTGCAAAGGGCTACTACTGCCTCTCCAGGCTCTGCTATTGTACCCTGCACTGATCTGCGGTGAGCAGGCTTTTCTGGGACTAAGTCCTGCTTTGCACACACTGAGCATGCCCAGGGCAAGATCTCTCAGTGGAGATCTAGGGTCACTTGCTCAGGTCCTGCAGCAACTTCCATTGGCCCTTCTTGGAAGGTCCTTGTAGGTGCTAGGACTAAGTCCTGCTTTGCACTCTGAGCATGTCGAGGGCAAGATCTCTCAGTGGAGATTCAGGGTCACATGCTCCGGTACTGCAGCAACTCCATTGGTCCTTCTTTGAAGGCCCTGTACGTGCTGCAACTATTTAAGGCTCGCATGGCCGCACAGCCATGCGCTAGTATCAAATGTGTTTTGGCTTATGCCAGTAGATACTATACCACTCCGATCTTATATGGTGTGAAGCTGTAGCATTGGGACTGTACACTCAGGCAGGCAGCTAGCGTCAGTGCAATTAGCCGTTGGCTTAGCATCTGGTTCCTTCATGTGTGCGTTTAGCACAGAAGAGTTCCAGAGCAAGCACAACCCTAGTTAGGGTATTAGTTTTGTGTACAGCGCGACTCTGTGAGGCAACAGAGTTTGCTACCAGTTCACACGGGGTGAAGCTTAACCCACGTGTGACCTCAGAGTCCATCCGCCATTATTTAGCAGCAGATATCTCTGCACTGTGGACCCCGGACTGCGAACGCACCTTGTAGCTATCTACCTATTACTTGGTGCGTTCCGCTAGCCCTAACAACTAACAATATGTCTCGAATTCAAATTATGTCCATATCCATTGTTTTATTTTTTACTGTGCTAGCATCCCTATGCCTCTATCCAACAAAAATTTGGATCTAAATCTATTTTTACTTCTATTGCTTAACCCCTTGATGACCGCCGATACGCCTTTTAACGGTGGCAGTTAAGGGTACTTATTCCTCCCACACTTTTTAACGCCGCTGAGAAATAAATGCATAATGCCGCTCAGTGTCAAAAAATCTCCAGGTTCTCAGCATCCGGGGGTAGCTGAGACCCCGGAGAACATGATTTGGATTGGTTTTTACCGTCCCCAGTCTTGTAATCGCTGTTATTTACCAAATAACGGTGATCACAAAAAAGTCAGATTTTCCATTTAATTCTCCCTCCTCTGATATGATCTACAATACCAGAGGAGAGAAAAATGGGTTCCCCAGAGTTCCCCCAGTACGTCCAGCATCCCTGGAGCCTCTGGCTCTGTCCCCAGCCCTCCTTGTCATTTTTCAGGAAGAAAATGGCAGGCACATACGCAGTGTGACCGCCAAGATCTGCCGGCCGGCACCCGGCAACAATAGGAGATTTTTCTTAATGATTCATTTTGACCACTGTCATAGACCCTATCACAGTGATCAAAATAAAGAAAAATAGTAACTCAAACCCTCCTTTGTCACCCCCTTAGCTAGGTAAAAATAATAAAATAAAAAATGTATTTTTTCCATTCTTTGCAGTTAGGGTTTGGGTTAGATCTAGGGTTAGGGTTGGGATTAGACCTAGGGTTAGGGTTGGGGCTAGGGTTAGTGTTAGAGCTAGGCTAAGGGTGGGGCTAGGGTTGGGGCTGTGCTATGGTTGGAGATAAGGTTAGAGTTGGGGTCAGAGCTAGGGTTAGGGTTGGGCTAGGGTTAGTTTTGGGGCTAAGGTTAGGGTTGTGTTTGGGTTACAGTTGTGATGTTGGGGTTAGAGTGGTGCTGGGGTTATGGTAGATGTTGGAGTTAGGATGATGGGGTTATGGTAGTGTTGGAGTTAGGGTTGTGTTAGAATTATGGTTGTGGATAAGGTTGGTATTAGGGTTAGGCATGTGTTGGGGTTATGGTTGGGGTTAGGGCTGTGTTAAAGTTGGACTTAGAATTGGATGGATTCCACTGGTACATCAGGGATTCTCCAAATGCAATATGGCACCCACCATGGATTCCAGCCAATTTTGCATTCAAAAAGTCAAACGGTGCTTCCTCCCTTCTGAGCCCTGCCATAAGCCCAAACAGTGGCTTTCCCCCACAAACGGGGTATTGGCGTACTTAGGAGAAACTGCACAACAAATTTTTTGGTCCATTTTCTCCTGATACCCTTGTGAAAATAAAGTTTGGTTCAAAGTAAATTTTTTGCGAAAAAAGTAAAATGTTCATTTTTTTCTCCCACATTGCTTTAGTTCTCGTGAAGCACCAGAAGGGTTAATAAAGCTCCTGAATATGGTTTTGAGCCCCTTGAGGGGTGCAGTTTTTAGAATGTTGTCACTTTTGGGTATTTTTGTTTATATTGACCCCCCAAACTCACTTCAAATGTGAAGTGGTCCCTAAAATAATGTTTTTGGAAATTTTGTTGCAAAAATGAGAAATCGCTGGTCAACGTTTAACCCTTATAACTTCCTAACAAAAAAAAAGTTTCAAAAATTGTGCTGATGTAAAGTAGACATGTGGGAAATGTTATTTATTAAGTATTTTGTATGGCATATCTCTCTGCTTTAAGTGCTAAAAATTCAAAATTTGAAAATTACAACATTTTTACAATTTTTGCCAAATTTCCATTTTTTGCAGAAATTAACACAAGTCATATCAAATAAATTTTACATCTATCTTGAAGTACAATATGTCACAAAAAAGAATCTCAGAATCAGCGGGATCTGTTAAAGTGTTCCAGAGTTATAACCACATAAATGGACAGTGGTCAGAATTGTAAAAATTTGCTTGGTCATTAAGTACAAAACTGGGTCTGTCACCAAGGGGTTCATTTATTCTATGTATAACTTGTAAACAATATCTTTATTGCTATGGACACAGTTTTAACTTTCCACCATTATTATCTCCACGTCTTTGAAATTTGACTAAATCTCTTCTTATTATATTTCACACATTAATTTTGAGAACAAATAAATCCAATGCTAATACCTAAGGAAAAACAGAGATGCTTTTTGCCAGGCCTTTACGTAAACTAGGGATACTTCTTGAATAATTCAAGACTACTCTTTGACATATTACCCAGCTCCGTTTCTCATGTTTTCTTGGTTCTGCATATTTTACCTTTAACTTTTCATTAAAGCACTAACCCATATGATCTAGATCTAAGAGTGGGTATGGAAAGTATTCAGACCTTTCCCTTTAAATTTTTCACTCTTTGTTTCATTGCAGCCATTTGGTAAATTCATTTTTTTTCTCATTAATGTACACTCTGCACTCCATCTTGACTGAAAAAACAGAATTGTAGTAATTTTTGCAAATTTATTAAAAAAGAAAAATGTAAATATGACATGGTCATACGTATCCAGACCCTTTGCTCAGACAGTCATATTTAAGTCACATGCTGCTCATTTCCTTGTTAACCTACTTGAGATTCTCTGGTCTGATGAGACGAAGATAGACCTTTTTGGTGATAATTCTAAGCGGTATGTGTGGAGAAAACCAGGCACTGCTCATCACCTGCCCAATACAATCCCAACAGTTAAACATAGTGGTGGCAGCATCATGCTATAGGGGTGTTTTCAGCGCATGGATAGGACAACTGGTTGTCATTGAAGGAAACATGAATGCGGCCAAGTACAGAGATATTCTGGATGAAAATCTTTTCCAGAGTGCTCTGGACCTCAGACTTGGACGAAAGTTCACCTTCCAATAAGACAATGACCCTAAGCACACAGCTAAAAAAACAAAGGAGTAGCTTCATAACAACTCTGTGACAATTCTTGACTTGCCCAGCCAAAGCCCTGACCGAAACTCAATTGAGCATCTCTGGAGAGACCTGAAAATGGCTGTCCACCAACGTTCACCATTCGACCTGATGGAACTGGAGAGGATCTGCAAGGAAGAATGGCAGATGATCCCCAAATCCAGCTGTGAAAAACTTGTTGCATTATTCCTAATAAGACTCATGGCTGTACTAGCTCAAAAGGGTGCTTCTACTCAATACTGAGCAAAGGGTCTGAATACTTATGACCATGTGATATTTCAGTTTTGCTTTTTTAATAAATTTGCAAAAATTATGCCATTTCTGTTTTTTTCAGTCAAGATGGGGTGCACAGTGTACATTAATGAGAAAAAAATTTTTTTTTGAATTTACCAAATGGCTGCAGTGAAACAAAGAGTGAAAATTAAAGGGGTCTGAATACTTTCCGTACCCACTGTAAATCTTTTAACCTTAAAACTCATCCTAATTTTTACTCATTTCATCAAAGGGGTTTGAAGGAGAAATGAGTGAATTAATTCGAGACATGTCAAACTTGGTTCAAAATTTACAATAAAATTGTAATTGCCCAAATTTGATTTTTTGTTATGTTTTGGATACATTCAGCTAAATGATGGCTATTAAGCTCAAAAATTATATGTTTACCTCGCCTCTCACTTGTCCAACCATAGCACCTCCCCTCCAGTCATCTTATTTCTCCCTGTGGCTCAGGTATCTTTGCCACATGAAGAAAAGAAGCAGAAACTGCAGGTAGAGATCAGATGAGCAGAAAATAGGTGAATGGTGAGATGAATATTTGAGTATACATTATTTTTTTATTGTATTTTTTAGAGAAACCCCAGAGCATAATGAAACACAGTGCCGATTTTACACAAATTGTGTCCCTTGGCAATAAGTGGGGCCCCAATCCTCAAGTACTTAAGGACTATATATACTTTCCAGAAATATTTGAGAAGTGAAACAAGATTAGGCATTTTAGCTGTTTACCAAAACATATTCAAGATACAGTTTTTAATCAAAATCAGTTTAAAGTGCAGACTATCAGCTTAGTTTGAGGGTATTCACATAATAATTGGAGTAAGAGTTTAGGAATTAAGCTTTTTAATATGTAGCTGTCTCTTTTTAAAGGAATCAAAAGTAATTGGACAATTATCTCAAAAGCTCTTTAATGGAATCTTCCCTTGCTAATCCATTATCAATTAAGTAGATAAAAGGTATGGAGCTCATTCCAGGTGTGGCATTTGCATTTGGAAGTTGTTGCTGTGAGCCCACATCATGCAGTCAAAGGAGCCCTCAATAGAAGAGAAATTAACCTTACGTAGGTTGAAAAAAGAAGAAGAAATCTATCAGAAAGATAGCAAAAATGTTAGGAGTAGCCAAATCAACAGTTCTGCAAAAAAGAAAAGCGCACTGGTAGGCTTTGGAACTCAAAAAGGCCTGGACATGCATGGAAGACAACAGTGGAGGATGAACACAACCCTTTCACAACATCCACCCAAGTGAAAAACAATCCTGAGAAAGAAGGCGTTTCAGTATCTAAGGCTGTCATAAAGAGAAGACTTCATGAGATCAAATACAGAAGTTTCACCACAAAGTGCAAACCATTAATCAACCTTAAAAATAGAAAGGCCAGATTAGACGTTGCAAAGAAAAAAAACATTTGAAGAACCAGCCCAATTCTGTAAAAGCATTCTTTGGACAGATGTAACAATGATCAAACTGCACCAGCATGTTAGGAAGAAGAAAGCATGTAGACAGCTTGGAATGGTTGATAATCAAAAGCACACTATAGCCTCCATAAAACATGGTGGAGACAGTATTCTGGCATGGGCATGAATGGCTCCCACTGGCACTGGGCCACTTGTGTTTTTTGATGATAATTGTGATGTTGATGTTAGTTACTGTACAGGTAGACTGACTCGCGGTAACTGGGGACCTGACAACTAGCAAGCCTGCAGAAGAATAACTATACACATTGCTCAGGCACCTCCATTCCATTATTTTCTGATTTTTTAAAGATGACATGGGCCTCAATGTATTAGGTATAAAGGGGAGTATAGCTGTGCTTTTTATTTTTATTTCAAATAAAGGTCTTAAGGTCTTTATGTCAATTAAAGGATTTTATTCTGGATGTGTCTTTTTTACAATTTAACTATGTGGTTAGTAATGAGGGTATCTTATAGACACCTCTCCATTACTAACTCCTGGGCTGGATGTGAGCTGCCAGTACAAAGTGGATGTCAACCTTACAGCTATTACTCCACTTGCCACTGCACCAGGACAAGTGGGAAAAATGAGGCTAAGTGCCAAATTTGTCACATCTTATTTATGCGCCATTTCTGGAGAAGCTGACAGCTGATGTTTTTAGTCTGGGAGGGGGCCAATATTCATGGCCCTTTCCTAGGCTATTAATATCAGCCCACAGCTATCTGCATACACTTTGCTGGCTATTGAGTATAGGGGAAACCCCACGTAATGTCACCTATAATAGACAGAAAATTACAAACAACCATAATTCTCACCTTTCCGCCTAATTCACTGATGCCCATGTCCCCTGTAAAAGAAGAAAAATAATAATCAACCATATCCCTCACCTGTCCAACATACAGATAATCCATACTGCCCCATGACAATCCAGATGATTTGGAGAGCAGTCACATCAGTCACTGGTGGGGGACCAATATGCATGGCCCCTTATCAGTTTGAGAATACCAGCCCCCAGACCAGATGTTTGCTTCAGCTTGGCTGGTTGTCAAAAATGTGGGTACCTCATGCCATTTTTTTCAAATTATTCCTTGAAATAACTTAAAAAATGACATGGGACCCCTCTATTCTTGATAACCAGCCATGATAAAGCTGACAGCTGAGGATGGCAGACAGCAGGTGACAGTTTTGCCAACACTGGTTATCAAAAAAAAGAAGAGACACAACGTAATTTTTTTATTTATTAATTTATTTATAGCACACAGGTGCTAGCTGATGAATACTCCCATCAGCGGCATCTGATTTTGCTGTTATCAGTGTCAGCAGGCATACGCTGATGAGAGCAGCACTCTCTCATCTGCCAATACCTGTGACCGGCAATAACCTTTCTACCTCCAGTCACAGCTGCTGGCTCACTCGGTCACCTGGCAGCTCTCTGAAAATAATAGTAATGATCTTACAGCCAATCAGAATCAAGGGTGTTTCTTGCACTGTCATGAAGATGGCAGCGTGTGAAACAACCAATGTTTGGGATGCTCGAACCCAAACACTAACATGGACTTCCTGGAGAAGTCCATGTTCAGGGTCCTTGCACAAATACTAGCTGTTCGGTATGGACCCTGAACTTTACTGTTCAGGTTGCCCATCTCTAATCATCACTTGTCGAATCCTTTAAGCTCCTTTAAGCCATGAGCAAGGGACCTAAGGATCTGCTCATATAGTGTTTTCAGGTTAATGCTTTAATATTTAATCCTTTATCCACCAATGTCCTTTTTTTGGGACGCCAAATTTATTGCTTCTAGCAACTAAGATTTTATTATTTTTATAATTAGGTCCAATTTTTTGTGTTGTGTTTGTAAAATGAATGTTTTCAAAACAGGAAATCATGTCATTATCATTTTTAATTGAATATTGGGATGCCCTTTTCTGAAAATCTGTACTTGTAAAAATTTGGCAAATTATGTTTCTGATTCTTTAGGACCCAAAATCATTAAAAATCTGTCATTTAAAAAAAAAAAAATGAAAATTGCTAATTTGGCAAGTAATGGGTTAACAGCTGTGCCAGTTGTACAAAATTGTAAAATAATGTCTACCTATAAGAGATGAGCATGTCAACTTGATGCAAATCAAACTTGTGTCATGTTTGTAAGAATTCACTGAACCTGACAAATTTCAACAATTTGTGATTTGATATACATAAATCACCTAAAAGAGACATTTTATACATTACAGAAGAATGCATAAGCCAGAGAATGCTTACAAGACCTCAGGTGTGACCAAGGTGGACTTCCCCATAGTGTCCTGCTTCCACAACACGTGGTAGAGCACAAACAGGAGGGACTATCATAGCCCATTTAGATGCAGAGTCAGGGAATATAGCTGCCATCTATTGTTGAATTTGAATTGTGAGATAAATTCACAGCTTAGCAATAGAGATGAGGAGAGAAAGCAGTTTAGCACAGAATAAACATTTCAGACAGTGCATGACAGCACAGCAGAGAAGAACAGTTACCACCATCCATTAACTTAGACATTGCCATACAGTGAGGAAAAATGTATTTGGTCAGCCACCAATTGTGCAAGTTCTCCCACTTAAAAAGATTACAGAGGCCTGTAATTGACATCATAGGTAGACCACAAATATGAGAGTCAAAATTGAGAAAAAAAATCCAGAAAATTACCTTGTCTGATTTGCTAAGATTTATTTTTTCCAGTTATGGTGGAAAATAAGTATTTGGTCAGTAACAAAAGTTCATCTCAATATTTTGTTGTATATCATTTGTTGGCAATGACAGAGGTCAAATGTTTTCTGTAAGTTTTCACAAGGTTGGCACACACTGTTGGTGGCATGTTGGCCCATTTCTCCATGCAGATCTCCTCTAGAGCAGCGATGTTTTGGGCCTGTTGCTGGGCAACACAGACTTTCAACTCCCTCCAAAGGTTTTCTATAATGTTAAGATCTGGAGACTGGCTGGGTTCACTCTAGGACCTTCATATGCTTCTTACAAAGCCACTCTTTCATTGCCATGACGGTGTGCTTGGGATCTTTATAATGCTGAAAGACACATCCACTGTTGTGAATTCTGCTCTTGGGCTCCCTCCGGTGGTTATGAGTGGTAGTGCTGCGGTAGTTGGATCGCAGCATTTATCAGGTGTATCTATTTTTTGCAATTTGGGCTGGGCTATATAGCCTTGCTTGATCCTTTAGTCAGTGCCAGTTGTCCATTGTTTTTGGAGGATTCACATATCTTCTGGTCTCTCCTGTTTGCTGTGCTTTTCTTCAAAGATAAGTCCTGGCTTTGTTTTTGCTGTCCACCTGCTGTGGACCTTATAGTTCTGTGCATTTTCATGTTTTTGTCTTGTCCAGCTTGGTCTATGAAGGAAAAAACACCTACATAACAGTGCCCTCACGGCCAACGAGGGGCATACCTCTAAGCCAAAACTAGAAAGACCAAGAAAAAACTCGCACCAGGCCTAGAATAAACCCTAAATCCAATATAGATGATATAGGGAAAGGTAATTAACCGTAGGTCTGGGCAAATAAAAATAGAGGTACAGAGAGGAGATAAAGGACAATAATCTTTATTAGGGTATCAAATATACACAGAATAATAATAGAAAATGTCAATACAAAGACAAAAAAGGGGCAACATGAAAGAAGCGGCTAAAAGAGAGCATGTACTAGATGGCAAAATACAGTGCTAAAGACAACATGACGGGCAAAATTGAGCACCCTACCCTGACTGCAGACCAAAGACTAATAGATCATGCAAAAATAAATAAAGTAGTCTCATAACTGCACTAGAGAGTACTAAATAGTGCAACTGCAAAAAATCCGCAGCAAAATATCCGGGGAAGCAGTAAGCAGTACCTGGGCTTCTATTGCTATCATGTCGCAAGGTAACGGTTTATTTATCTAACATATTGTTTATATATCCACTCACGCTGCCTTCTTCCCGTCCCATATTTACTGCTTCCCCGGATATTTTGCTGCGGATTTTTTGCAGTTGCACTATTTAGTACTCTCTAGTGCAGTTATGAGACTACTTTATTTATTTTTGCATGATCTATTAGTCTTTGGTCTGCAGTCAGGGTAGGGTGCTCAATTTTGCCCGTCATGTTGTCTTTAGCACTGTATTTTGCCATCTAGTACATGCTCTCTTTTAGCCGCTTCTTTCATGTTGCCCCTTTTTTGTCTTTGTATTGACATTTTCTATTATTATTCTGTGTATATTTGATACCCTAATAAAGATTATTGTCCTTTATCTCCTCTCTGTACCTCTATTTTTATTTGCCCAGACCTACGGTTAATTACCTTTCCCTATATCATCTATATTGGATTTAGGGTTTATTCTAGGCCTGGTGCGAGTTTTTTCTTGGTCTTTCTATGAAGGATTTTTTGCAGCCTAGCTATTTCTCTCGAGATGCAGATATACCCTCCATGTCTTTAGTCAGATGTGGTGTTTTGTATTTTCTGTGGTGGATATTTTCTAGTGTTTTAATACTGACCGCATAGTACTCTGTTCTATTCTTTCTTTTTAGCTAGTATGGCCTCCTATGCTAAATCCTGATTTCATTTCTGCGTATGTTATTTCCCTTTCCTCTCACAGTCAATATTTGTGGGGGGCTGTCTTTCCTTTGGGGATCTTCTCTGAGGCAAGATAGGTTTCCTGTTTCTGTCTTTAGGGGTAGTTAGCTCTTAGGCTGTGTTGAGGGGTCTAGGGAGTGTTAGGTACCCCCCACGGCTATTTCTAGTTGCGCTGTTAAGTTCAGGGTTTGCGGTCAGTACAGGTTCCACCTACTCCAGAGTACGTCTCATGCTGCTCCAAGGCCACCAGATCATAACAATCCACGTTTCATCTTCAATTTCCTTGCTGATGGAAGGGGGTTTGCACTCAAAATCTCACGATACATGGCCCCATTCATACTTTCATGTACATGGATCAGTCGTCCTGGTCCTTTTTGAGAGAAACAGCCCCAAAGTATGATGTTGCCACCCACGTGCTTCACAGTAGATATGGTGTTCTTTGGATGCAACTCAGCATTCTGTCTCCTCCAAACATGACGAGTTTTGTTTCTACCAATCTGTTCTACTTTGGTTTCCTCAGACCATATGACTTTCTTCCAATACTCTTCTGGATAATCCAAATGCTCTCTAGCAAACTTCAGACGGGCCCCGACATGTACTGGCTTAAGCCGCTGGAAATGTCTGACACTGCAGTATCTGAGTCCCTGGGGGCGTAGTGTGTTACTGATGGTAGCCTTTGTTACAGTGGTCCCAGCTCTATGCAGGTCATTCACTAGGCCCCCATTGTGATTCAGGGATTTTTGCTCACTGTTCTTGTGATCATTTGGACCCCATGGGGTGAGATCTTGCATGGAGTCCCAGATTGAGTGAGATTATCATCATTTTCTTATTACTCTCACAGTTGATATAATTACACCAAGCTGCTTGCCTATTGCAGATTCAGTCTTCCAAGCCTGGTGCACGGCTACAATTTTGTTTCTGGTGTCTTTTATGCTGATAACAAGTTCAAACAGGTGCCATTACTACAAGTAATGAGTGGACGACAGAGGAGTCTCTAAAGAAGAAGTTACAGGTCTGTGAGAGCCAAAAATCTTGCATGTTTTTAGGTCACCAAATACTTATTTTCCACCATAATATGCAAAATAAATCTTGCCAAGACAGACAAGGTGACTTTCTGGATTGGTTTTCTCAATTTTGACTCATAATTGTGGTCTACCTGTGATGTCAATTACAGGTCCCTCTAATCTTTTTAAGTGGGAGAACTTGCACAATTGGTGGCTGACTAAATATTTTTTCCCTAGTGTATATGTTGAGGTTACTTTGATGTAACTAAGACTGTGTTTGCATTAAAGAACTTGAAATTAGTTGTTCTAGGAGTCCTAAGTGTTTCATACATGTCTTGTCAGGTCAATTGAAGTTCTTGTGACTCGCTGTGTATCAATATGCCAAGTATAAAAGTTTTTAAAATTATTTGTCGAATTTGGAAAATTAAAATGTAAAACTTTTTGCTTATCTTCACTACATACAGATTGCATAATTTCTAATAAAGTTTTAGACCTTCAATTATCATTTGTAAATGGCACATCACAAGTATGCAAATGCATTTCTAAATATTTCAGTGAGATAGATTAGAGAAAAACGTCAAAGTGCTGACAACATTGAACTAAACAAAAAAACTTGCATTTTTTAAGACTACGTTTCAGAAGGAATTAAAAGTAACATGATATGGGCTTTAGATATAATCAGGCATTGAAAAAAGTGCTTCTCATTTAATTGATTGCACATTCATGTAAAGTATATTCAAGACAATTACCTTTACCTGATGGAATTTTTTGATACTGTGCTATCAAGAAAGGAAGAAGGAGATCAGGAAGTTGACTAATGCTAACCAGTTGTAATATTACATAGGGTCCAAAATTATGTGATTTATTTTAAGATGTTCAAAAATGTATTTAAACATATTTAAAGATGTCTAATATTCTTTCCATGTGTTTTTATTAGTAAGCAACCATATAAAAACAGTGTACACACTCATGAAATAATGCTTTACGTATCCAAAGGGAAGTCTATTAAACAATGTTAGGTATTGTATGGCTATAAAATTTAGCTCAACAAACACACTTTGTAGCGGAGATTGAAGATGCATAAAACATTTCATGAAAGAAACTGACAAGCTATACTTAATTATTTGATAGCAGATATATGAAATATAAGTATACTAGATCAGTATAAATAAAAAAAAATTCCAAAAAGTTTGGATTATTTTAATGCCCAATTATTTTAAAAATATGTGTAGCTGATTTACTGTTAGGGTGGTTTGAGTAGTCAACTTGCCGCAATGCTTAATGCAAATATAAGATAATGACAATAATAATATCATATATAAGCATATATGTATATATGTTCTAAATGAAATTTTGTGTTTGATTGGGATTGAATTCTTCTAAAATTTTAGAAAAATACATGTTTGCAAAATTTACCCTCCCGGTCTCCACCTCATCTTCTGATCAATCTGGTCTAGCCTGTGGGCTTTTCTGTAGTTGCCTACCATCTTTATTTATTTGCAAGCAATTTCTCTGCGTTGCTTTCTGCATTCCAGCATCAGTTGTAGCCGTAATTAGTCAGTTGCGTATGCTTGCTGTGTGTTTGACTTCTTGATCTTGTTGCTGACCTTAGATTTGTTGTGACTATTCATATGGATTATCCCTTCTACTCTTGATGCAGACTTCACATACATAACCCCAGACTAGACCTCAGACTACCCATTTGTTGTTCTCCCTAGTCTTGATGTCCTGTACTGGCATTGGACCACAGACTGTTACCTGACCATGAGTTTGTCATACCCCACTGTACTATGAGCCCTCCTGGTACCTGACCTTGGACTTACTGACTACCCTGTCTCACAGCCTGGCCTTAAGTAGTGAATACATAAATAAAATCAATAGTGGGCGGTTTGCTCCAGAGCGCCAAGAAGGTAGCCCCAAAGGAAGGGTAAAAGTGCAAAGTCCCCCCGCAGCTCCAGCTGAACACCTCCAATGGAGGATACAGACAGAAAAAAAAATGAAAGCTCAGTCTAGGGAGCGCAGAAAGAAGACTCTGACACCAGGATAGGGTTCAGCCACTTTCATTTTTTTTCTGTCCCCTTAAGTAGCGACTCAGTGTGTTAGGACTGGTGGAACGCACCAAATATAAATAAGAGGCAATATGTGATGCTCGCAGTCCGGCGTCCACCATGCAGAAAAGAGTAGAGGAAAACCGAGTGCACTATCCGGAAATGGTGCCTTAGTAGGGTCCAAAGCCATGTATAGTGAAAGATAAACTTAGGCACTCAACTTAAATGGAGTTTTTTTGTAATTTATTGTAGTCATCAAAATAAACGTTTCACTGCAGACTAGCGGTGGATACCGCGTCGCACTAGCACAAGCCGGCACCGGTCTCTTGATAACTAACTGTGGACACTAGGGTTGAGCGACTTTTACTTTATATAGGATCAAAAGTTGGGTCGCGTGAAATCGGCCAATCTTTAAAACATTCGGGGTCGGCCGAAACACGAAACCTAATGCAGTGCATTGGGTTTCCAATGGTTCCCAGGGTCTGAAGGAGAGGAAAGTCTCCTTCAGGCCCTGGGATCCATATTTAAGTGTAAAATAAAGAATTAAAATAAATTATATTGCTATACTCACCCTCTGACGCGCCCTGGTACTAACCGGCAGTCTTCCTTCCTTAGAATCAGCCCGTGAAGGGCCTTAGATGACGTTGCGGCTTGTGATTGGTCACGCGACCGCGCATGTGACCGCCCGCGCGACCAATCACAAGCCGCGACGTCACCGAAGGTCTTTCAAGCGCTGATTCTTAGGAAGGAAGGCTGCCGGAAAGAAGCAGGGCGCGTCCGAGGGTGAGTATATTCCTATTAGGCGGTCGCGCGACCAATTTTTTATTTTAATTCTTTATTTTACACTTAAATATGGATTCCGATACCGATTTCCGATATTGCAAACATATCAGAACTCGGTATCGGAATTCCGATACCAGATTCAGAAGATCGCCAACCTCATGGCCGACCCCACACAGGGGTCGGGTCGGGTTTCATGAAACCCGACTTTGCCAAAAGTCGGCGACTTCTGAAAATGGCCGACCCATTTCGCTCAACCCTAGTGGACACTATAACCCGGACTTCATTACCTCGAGCAGCTCATACTGCACTAGTGCAGTACATCCCACATCACATCCAAGGGACACTTCTATATCTTCCTTATGGAAATTGTTACTGAAGAAGGCCAAGCATTGAGGTTGAAACGTTTATTTTGATGACTACAATAAATTACAAAAAAACTCCATTTAAGTTGAGTGGCTAAGTTTATCTTTCACCATGCAGAAAAGACACCTCCTGCTTGGTAATGACAGACTATATGGCGGTATTACAAGAAGACACACACGGGTTAGCTACACCTGGTATGATAAAAGCGAACCCTGTTGTGTCACAGGGCCGCGATACCGCACAGAGAGTGCAATCAAAGAGTCACAGAACTTTGCCCCAAGACTCAGAGTAAGAGTCCCTCGAGACCTCTTGTGCTCAACATAGCTACAGTGGTGTAATGAGAAAACTAAACTTAAAAAAAGATTTAGCGCACTGGGTGCACGCAGCGTCGCTCTGGCGGACACCAATAACCGCCGTAACTAGGGACAGGTAAGCACACTGGTTGTGCACGGTGCCGCACTGGCTAACGCTGCTGATAGACGCTATAGATTGTGCCTGGTGCTGGATGGCACTAACTGGCACTTGAAAGCTCCAACATTCGCAAGCATTCATCAACACTAGGGATGGGTATGATTCAGAGCTTTCACCAGAACAGGCATATATCCACACACACACAATAACTGATTTATACTAGCGCATGGCCGTGCGGGCATGCAAACCTTTTATAGCTGTAGCTCTCCAAAACCTTCCTAGTGATCTAATAGGAGGCGCTACAGGACCTGAGAATGTGACCCCCAACCTCCAATGAGAGGTCGACCCGTGGGCATGCTCAGTAGGGGAAAAACAGAACATATTCCCTGGAATTTCTTCTCGCCACTGATCAGTGCTGGCTACAAGGCCTGAGCCTGGCAAGGCAGCAGTAAGCAAGTGCACAGTATCAGCTTGAGCCAAACGCTGGGATCGACGTCTCTGTTGATCAGGTTCCACTGTGGCTGGAGGAGAATGGGAGACAGCAGCGGACATGGTTCGAGATTCCCCCGGTGCAGCGGCAGGAACTTGACACCTAACATTACCTCCTCTCCTAGGTCCCCCCACTTGGGACTCGCAACATTTGAAGCCAGCAATGAGCATAAGAGCCCAAATATGATCAACAGGCTCCTGAGACCTGTCCTCTGGGCCATGACCCTTCCAATCCACCAAATATATTTTTTTGCCACATATGACCTTACACCCCATGATAGCGTTTACCTCGTAATCGTCCGTGGATGAACCCGATGTCCCAGTAGATGACTCAGAAAACCAGGACTTTAGGAGGGAGACATGAAAGTTTTCGGTGATACCCAGGCGTGGAGGAAGGACCAGATGATAGACCACAGGGTTAACCTGTTCCAGAACCTTGAATGGGCCTAAGTAGCAATGCGCAAACTTAGTGGACTCAACTCGCAGCCTGATATTACGGACAGAGAGCCACACTAAGTCGCCAGGAGCAAAGATCTGAGTGGGGCACCGATGTGCATCCGTGGAGACCATCATTCTCTCCTTGGAGGCCAGCATGGCATCCTGTGTGCGGTCCCAAATGTCACATGCCTCCACAGCCTAGTCTGACACCCTGGAGTCGGCGGAAGAAACGGGCATGAGCACCGGAATTCGCGGATGCTGGTCGTAGTTAAGGAGGAATGGGGTCTGCCCAGTGGAGTTGGCTACAGCGTTGTTCACTGCAAACTCCGCCCATGGTAGCAAGGATGCCCAGTCATCCTGCCTGGCTAAAACAAAATATCGCAGGTATGTGACCAGGGTCTGGTTGGCCCTCTCTACCAACCCATTCGTCTTGGCATGGTATGCTGAAGAGAGATTCAGCTCGATGCTAAGTAGACGACAAAGCTCTCTCCAGAACCGAGATGCAAACTGGGGACCCCAGTCACTGACAATTTTGTCTGGCATACCGTGTAGGCGGAAAACATGTTTGATAAACAACGCTGCCAAAGTCAATATTTCCCTGCATATGTGACCACTGACAGACCAAAATTCTTTGACTTTCATAACTGTTTTACCAAAATTAGCATTTTTTTCCAACATTGTTAATACATTTTTGGGGTGGGGGAATTGGTTTATTATTAGGATGGTTTTTAACCACATGTATGACCCTGTGATCTGCAGAATGAACATTACCCTGTATGTGAAACCCCTTTGCAGTGCAGGTCAATAAGAGCTAAATTGTTTAAAATTGTCAAACCAAAATCCTAGACTTTTAATGACTGCATTTTTCCTTTGGCCCCCTTCACACGTCATGGTGTTTCAGTTAATAGAAAAAACAGTTACGGTGAAATCCGTGCTCGATGTTTACCTTCCATCCGTGTGTACGGTAGTCGGCCCTCATAGCAAGTGAGTAATTCTGCTACATACAGGCGATATGATCATATGTAGCAGAGCTGATGAGTCTCCCATGAAGACTATTGAAGCATGCCAAAAGTAAAAAAAAGTTTTCAAAAATATAAAAAATATAAAATATAAAATTTTAGATCATTCCCCTTTTTTCCCATTCAAAATAAAACAATAAAAAAATCAAACATACACATATTTGGTATCGCCACATTCAGAATCACCCAATCTATCAATAAAAAAAGGATTAACCTGAAAGCTAAAAGGCGTAGCGAGAAAAAAAGTCAAATCGTCAGAATTACTTTTTTTAATGTATAAGCCTATGGATGCGAGTGAGACAGCGCACACCACTCGGATATCATCCGAGTGATGTGCGTTATAAGCGGACCCCAGCAATGGAGGAGATGGAGAATTCATTTCTCCGCCTCCTCTGCAGCTGTGCTCCGATCCTCCCTGTGCGAGAGAATCGGAGCACAGACGCATGACTATCGGCTCCTGCTCTGCTGCGAGCCGGAGCCGAGTGTCATTAGCATATCACATCCGATGCTCTCGCATCGGATGTAATACGCCAGTGTGACGCCGGCCTTACACAACTTGAAGAGCCACGTTTAATCATACCTGCAGTTCATCCTTTATCAGAAGATATCCTTATCTCTGATACCATAGACTTTTGGCTCAACAGACTGGACAAGTGGAAAGAACTGAAAATGAATCATGTAAGGTTCAGAATTGACTTTCATTCACCTGTGGCTGATGTCAATTATGACTTCGGCCATAAGATCTGCTTGCCTTTCTAATCGTCCATTGTCTGTCTTCTACATCGTTCTGCTGCCACCAATGCCTGTGGCCCACACTTAGATAGGCATCTACTCTATGTCTATCAAGTCATCAGTACTATAGTACTACCTCTGCTAGAGCTGTCATTGCTGGTCCGGCACTGCCACACATCTCTTTGCCTGCCCCATCTTAATTCTCTACCAGGCAGTTTTGGCTGCAATCACTGCACAACAACAACAGACACACATCTCCTGGCTGCCCACTATGTTTCATAGTGAGCTATGCTGCTGCGTAGCCACTGTTAGACCTAGATTGCCAAGTATTTCGTTGCCTGCCTCATCCTGACTCTGTCTCTTAAAGGGTTTTCGGGTGTTTGATTCACTCTTTCCTTACCCGCTGGCTGCATGCTGGCTGCAATATTGGATTGAAGTTCACTCTCTGTCCTCCATAGTACATGCCTGCACAAGGCAATTGTTCCCTCCAAATTCAGGTGACAGAGTCCCTTTAATGCTCCTGCCACAACCAGTGCAAGGCCATCCTAGATACATATCTCCAGGCTGCCCACTGTGTTTTATACTGCTAGAGATTACTACTTTTGCTGAGAAAAGTACATGTTTTTGTACTAGAAGCCATAACTTGTTTATGTTCAAAATAATGCAATTGTTTTGTCTTCAGAAAAAAGGGGAGAAAAAACTGGAGTAAGATTTAAGGCAGAGCGCACACAGAGGCATACGCCACTGCACACTTCACCTTATTCATAAGTTTCAGGTCCAATGCGCTTTCCTCAAGCATTTAACCAATACAGTACTTGTGAAATCAAGGCAAAATGGAAAAAAAGAAAAAAAAGAAAGTAAAAAAGAGAACAACAATGTGGCGCTAATCCCTATTCACGGACAAGCCGTGAGACAAGGTAGTCAAACTTTCCTGGGTCAGATACCAAGAGATCAAGTCGTAAACAAAAAGGGAAAGACAGATGTGTACTCAGATCTGGGTCTGAGGTCAGAGTACCAGGAAGATAGCCGATCAGAGCAAATGTGCTAGGGAAACGAATGGACAGAACGAGCTTTAAAGTCATACAGCAATAGATGAACAAACATGCACCACAAAGCAAATGCTACGAAAGGCAGAGATCTGGGATTGACAGCTTAGCTAAGTAGCTGGGTAATCACTAGAGATGAGCAAAGCTTTCAAGGTTGAGTTTGGCTCAGATTGGCAAGCATCCTGATGCTTGTCAAACAGTTCATAGAACATATCCGAACCCAATTGAATTCAATGCGAGGCAAAACCAAACGCATAGACAACACCTTTGGGGGGGGGGACAAAAAGCTGCTAAAATAGCCCAAATTGGGGGCAGACACCAAGGAAAAGTGGCATCAATTGACCTTGAGTACAAATAGTATAATTGCACAGCATGGATGCATGTGACAGGGCATGGACCAGCATTTTTAGCTTAAACATTGATCAGTAACAGGTGGATGAGTGACAGCTGTATGTCTGGTGCTCTGAGAGCTCTGCCAAATTCAATCTCGAAGTCCAAACATTTTGTTTTTAAAAATTAGGGGCAGACACCTGAAAAAGTGGCCTCAATTGGCCCACATTAGAAATTTTATAATTGTACATCAGAAGTCAGACATGGAAAATTTATGAGCCAGAATCTGGGCCAGCATTTACAGCTTTGAATTTAAGTTCAAATTAAGAGGCAGGTGAGAGAACAGTGTAGACCTACTGTGCTAGGAGCCCTGATGCCTCATGCAATAGCTTAAACTGCTTTTCTGTTCAGCCACACTGAGGTGCCACAAACAACAATTTCATAGACTACTATTGATAGAAAAAAAATAAGGATAGTAACTCAGGTAGTTGACTGATCAATTCACCCACAGAATAAATGTGATAAAGACACAGCAGCAGTCAGCCATGGGCCATGCATGATGTATCAGAGTCTGAGCCAGCATATAGAGCTTTGAATTTAATTTATATTAAAACAAGATGGGTGAGGGAATGGTGTAAGCCTGCTGTGCAGGGAGCCATGATACCTTATGCCACAGCTCAAATTGCTTTTTTGCTCAGCCACACTCAGGTGGCATAAATATCAGCTTTAGAGTTGAGCGACTTTTATTTTTTTCGGATCGAGTCTGGTTTCGCGAAACCCGACTTTGTCAAAAGTTGGGTCGGGTGAAATCGGCCGATTATTGCGAAAAGTCGGGGGCCGACTGAAACAAGGTCGGCAGTGAGTGGAGGACAGGAAAACACCTACAGTGCCCATTTTAATGCCAAAAATATAAATTCTTATTACTTAAGCTTGTCAATCTTAATTTACTTTATAATAATAGCTAGGCATTGAAAACTGGGGGTCATTTGGCGAAAGTTGTGGGGTGTGGGGCTGACTCAAGATTTTCATGGGCCCAGGAAACTGGGAATACGTCACGGCGGTGGAGCAGGGAGAGGTAAGTATTTCAACTTTGCAAGTGCTGTGATCCTGAGCAAGCAGGGGGTGCCCACTCATTGGCATTGGCACAAGGCCCCTCATAGTATGGCGGTATGTTTGACGGCGGGTGGCGCATCCCACTGGCAGAGACACTTTCTATGAGGGGCCTTGTGCCAGTGACGTCGCCAATGAGTATGCCCCCCCACCTGATGAAGGAACCTGCACTTTCATCTGCACCTTCCTCTTTGCCCTGGTGTAAGATGGTATAGTATGCGGGAAGGGGAACCTGTCTTTCAGCAGGGTCAGATTCTGGCTGTGTAGAGTGCAAGGGGAATTTAGTGGTCTGGGTCAATGTACCAGCAGCCTCATCTAGCAGTGGCTGGGCAATGGGCAGGATGAGGAGGAAACACAGATATAGGCCCAAATAATAAAGTAGGCTAAATGCAGTTCAAAATTGGTAACAGGACTAAACGGGCGTCATTGCTTTGTTCAGTGGAGGACAACTGTAATGAGTGGCAGACACAGTTAGTAGGCCCAAATACTAAAGTAGGCTAAATGCAGCTCAAAATTGGTAACAGGACTAAACAGGTGGCTCTTCTGCTGAGTAGCAGACTGTGGTAGTAGGCGCAAAGTATTAACTGGTCTAAATGGAGGCCAGGACCCCTGTATATTTTAACTATCATCTATCATTTAAACAAATTTGTATTGGCAGTGCCATTGAAGGATTTAACAGCACAGACTACAGAGTGGCGGAGCAGGGAGAGGTAAGTATTGCATGTGGTAGAGCACTGTTCGAGCTGAGGGGGAACACTCTCTCGTGGGTGGCAGTACTAGCACAGGGCCCCTCATATTACAATGGTGTGTATGACATTGGTTGTGCACCACCACCATCAGATACACTTCATTGTACTATGTGGGACCCTGTGCCAGTGCCGTCCAGGCAAACGGCACTCGCACGGGTGCTTGCGCCAGGTGGTGACCACGGCCCTGTGGGGGGAGTCAGCCCATTTAGGGAGGTATAAATATGGCCTATGATGGACATTCAGCAGCTGCAAATGGAGGAATTAAAGAAGTCAGTAAGAGGAGGCCAAAAGCAAGACATTTTTCCAGCAAGCTACGTGTCAGCAGGGGAAGGTGGGGCAAAATAATTTGAAATCCATGATAGGTTCATTTTAATGAAGGTTAGATCATCAACATTTCTGGTAGCCAGACATGTCCTTTTTTCGGTCAGTATTGCAGCACTGAAGACTCTTTCTGATAGCACACTAGAAGCAGGGCAAGCGAGCTACTGTAATGCATATTCTGCCAATTCAGGCAAGGTGTCTATTTTAGATGCCCAGTAATCAAAGGGGAATGACCTGTGAGGGAGAACATCGATAAGGGAGGAAAAGTAGTTCGTAACCATACTGGACAAATGCTGTCTCCTGTCACTTTGAATCGATGCAGCAGTACCTGTCGTGTCAGCAGTCATTGCAAAATCACTCCACAAACTGGTCATAAACCCCTCTCTCCAATGCCACTTCGGATTTGTGCACCTCTAACACCTCTGCCATATTGCCCACTACGGCTCGTGTGAGAACCATCACCGCCGCTGTGTGCTGGGAATGCCTGAACCAAACGGTCTACTAGAGTTGCTTGTTTGGTAGCCAATATTTGCTCAAGGTTCTCATGTGGCATGATATTTTGCAATTTTCCTTTATATCGTGGATCCAGGAGGCAGGCCAACCAGTAATCGTCATCGGTCATCATTTTGATAATGCAGGGGTCCCTTTTTAGGATACGCAAGGCATACTCAGCCATGTGGACCAAAGTTCCAGGTGTAAATTCACTGCTT
Source organism: Ranitomeya imitator (assembly GCF_032444005.1). Classification (NCBI taxonomy): domain Eukaryota; kingdom Metazoa; phylum Chordata; class Amphibia; order Anura; family Dendrobatidae; genus Ranitomeya; species Ranitomeya imitator. Next base: position 374,669,014 of record NC_091285.1, read on the forward strand.
GTGCTGGGTTGAGGAGCACTTTCTTGCAAATCAACATCAGTTGTGTCCCGCAAAAACCCTGTACCTGACCTTGCAACGCCACCAGTTTGTATTGCCCCTGAGAAGCATCCTCCTCCTCATAAATATTCATCTCCATCATCCTCCTCCTCCTCTTCGTCTGCCACCACGTCCAGGAGAGGTCCCTGAGCAGACAATGGCTGACTGTCATCAAGGCTTCCCTCGTCCTCGGCTGCAGACGCCAGCTCCTTAATGTGCATCAAACTTTGCATCAGCAGACGCATTAGTGAGATGCTCATGCTTATGATGGCATCGACTGCACTTACCTCTGTGTGCATTCCTCAAAACACTGAAGGACTTGACAGAGATCTTGGAGCTTCGACCACTGCACACCAGACAACTCCATGTCTGCCATCCAAGTGCCTGCCCGTGTATGTGTATCCTCCCACAAATTAATTACAGCACGCCTCTGTTCGCGCAGCCTCTGAACCATGTGCAGTGTGGAGTTCCACCTTGTTGCAATGTCGATTATTAGGCGGTGCTGGGGAAGATTCAGCGATTGCTGATGGTTGAGCATACGGCTGGAGTGTACGGGCGACCGGCGAATGTGCGAGTAAAGTCTTCGCACCTTCAGAAGCAGGGCTGGTAACTCTGGAGAATTTTTGAGGAAGCACTGCACCACCAGGTTCAAGGTGTGAGCCAGGCAAGGTATGTGTTTAAGTTCTGAAAGGGCTATGGCAGCCAGAAAATTCCTTCCGTTATCACTGACTACCTTGCCTGCCTCAAGATGTACACTGCCCAGCCATGACTGAGTTTGTTGCTGCAAGTACTTGGCCAGTACCTCCGCGGTGTGTCTGTTGTTGCCCAAACCCTTCATTTGTAACACAGCCTGCTGACGCTTACCACTAGCTGTTCGATAATGGGACACCTCGTGTGCAACACTGGCAGCTGCAGATGGAGTGGTCGTGCAACTGTGCTCTGTGGACGAGCTTTCGCTTCTGGAGGAGGAGGAGGAGGAGGAGTGGCGAACACCTACAGCCAACTGATTCCTAAACCATGGGCTAGGCAGAACTGTCCCACTATGGCTGTCCCCTGTGGACCGTGCATCCACCACATTAACCCAGTGCGCCGTGATGGACACGTAACGTCCCTGGCCATGCCTACAGGTCCATGCATCTGTTGTGAGGTGCACCTTTCCACTGACTGATTGCCTCAGTGCATGGACAATGCGGTCTTTGACATGCTGGTGGAGGGCTGGGATGGCTTTTCTCGCAAAGAAGTGCCGACTGGGTAGGCCTTAGCGTGGTACTGCTTAGGCCATCAGGTCTTTGAAAGCTTCACTTTCAACCAACCGGTAGGGCATCATCTCTAACAAGATTAGTATGGCAATGTGGACATTCAAACCCTGTGTACGTGGATGAGAGGATGAGTACTTTCTTTTCCTAATGAGAGTCTCTTGTAGGGTGAGCTGGACTGGAGAGCTGCATATGGTGGAACTAGCGGTGGTGGTGGTGGACATGGCGGATTGAGAGAGGGTTGGTGATGGTATTCCTGATGTTGGCCTAAATACAATGTTTCCTACAAATAACCTTGTGATCCCTGACTGCTTTGGCCTTGCGACGATACCTCCACATTTGCTGCTGGTGGTGTCCTAACCGGTGGCCTTACAGTGAGGTAAGCAATGTAGCGTTGCTGACTACCTTCATTCTGAGCAGGTGCACCAATGGTATGGGACGTTTGGTAGTTAGTCCAGGCTTGCAAGTACATGCTGGTTAAATGTCTAAGCATGCACATTGTATTGAAATTTTGAAGATTCTTCCCTCTGCTAAAGGGCTTTGAGCATTTCTTATAGATAACTTTTTACTGATCATTCGGATCTTGGTTAAAAAATTGCCACACTACACTGTTCCTACTATGGAATACCTTTTCAGGCATTGCATGCTGTGCTACTTTCACCAGATGGGCACGCTGTCCAAAAACTGTTTTTGTTTTTGACACACATTTTTGGCCTGATACGGGCCTGCCAGATGACAGCTGTTGCGATGTAGATGGCTGCTGCAGATCATCCTCCTCCGCTTCTGAGCTACTAGAAGTGGCACCTGTTGTGAATTCTGTTTTCGAGCTCCCTCCTGTGGTCATGAATGGTACTTTGGCGAGTTCTGTCCATGGACTCCCTCTTTTGGCTGTGAGTGGAGCTGCTGCTTCTGAAGTTCCTTCCACAGGTGACGTAGTTTATGCGTTGGCTGGCTGTTCTATTTAACTCCACTCAGATCGTTGCTCCATGCCAGCTGTCAATGTTCTTGTACTGGTTCAGTTTGCTCCTGGATCTTTCTGGTGACCTGTCTACTCCAGCAGAAGCTAAGTCCCTGCTAGTTATTTATTTGTTCATTGTTTCCTTGTCCAGTTGGCTATCATGATTTTGTCTTGCTAGCTGGAAGCTCTGGGATGCAGAGTGGCACCTCCGCACCGTGAGTCGGTGCGGAGGTCTTTTTGCACACTCTGCGTGGTCTTTTGTAGTTTTTTGTGCTGACCGCAAAGATACCTTTCCTATCCTCAGTCTGTTTAGTAAGTCTGGCATCCCTTTGCTGAAGCCTTTTTCATTTCTGTGTTTTTGACTTCATCTTAACTCACAGTCAATATATGTGGGGGGCTGCCTTTTCCTTTGGGGAATTTCTCTGAGGCAAGGTAGGCTTTATTTTCTATCTTTAGGGCTAGTTAGCTCTTAGGCTTTGAAGAGGCATCTAGGTCGTGTTAGGTACGCTCCACGGCTATTTCTAGTTGTGTGATAGGATTAGGGGTTGCGGTCAGCAGAGTTCCCACTTCCCAGAGCTTGTCCTGTGTGAGTTTAACCAGGTCCATAACAGGCACCCTCTTCCCCAATGGCTGCCAATCTGGGTCAACAACTCGGTAACCTGTAGTGTTGCCTGACACATCCTTCATTTTTGGTTTGGGTGAAGGACACAAGGAAACGTCTTGTTCCTGACCGGGAGCAGCAACTGATGACTCGCATCTTTTATAATTGGAATTTTCTGAAGAGGAGGCGAAAGAGCTAGAGGCTGAATCAGCAAGGAAAGCCAAAACTTTTTCCTGCTGTTCCAGCTTTAAAAGCTGTTTTCCTACTCCCAGATAAGGGAACCTTCGAGGCCTTGTGTAGCCAGACGATGACACTGGCTCAACGCCTCCAGCCTTAGGTGCTATTGTGCTTTTGCCACTACCACCAGATGCACCACCACCACCATCAGTACCAGCTGGCAACCACCACACACGGGCACTTACACCAGACTTCCTAATTTTTTGGAAAATCTAACCAAAATACCAACCATTATATGGTACTGTAAAACAAGGTAGAAGGTGTATATAAACTTTTTGACAATTTAAATCTCCCTTTTTTGGGGGGGAGACTGAACCAAAACTCAGGCCCAGGTTATAAAACAACACAATGTAAGTGGCAGAAAGTGGCTGGCTGATATACGACAAACTAACAGGTCGGAAGTATATCCACTTTGTGATAATTTGAATCTCACTTTTTTTTGGGAGACTGAACAAAAACTCAGGCCCTGTGCATAAAACAACACAATGTAAGTGGCAGATAGTGGCTGGCTGGCATACGACAAACTAACAGGACTGCAGTATATTCACTTTGTGAGAATATGAATCTCACTTTTTTGGGGGGAGACTGAACCAAACTCAGGCCCAGTGTATATAAAAATGCAATATAAGTGGCAGAAAGTGGCTGGCTGGCATACAACAAACTAACAGGACTGCAGTATATCCACTTTGTGAGAATTTGATTATCACTTTTTTGGGGGAGACTGAACCAAAACTCAGGCCCAGCGTATATAACAACGCAATCTAAGTGGCAGAAAGCGGCTGGTTGACATAAGACAAACTAACAGGACTGCAATATATCCACTTTGTGAGAATTTGAATCTCACTTTTTTGGGGGGAGACTAAACCAAAACTCAGGCCCAGTGAATATAATAACGCAATCTAAGTGGCAGAAAGTGGCTGGCTAACATACAACAATCTAACAGGACTGCAGTATATCCACTTTGTGAGAATATGGATCTCACTTTTTTGGGGGGAGACTGAACCAAAACTCAGGCCCAGTGTATATAACAACGCAATCTAAGTGGCAGAAAGTGGCTGGCTGACATACGACAAACTAACAGGACTGCAGTATATCCACTTTGTGAGAATATGGATCTCACTTTTTTGGGGGGAGACTGAACCAAAACTCAGGCCCAGTGTATATAACAACGCAATCTAAGTGGCAGAAAGTGGCTGGCTGACATACGACAAACTAACAGGACTGCAGTATATCCACTTTGTGAGAATTTGAATCTCATTTTTTTGGGGGGGGCCTGAACCAAAATTCCGGCCCAGTGTATACAACAATGCAAACAAGGTGGCAGAAAGTGGCTGGCTGACATGCGACAAACTAACAGGACTGCAGTATATCCACTTTGTGAGAATATGAATCTCACTTTTTTAGGGGGAGACTGAACCAAAACTCAGGCCCAGTGTATATAACAACGCAATCTAAGTGGCAGAAAGTGGCTGGCTGATATACCACAAACTAACAGGACTGCAGTATATCCACTTTGTGAGAATTTGAATCTCACTTTTTTGGGGGGAGACTGAACCAAAACTCATTTCAAAAACCTGACCTGCACATCCAAACATAGACTGAGTGTGAACAGGTGCTGAACCCAGAGTCGCCAACTCGTATATAGTTAAATAAATAGGGCAGCACACTGCAGCGCCAAAACATGTAAACTTGAAAAAACGAAATTTAAACTGCATTACTGCACTAGAAATATGAAAAATGAAAGCTTTTAGCGCACAAAAATGTCCAATTTTATGTGTACCTCGTAGCCACGTTAAGGCATCTCTCTTATACGAGGTCCTAAGTTTGACCTACCTCACTGAGAATAAACGTCTCCATCTGAATGGGTACATGCAAAAACCTCTTCTTGGACTCAAATTCTCTCTCTATGTGGAGGGGTATTGGACCTACTATAATTAAAACACCTGAAGCTAGGAGGCGGGGAGTGCACGATCAGAAGGCTAGAGAATACATTTCAAAAACCTGACCTGCACATCCAAACATAGACTGAGTGTGAACAGGTGCTGAACCCAGAGTCGCCAACTCGTATATAGTTAAATAAATAGGGCAGCATACTGCAGCGCCAAAACATGTAAACTTGAAAAAACGAAATTTAAACTGCATTACTGCACTAGAAATATGAAAAATGAGAGCTTTTAGCGCACAAAAATGGCCAATTTTATGTGTACCTCATAGCCACGTTAAGGCATCTCTCTTATACGAGGTCCTAAGTTTGACCTACCTCACTGAGAATAAACGTCTCCATCTGAATGGGTACATGCAAAAACGTCTTCTTGGACTCAAATTCTCTCTCTATGTGGAGGGGTATTGGACCTACTATAATTAAAACACCTGAAGCTAGGAGGCGGGGAGTGCACGATCAGAAGGCTAGAGAATACATTTCAAAAACCTGACCTGCACATCCAAACATAGACTGAGTGTGAACAGGTGCTGAACCCAGAGTCGCCAACTCGTATATAGTTAAATAAATAGGGCAGCACACTGCAGCGCCAAAACATGTAAACTTGAAAAAATGAAATTTAAACTGCATTACTGCACTAGAAATATGAAAAATGAGAGCTTTTAGTGCACAAAAATGGCCAATTTTATGTGTACCTCGTAGCCACGTTAAGGCATCTCTCTTATACGAGGTCCTAAGTTTGACCTACCTCACTGAGAATAAACGTCTCCATCTGAATGGGTACATGCAAAAACCTCTTCTTGGACTCAAATTCTCTCTCTATGTGGAGGGGTATTGGACCTACTATAATTAAAACACCTGAAGCTAGGAGGCGGGGAGTGCACGATCAGAAGGCTAGAGAATACATTTCAAAAACCTGACCTGCACATCCAAACATAGACTGAGTGTGAACAGGTGCTGAACCCAGAGTCGCCAACTCGTATATAGTTAAATAAATAGGGCAGCACACCCTATGTGAGAGAGATGCCTTAACGTGGCTACGAGGTACACATAAAATTGGCCATTTTTGTGCGCTAAAAGCTCTCATTTTTCATATTTCTAGTGCAGTAATGCAGTTTAAATTTCGTTTTTTCAAGTTTACATGTTTTGGCGCTGCAGTGTGCTGCCCTATTTATTTAACTATATACGAGTTGGCGACTCTGGGTTCAGCACCTGTTCACACTCAGTCTATGTTTGGATGTGCAGGTCAGGTTTTTGAAATGTATTCTCTAGCCTTCTGATCGTGCACTCCCCGCCTCCTAGCTTCAGGTGTTTTAATTATAGTAGGTCCAATACCCCTCCACATAGAGAGAGAATTTGAGTCCAAGAAGAGGTTTTTGCATGTACCCATTCAGATGGAGACGTTTATTCTCAGTGAGGTAGGTCAAACTTAGGACCTCGTATAAGAGAGATGCCTTAACGTGGCTACGAGGTGCACATAAAATTGGCCATTTTTGTGCGCTAAAAGCTCTCATTTTTCATATTTCTAGTGCAGTAATGCAGTTTAAATTTCGTTTTTTCAAGTTTACATGTTTTGGCGCTGCAGTGTGCTGCCCTATTTATTTAACTATATACGAGTTGGCGACTCTGGGTTCAGCACCTGTTCACACTCAGTCTATGTTTGTATGTGCAGGTCAGGTTTTTGAAATGTATTCTCTAGCCTTCTGATCGTGCACTCCCCGCCTCCTAGCTTCAGGTGCTTTAATTATAGTAGGTCCAATACCCCTCCACATAGAGAGAGAATTTGAGTCCAAGAAGAGGTTTTTGCATGTACCCATTCAGATGGAGACGTTTATTCTCAGTGAGGTAGGTCAAACTTAGGACCTCGTATAAGAGAGATGCCTTAACGTGGCTACGAGGTACACATAAAATTGGCCATTTTTGTGCGCTAAAAGCTCTCATTTTTCATATTTCTAGTGCAGTAATGCAGTTTAAATTTCGTTTTTTCAAGTTTACATGTTTTGAGGCTGCAGTGTGCTGCCCTATTTATTTAACTATATACGAGTTGGCGACTCTGGGTTCAGCACCTGTTCACACTCAGTGTATGTTTGGATGTGCAGGTCAGGTTTTTGAAATGTATTCTCTAGCCTTCTGATCGTGCACTCCCCGCCTCCTAGCTTCAGGTGTTTTAATTATAGTAGGTCCAATACCCCTCCACATAGAGAGAGAATTTGAGTCCAAGAAGAGGTTTTTGCATGTACCCATTCAGATGGAGACGTTTATTCTCAGTGAGGTAGGTCAAACTTAGGACCTCGTAAAAGAGAGATGCCTTAACGTGGCTACGAGGTACACATAAAATTGGCCATTTTTGTGCGCTAAAAGCTCTCATTTTTCATATTTCTAGTGCAGTAATGCAGTTTAAATTTCGTTTTTTTAAGTTTACATGTTTTGGCGCTGCACTGTGCTGCCCTATTTATTTAACTATATACGAGTTGGCGACTCTGGGTTCAGCACCTGTTCACACTCAGTCTATGTTTGGATGTGCAGGTCAGGTTTTTGAAATGTATTCTCTAGCCTTCTGATTGTGCACTCCCCGCCTCCTAGCTTCAGGTGTTTTAATTATAGTAGGTCCAATACCCCTCCACATAGAGAGAGAATTTGAGTCCAAGAAGAGGTTTTTGCATGTACCCATTCAGATGGAGACGTTTATTCTCAGTGAGGTAGGTCAAACTTAGGACCTCGAATAAGAGAGATGCCTTAATGTGGCTACGAGGTACACATAAAATTGGCCATTTTTGTGCGCTAAAAGCTCTCATTTTTCATATTTCTAGTGCAGTAATGCAGTTTAAATTTCGTTTTTTCAAGTTTACATGTTTTGGCGCTGCAGTGTGCTGCCCTATTTATTTAACTATATACGAGTTGGCGACTCTGGGTTCAGCACCTGTTCACACTCAGTCTATGTTTGGATGTGCAGGTCAGGTTTTTGAAATGTATTCTCTAGCCTTCTGATCGTGCACTCCCCGCCTCCTAGCTTCAGGTGTTTTAATTATAGTAGGTCCAATACCCCTCCACATAGAGAGAGAATTTGAGTCCAAGAAGAGGTTTTTGCATGTACCCATTCAGATGGAGACGTTTATTCTCAGTGAGGTAGGTCAAACTTAGGACCTCGTAAAAGAGAGATGCCTTAACGTGGCTACGAGGTACACATAAAATTGGCCATTTTTGTGCGCTAAAAGCTCTCATTTTTCATATTTCTAGTGCAGTAATGCAGTTTAAATTTCGTTTTTTCAAGTTTACATGTTTTGGCGCTGCAGCGTGCTGCCCTATTTATTTAACTATATACGAGTTGGCGACTCTGGGTTCAGCACCTGTTCACACTCAGTCTATGTTTGGATGTGCAGGTCAGGTTTTTGAAATGTATTCTCTAGCCTTCTGATCGTGCACTCCCCGCCTCCTAGCTTCAGGTGTTTTAATTATAGTAGGTCCAATACCCCTCCACATAGAGAGAGAATTTGAGTCCAAGAAGAGGTTTTTGCATGTACCCATTCAGATGGAGACGTTTATTCTCAGTGAGGTAGGTCAAACTTAGGACCTCGTATAAGAGAGATGCCTTAACGTGGCTACGAGGTACACATAAAATTGGCCATTTTTGTGCGCTAAAAGCTCTCATTTTTCATATTTCTAGTGCAGTAATGCAGTTTAAATTTCGTTTTTTCAAGTTTACATGTTTTGGCGCTGCAGTGTGCTGCCCTATTTATTTAACTATATACGAGTTGGCGACTCTGGGTTCAGCACCTGTTCACACTCAGTGTATGTTTGGATGTGCAGGTCAGGTTTTTGAAATGTATTCTCTAGCCTTCTGATCGTGCACTCCCCGCCTCCTAGCTTCAGGTGTTTTAATTATAGTAGGTCCAATACCCCTCCACATAGAGAGAATTTGAGTCCAAGAAGAGGTTTTTGCATGTACCCATTCAGATGGAGACGTTTATTCTCAGTGAGGTAGGTCAAACTTAGGACCTCGTATAAGAGAGATGCCTTAACGTGGCTACGAGGTACACATAAAATTGGCCATTTTTGTGCGCTAAAAGCTCTCATTTTTCATATTTCTAGTGCAGTAATGCAGTTTAAATTTCGTTTTTTCAAGTTTACATGTTTTGGCGCTGCAGTGTGCTGCCCTATTTATTTAACTATATACGAGTTGGCGACTCTGGGTTCAGCACCTGTTCACACTCAGTCTATGTTTGGATGTGCAGGTCAGGTTTTTGAAATGTATTCTCTAGCCTTCTGATCGTGCACTCCCCGCCTCCTAGCTTCAGGTGTTTTAATTATAGTAGGTCCAATACCCCTCCACATAGAGAGAGAATTTGAGTCCAAGAAGAGGTTTTTGCATGTACCCATTCAGATGGAGACGTTTATTCTCAGTGAGGTAGGTCAAACTTAGGACCTCGTATAAGAGAGATGCCTTAACGTGGCTACGAGGTACACATAAAATTGGCCATTTTTGTGCGCTAAAAGCTCTCATTTTTCATATTTCTAGTGCAGTAATGCAGTTTAAATTTTGTTTTTTCAAGTTTACATGTTTTGGCGCTGCAGTGTGCTGCCCTATTTATTGAACCAAAACTCAGGCCCAGTGTATATAAAAATGCAATCTAAGTGGCAGAAAGTGGCTGGCTGGCTGACATGCGACAAACTAACAGGACTGCAGTATATCCACTTTGTGAGAATTTGAATCTCATTTTTTTGGGGGGGGCCTGAACCAAAATTCCGGCCCAGTGTATACAACAACGCAAACAAGGTGGCAGAAAGTGGCTGGCTGACATGCGACAAACTAACAGGACTGCAGTATATCCACTTTGTGAGAATTTGAATCTCACTTTTTTGGGGGGAGACTGAACCAAAACTTAGGCCCAGTGTATACAACAATGCAATCTAAGTGGCAGAAAGTGGCTGGCTGATATAGGACAAACTAACAGGACTGCAGTATATCCGCTTTGTGTGAATTTGAATCTCACTTTTTTGGGGGAAGACTGAACAAAACTCAGGCCCAGTGTATATAACAATGCAATCTAAGTGGCAGAAAGTGGCTGGCTGGCTGACATACGACAAACTAACAGGACTGCAGTATATCCACTTTGTGAGAATTTGAATCCATCTTTTTTAGGGGGAGACTGAACCAAAACTCAGGCCCAGTGTATATAACAACGCAATCTAAGTGGCAGAAAGTGGCTGGAAGTTATATGAAAAAATACAAGGACTGTAGTACAATTTCAATCTCCCTACAATGATCTCAGGAAAAGTGTGGCAGCAATAAAATGGACTGCTGCACACAAATGTGGACAAATAAACAAGATAACTGTGCAGAAAGGAGCAACAGGATTTTTGCTTTTAAAAAAGCAGTTGGTTTGCACAGCAGTGTGCAAACAGCAATGCAGCTATCAGGGAGCCTTATATTGCCTAATAAGCTACAGAGCTGATGCACAAAAATATAAACTCCACTGTCCCTGCAAAAAAAGGTGGTGTTGGACAGTGGAAATCGCTACAGCACAAGCAGTTTGGGGGTTAATCTTCCATCCCTAACAATATCCCTTCTTCTGATGAAGCTGTAGCAACCTCTCCCTATGCTAAGATCGGCAGAAGTAAGATGGTGGCCGGCGTGCACGCCCCTTTATAGCCCCTGTGACGCCACAGAAAGCAAGCCAATCACTGCAATGCCCTTCTCTAAGATGGTGGGGACCGAGACCTATGTCATCACGCTGCCCATACTCTGCATCCTCCTTCATTGGCTGAAAAATGGTGCTGAAAGCATCATACGAAATGCGACTTTTGCGCGCAGATCGCAGACCTAACGGCCGATCCCACACTAGGATCGGGTCAGGTTTCAGGAAACCCGACTTTGCCGAAAGTCGTCGATTTTTGAATTTGTCCGATCCGTTATGCTCAACCCTAGTCACAAGCCATCAAACAAAGAAGAACTGCTTAAAGTTTTGCGCCAGGAGCTGTGTGAAAGACTGGAGGAAAGCATGCCAAGACGCATGAAAGCTGTGATTGTTGTTTCTAAATGATTATGAACTTGTTTTCCTTGTATTATTTGAGGTCTGAAAGCACTGTTTGTTTTTTTTTTTTTATTTTGACCATTTTTCTTAGGGCTCCTTCTCATTTGCCTAAAATATGGCTGAGTCTCGCAGGTTAAAACCCGGCTCTGCCACCAGCACTCCAGAGCGGAGCGTGCGGCCACACAGCAATACATGGAGCTGCACACTCCGCTCTGGAGTGCCGGCGGCAGAGCCGGGTTTTAACCTGCGAGACTCGGCCGTATTTTACGCAAGTGAGAAGGAGCCCTAAGTCAGAAAAAAAGATTATTGCTTGGAAAATCAGAGTCAGAAGTTTATAGACTAAAAGAACAATTTACATTTTACTCCAAAATATACCTATAAAGAGAAAAATCAGACAAACTGAACATTTTGTAGTGATTTCTTAATTTCTTGCAGAGCTGTACAGTAGATACTAGACAAAAAGATAAATAGATGGATACATAGATAGATAGATTGATAGATAGACAGACAGACATCTATCTGTCTTTAATCATTAGTCATTATATATTTGTGTTGTGTCACATCCCAGTGGCCACAGCAATGTTTTTACATGTTGAGTAGATAATTCATCATTCTTCATAAATGGTCAACTGATTACTTGTGAAACCAAAACAGTGGGTGAAAACCTGGAGTTAGTCATGCATCAGAAAGATTCGAGTGTCATTCTGTTACCTTTAGAAAGGATGCGGTTTAACAGACCATGACTATTTCAACATCACCTGTGTGAATTGTAGTTTTATAGCTGTGCAAAAGAAAATGTTTTACTGTAGAACATAAAGCTTCATTTTACAATAGCTTAATTCCAGTTCACTGCAAGCAATATATTTAAAATGTGCAGAAGCATATCTTGAAACTCCTGGGTCCCAGAATAAAATCTAATCCAGAGAGTTTTGCCTACATGTACTATTAACCAAACTGGTGTCTCTTTATGTTGCAAATGGACCTTTAGTCCATTTGTTTAAAAAAGACTGATGTGATTACTACTTCTTCATTACCTTATTGCTATTATCTCAAAATATATGTCACAGTGAATATTTAATAGTATTATTTTTATATTCAAAGAAGTTTTTAAGGGCAGATCAATCTCCTAAAGAAAGGATATCTCCATGTAGAGCAGCTTGCCATAAGAATCATCATAACTTCTTTGGTCAATTCTATGGTATAAATGTCCAGAATAATGACTTTCAGTCCTTAACCCCTTCATGACCTTGGGATTTTTCGTTTTTCCGTGTTCGTTTTTCACTCCTCTCCTTCCCAGAGCCATAACTTTTTTATTTTTCCGTCAATTTGGCCATGTGAGGGCTTATTTTTTGCGGGACGAGTTGTACCTTTGAACGACATCATTGGTTTTAGCATGCCTTGTACTAGAAAATGGGAAAAATATTTCAAGTGCGGTGAAATTGCAAAAAAGTGCAATTCCACACTTGTTTTTTGTTTGGCTTTTTTGCTAGGTTCACTAAATGCTAAACCTGACCTGCCATTGATTCTCCAGGTCAGTGCGAGTTCATAGACACCTAACATGACTAGGTTATTTTTTACCTAAGTGGTGAAAATAAATTCCAAACTGTGCTAAAAAAAAATAATTGCGCCATTTTCCGATACCCGTAGCGTCTCCATTTTTGATGATCTGGGGTCGGTTGAGGGCTTATTTTTTGCATGCCGAGATGACGTTTTTAATGATAGCATATTGGTGCAGATACGTTCTTTTGATTGCCCGTTATTGCATTTTAATGCAATGTCGCGGTGACCAAAAAAACGTAATTCTGGCGTTTCAAATTTTATTCTCGCTATGCTGTTTAGCAATCAGTTTAATGCTTATTTTAGTTGATAGATTGGGCGATTCTGAGCGCGGCGATACCAAATATGCGTAAATTTAATATTTTTTCTTTTATTGTTTTTTTTTTATTGGGGCGAAAGGGGGGTGATTTAAACTTTTATATTTTTTTATTTTTTTCACATTTTTTTAACTTTTTTTTTTAACTTTTGCCATGCTTCAATAGCCTCCATGGGAGACTAGAAGCAGGCACAGCACGACCGCCTCTGTTACATAGCAGCGATCTGCTGTTCGCTGCTATGTAGCTGAAAATCAGGTGTGCTGTGAGCGCCGACCACAGGGTGGCGCTCACAGCTGCCGGCGATCAGTAACCATAGAGGTCTCAAGGACCTCTATGGTTGCAATTCTGAAGCATCGCCGACCCCCGATCATGTGACGGGGGTCGGCGATGACGTCATTTCCGGCCGCCCGGCCGGAAGCGGTAGTTAGGTGCCGCTGTCTGCGTTTAACAGCGACATTTAACTAGTTAATAGGCGCGGGCAGATCGCGATTCTGCTCACGCCTATTACGGGCACATGTCAGCTGTTCAAAACAGCTGACATGTCCCGGCTTTGATGCGGGCTCACCGCCGGAGCCCGCATCAAAGCGGGGCTTCTGACCTTGGACGTACTATCCCGTCCGAGGTCAGAAAGGGGTTAAAGATCAAACCTGAACATTCCTTTCTGAAAAAACAATCTTTTTTTTCATTTTTGCCATTCTACATTTTAACAGTCTGGAACTTTTTTTATCCATTAGTATACTTTTATATGGCTTTATTTTTATGCGGAACAATTGTATTATCTTTGTGCAATGTTGTGTGTTCATGTAAATAATTGTTATTCTCAATTTATTTATTTATATCATTTAATTTTTATATTTATATTATAAAATATAATTTTTGCATTTGTTGCAATGGTTTATTTTCAAATTGCTCATATTTTACGTTAAATAATTATTTTTTCAGGTTATTATAGTCATGTAGAAGCCTAATATATTTATAGTTTTTTGTTAGATAATTATTATAATTATTTATTATAGCGCCATTTATTCCATGGCGCTTTACATGTGAGGAAGGGTATACGTAAAAAAAAACAAGTACAATAATCTTAAACAATACAAGTCACAACTGGTATAGTAGGAGAGAGGACCCTGCCCACGAGGGCTCAATCTACAAGGGATGGATGAGGATACAATAGGTGAGGATAGAGCTAGTCGTGCAGTGGTTTGGTTGATCATTGGTTACTGCAGGTTGTAGGCTTGTTGGAAGAGGTGGGTCTTCAGGTTCTTTCTGATGGTTTCGATGGTAGGCAAGAATCTGATATGTTGTGGTAGAGAGATCAATAGTAGGGGTGATGCGCAAGAGAAATCTTGTATGCAATTGTGGGAAGAGGAGATAAGAGGGGAGTAGAGAAGGAGATCTTGTTGAGATCGGAGGGTGGGTGCAGGTAAGTACCGGGAGATGAGGTCACAGATGAATGGAGGAGACAGGTAGTGGATGGCTTTGTATGTCATGGTTAGGGTTTAGTACTGGAGTCTCTGGGCAATGGAGAGTCAGTGAAGGGATTGACAGAGGGGAGAGGCCGGGGAATAGCAGGGGGACAGGTGAATTAGTCTGGCAGCAGAGTTTAGAATAGATTGGAGGGGTACAAGAGTGTTCAAGGGGAGGCCACAGAACAGGAGGTTGCAGTAGTCAATGCTGGAGATGATGAGGACATGAACTAGGGTTTTTGCAGATTCTTGGTTTAGGAATGTATGGATCCATGAAATATTTTTGAAGGTGGCAGGTGGTGGAAAGGGCTTGAATATGTGGTTTGATTGAGAGATCAGTGTCAATGATTACCCCGAGGTAGCGAGCTTGTGGGACTGGGGAGAGTGGGCAGCCATTTCTGTAATGGATAGGTTCATTGGGGCGTATGTAAGATGGGGAAAGATGATGAATTTGGTTTTGTCCATGTTAAGTTTTAGAAATCTAGTGGAGAAGAAGGATGAAATAGTGGACAGACATTGAGGAATTCTGGTTAGTACAGTGGTGATATCTGGCCCAGAGATGTAGATCTGTGTGTCATCAGCATAGAGGTGATACTGAAAGCCGTGAGATTCTATGAGCTGTCCCAGGCCAAAAGTGTAAGTGGAGAAGAGCAGGGGCCCTAGGACTGAACCTTGCAGGACTCTGACAGATAGGGGGCGTGGTGACGAGGTGGTGTGTGGTTGGGGGTGCTGAATATCCGGTCTGTTAGGTATGATGAGATCCAGGACAGGGCCAAGTCTATGATGCCAAGGGATGAGAGGGTCTGTAGTAATAGGGAATGGTCCACTGTGTCAAAGGCAGAGGACAGGTCCAGGAGGAGGAGGACAGAGTAGTGTCGCTTTCTCTTGGCGGTTAATAGGTCATTGGTGACCTTAGTTAGGGCAGTTTCAGTGGAGTGGTGTGACCGGAAGCCAGATTGTAAGAGGTCGAAGAGGGAGCAGGAAGAGACATGGGAAGACAGTTCAAGATGGACGTGTTGTTAGAGTATTTTTGAGGCATAGGTGAGAACTGATATAGGGTGATAGCTCTATACAGAGGATGGGTCAAGAGAGGGCTTGTTAAGGATAGGTGTGATTAAGGCATGTTTAAAGGTTGAGTGGAAAACACCAGTTGTTAGTGATAGGTTGAAGAGATGGGTTAGGGTTAGGATGAAGACTATGGCAAGGTTTGGGATGAAGTGGGATGGGATGAGGTCAAGAGCACAGGTGGTGAGATGTGATCTGGAGAGTAGAGTGGAGAGTCGATCTTCTGTAATGGTGGAGAAGTTGGTTTTAGAGGTGGACTGCCTGGGCAGTTGGGAGGAAGGGCTCTGGGGGTTGTCGACCAAAACTGTCTGTGTTGTTATCAGTCTTCTGCTTGAAAATGAGGCAAACTCTTCAGCTGAGATGAGTGGGGAGAGAGGAGGTGCAGGGGGACGGAGGAGAGAATTGAAGTTGTTGAATAACTGTTTAGGGTTATGAGACAGGAAGGATATGAGAGATGAGAAGTAGGTTTGTTTAGCTGTGGCGAGTGTTGCCTTGAAAGTAGAGAGGGACTGTTTGAATGCAATGAAGTACTCGTTGGAGTGGGATCTTTTCCATCTCCGCTCAGCAGTCCTGAAAGCTCGCTTCAGTTCTTTGGTCAGTCTAGTGTGCCAGAGCTGTCTGTTGATTTTGTGAGCTTTGGTATGTGTGAGAGAGGCTACAGATTGCAAAACTACAGCTACTGTGGTGTTATATAGAGCGGCAGCGGCATCCACATAGTGTAAGGAACTTATTTCTGTAAGAGGGAGAAGGGATTCAGAGAGTGAGTGTAGATCGAGGTGTTTAAGATTTCTGCGAGGGTGTGCAAGTTTGTGGGGTGGGGATTGTAGACAAGGAGCAGAGAGGGAAAGGAGTGGAGAGGGAAGATAATCAGAGTAGGTTGTGGTCAGAAAAAGGAAGAGGTGAGTTAGAGAAGTTAGACAGGGAGCGGAGGCGGGTGAAGATGAGGTCCGGTGTGTGGCCATCTTTGTGGGTGGCTGTAGAAAACCATTGAGTGAAGTCGAAGGAGGAAGTAAGAAATTGAAGCTTAGTGGCAGCTGAGAGGGAAGTGTCAATGTTGATGTTGAACTCATACAAGATGATAGTGGAGATGTCAGCGGAGAGGAAATGAAGTATTCAGGTGGTGAAGTGGTCAAAGAAGTTGGTGGCTGGCCCTGGGGGGTGGTAAATGACAGTCAGTTGGAGGTTGGAGGGGGAGTAGATGTGCACAGAGTGCACCTCAAAGGAAGGGAGGGTAATAGAGGGTAATAATTGGATTGGAGTGAAGGAGCAGTTATCCGACAGGAGAAAACCAACTTCTCCATCAAGCTTGCTGCTGGGGCGGGGTATGTGGGAAAGGTGAAATCCACCATGCGAAGGTGCAGCAAGAGAGGCTGTGTCAGAAGGGATGAGCCAGGTTTCGGTGATGGTGAGGAAGGAAGGTTTGGTAGTAACAAAAAGATCATGGATGTAGGAAAGCTTGTTGCAGACAGAGCGAGCGTTCCACAGAGCTCCTGTTAGTGTGACTGGGGAAGCGGGAGCTGGGTGAATGGGTAAAAGGTTATAGAGGTTACGGAAATTTGTGATAGAGCATGGATGGAAGGTAGAAATGACTGTGGGGATGTGGTGAGAAGGACCAGGAATGTTAGCAGGTGGGAGCAGGAGAGGGCATGAGGTCGTTGTCTGTGTTTGGAGACAGAGGATTGTATGTTGAGAACAGTTCTGAGGAGGAGGTGACATGGATGGGGAGGATTGAAGAAAAGATTAAATGTTCCTTACTAGGTGTAGGGATTATGAGGGTTAATAGAAAGGGAAGGATTATAGGGGTGAGAGTGAAAACAAACAGAAACATTGTTTACAGTGACTGTATCCAGTTACCTTCAGTTCCCTTCTGGTTCAATTCTGGTTTTAATTCCGATCTTCACACTTGTATGATACACTTATAGGATACACACTGCAGACTAAAGTCTTGGTAGACTTGAGCTATGCGATATATGTGCTACCAAGTGCATTCAGGTGTGAAGCAGAGAGGAGTAGTCTCTGTTCATCTTGGTCAGAGAATTAAGAGTTGACCAGATGCATATAATCAAGCCAAAATATGCAAGGTCATAAATAACACTGGGGTAATCCAGGGGTTAGTTGAAAGACATACCATGTGAATACTAGGAGCAGAGGTAAGAGTCTGTGTAGAAAGTTGGGTGACGTACCAGGTGGGGATTATATGCACTTTATATAGACAGACAAAGCAGGAGCGCTGGGTGGATGAGCATACCAGGTGGGGATTATATGCACTTCATATAGACAGACCAAACTGGAGAGCTGGGTGGATGAGCATACCAGGTGGGGAATAAATGCACTTTATATAGACAGACAAAGCAGGAGAGCTGAGTGGATGAGCATACCTGTAGGAAGAATAGACAGCCTTCTGGTTATATATGTACCCTTTCTATTTTTTTTACATTTCCATTCAATTTACTTTTCCTAAATTATATATTTAGATTTTTTTTCATTTGATATGTGCCCCAAGAGATAATACAAGTATTCTCAATAACGCTGATTTTAAAAATTTTATAGAGAAGTATTTTACTTTAAATAGGCCATTTATAAGAGCCTCAGTTACAGGAAAAAGATCTACACATAGCGACAGAAGTCACTGGCAGAACCTATCTGGGTCTGTTAAAGGTAAACTGTCATGTAAAATAATGCAATTGACGTACAGATATGGGGTTATTCTACAGGTTGATAGCATTTTGACACCATGCAGCACCTGCACTGAGAGCCCCACTGGCAGGTGGAAATTAACTTTAGTTACCCACAGCATCATTTGACACTCAGTCATAGTGGTAGCACAAGCACGATTTCAGCAACCGATCTGGGCATAGGGAGCACAGATGCCTTTTCCTCTATCTGATGCTGACAGTTGAAGACCCAATTTGCTCCTGCTAGATTGTGGGAATGTGAAAGATGTCATTGCAGACCTGTTGTCAAAAGATAGTAGAAAATTTAGAAAAGGTTTAATAAATTTTGCTAACATAATGCACTCAGAGTACCACAGATGGTGTTCCATAGTCTGAAGCTCTGTCCCTCTGTCAGTCAGACTGGCTAGCTCTGCCCCCTCTTGTTTGATTGACAGCTTCTCATCTGGACTTGTCTATCTGCCTGTTTATAGCGTAGAATAAAAAAGTTGTCACAAACATTTTCCATGCACAGACATAAATTTGAAACAAAACCTCAGATACAGATACCATTGCCATAAAAGACAGTCCCGTCTGGATCACCCAGGACTAATTGGGATAATACCCTGAGATACTTCCTAATATATAAGAACCAAAAAACATGTAACAAAATCCAATGGATGCCTACGGCTTCCTCGGGGGGCCTGCATATTATGCGGGCCCCCCGAGGAAGCCGTGGGCGAAACGCGCGTAGGGGCGCGTGTTGACATTCATGGAGAAAGAAAAAGGTAAGATGACAGCATGGGACTAGTTCCCTTGTATTTATATACTACTTTGGGGTCACTGGACCATAGGGTGTATCCCTTTTAGTCTGTGTAAAATTTTTGATCTTTATGGTTGCTTAGGGACGTAGTAAGCACTGGCACGTCATTTCATCTTATAGGCATCCATTGGATCTTGTTACTACAACTCATACCCCTTTTTCTGTATCCATGGTGCAACACTGGTTTTAGTGCACCCATTCTCAAAATTCAAATGACTCTGTATGGTATAATTCTTTGATTATTAATTTGGATTTATGTCTTATAATTTATAGGTTTTGCTAATTTGCATCAATAAATATATTTTTTAAACGTATTTATGAGTTGCTATACTTCATGTTTTTTGGTTCTTACAGACATAAATTTAATTACACATCAGTAGCAAAATCACTATATGTGTCACCTGCATGTATGTCAGGACTCTAATCATGGAAACTGCCAAAACCACCTGTAAAAATTATCACAAAAATGCAGTCAAATGGTCCCATAAAATGTACAAATTTATTAAATATTCAATAAAACAATAATCAAGCCAATAAAAGATAAATGGACTACAGAGGGGGAAGGTAAAGCACTATATGGCGGTACAAGTTGCCCAAGGACTCCCATACCCATCACTACAACAGTATCCTTAGTAAAATATGTGCAAGACAAATTGCCGTATAAGTACAAGGATCAATATCCCCATATAATATAGCAAAATAATACCACAACAATGATGGCCAAAATCGCCTAAGTATACATTCTAGATACCTGATATATGTCACAGTGAGAGGCCAGGAGTAGGGTTGAGCGAAATGGATCGTTCATTTTCAAAAGTCGCCGACTTTTGGCAAAGTCGGGTTTCATGAAACCCGACCCGATCCCTGTGTGGGGTCGGCCATGCGGTACGCGACTTTCGCGCCAAAGTCGCGTTTCGTATGACGCGCTTGGCGCCATTTTTTTCAGCCAATGAAGGGGCGTGGGCAGAGTGATGACATAGGTCTTAGGGGCGTGGACGCCTATCGCCATGTTGTCGCTTGTGCGCTGTAGCGATTTGCACTGTGTAACACCAGCTTTTCAGTTCAGGGACGGACGGAGGGGGGAGAGAGAGAGAGAGAGAGAGAGAGAGAAAGAAAAAAAAAAATTCCCATTGGCTTTGCATTGGGTTTCGTGTTTCGGTCGATCCCCGACTTTTCGCGATAATCGGCCGATTCCACTCGACTCGACTTTTGAGATAGTCGGGTTTCGCGAAACCCGGCTCGACCCTAAAAATGTCAAGGTCGCTCAACCCTAGCCAGGAGTCCACCCCGATGCACGTGTCGGAGCGCAGAGCTCCTTCCTCAGGGGAGCGTTTGAAAGATAATGGCACATGTCACTATTTATACCACCATGCCGGAAATGCCCATACTCAGGCTGCGCACCGACCGCTGAGTCCGCCGCGCCCGGCGCTCCCACCGCCAGCCGAGACAGGAAGCACGTGGGGCCCCACGTGATCCTTCATCAGGTAACCAGGGAAACACCAAACACGGCAGAACGCGGGCAGCGCGCATGTGCGTCACAGCCGTGGCCATATTGGAAAAGGTCAAAAGTAAGGGCAAAACTACTGCCCACCAAAACGGCTGTATAACAGATGAAATGACATATATAATCTTATACAATCCCTACAAATCAACAGAAAATATAAACACATACATAGAAAAACATACAGAAATTATTAATAATTATACATACCAATACCACACAACCATATATGCAAATTATACATAGTAAGCAAAACATAATCATATGGAAATTACTGTACATAAGAGATAACTAACAAACCCTCAGTGGAAAATAAATAAATATATATATATATATATATATATATACATATATATCTATCTATATATATATTCCTCTCTCTCAATCTATAGAGAACCGTAATCCAAATATGAAAATTCTTAAATGGGCCCAAATGTTCATAGACGAATGGATAGTAAATGATGTTGATAGCTGTCTCCAGGCACAACTCCATCATCTGGCAACAACTTCCAGACAACAATATATCTATAAATATCACATGAAAATAAAACAATGAATAAAAACACATTAAAAACATGAACCTACCACACATGTGCATCACCTT